>NW_020948910.1:7085033-7096280 GCF_900497805.2 Vombatus ursinus | reverse complement strand
CTATCTATCTATCTATCTATCTATCTATCTATCTATCTATCTATCTAATTATTTTTTCCTTGCTGGACAACCAATCAGGTTCCCAGAGACTCTTACTTGTTGAAAACTGAGCTGGGCTGTGTGGCACAATTGTCCTGGCTCATACTTGGAGAAGCTTAGGAGAGTCTAAGAATTGGGAGAAGTTGTCCTGAAGCAAGTAAATGACAGCTTCCACAAATAAAAGGAGAAATGTTAAAACAATAAACAAAGGAGAAACAATTACTTGCTCATTACAAACATGTCATATTGTATTCTTTATTTTGATTGTGGAAAATTAGCCATTGACTACCAGGAACAATTGATTTTCTTTCACAGCTGTTTTCTAATTACACTCAAACACTGAGAATTCGAGTGCAACCACTCAGCTGTACAATAGGACTTTTCTTCATTATGGTCGCCACTATTGCTATGTGCTGCCCGGCAGCGCTGCTATAGTTAGATGTTCTGCCCTGTCTGTCTGTGGTGTTTGCATTGTAAGCCATGCTTTTCAAGGACGTTATAAAAACTCAAACATTTTAAATTACATGGGCCTGGAACCTGGTGTACAAGCTGTCAGCCCAGATGCTATTGCGTTGCTCCTCTTTTCTTTTTTTACCAAAAGAAAGAAGAAAAAGAAGATAGCCAAAATTGGTACATCCGTTTCTTACTCATAGACCTTTTGTCAATTGGGCCTATTTTTGTTGTTGTGGTTCCTAACGAGTGTTTTGGCATAGGCTCACTGGGAGGGTGATGGGCAGTTTCCTGTCAGTTGATTCAGTGGGTAAATTTTAAGCAAAGGGCATGGAGATTATTGGTGGGCAGAGTTCCAAGGGTTCAGATAAGCAACTGGAAGTTTGAATGCTTATCCTAAGCTTCTCAGAATTTACCCAAACCACTTCAGTTTTGAACTGTGACTAGAAATAGCTAACAGACCCTTTGGAAGATTCTAAGATTTCAGGGTTGCAAATACTGTTAAGAATAACTAGCCCACTTCCTTCCAGGTTGTGGATAACAACCCTTTTCCAAATGGATTGGAACATCTCCTTTTCTTAATCTAACACAAATAAAAAATTATAAAAAAGTTCTAAGAATAATATTTTAAAAGCCTAGTTTTCCTTTATGTTTTCTCTAATGTAAGTTTAAAACAACTTTTTGAGTTACAGCTCATGCTGCTTCATCTAGAGCTAGGATGTTTATCATTAATATAATGCACACAATTAAACCTGTAATTGCCCTCCAGTTGAGAGGTAACCTGTACCATAGGACAGCTGTCCATTGGAGGGTGATTACATGTTTAATTAGATGTATTAATTAAAAGGTGTCCTTATGTGGCAAAGGATTTCTAAAATTGTCTTGCTGAAGACAGAAGGTTGTTATTTGTAACCATAGTCTAATTCTGACTTTAGATCTAGAAAAGATAAGCTCATTTGTACCAACTTCCTAGTTTTACAACAGGACTTTAGAAAGCGTCTAATCAAACCTCTTCATTTTACAGGGAAACTGAGACCCAGAGAGGTTGTTTATCATATCTAAGCCCATAGGTAGCTACCCTAGGTAGTAGCAAAGAGAGACAAAATGAAAAAGAGGTCTCCTGACCACCAATCTGATACTCATTCCATTGCAATATATTATCTCAGCCATTCAGCACACCTATTCCTTGATTGGAATTCTTAAAGCAATAAAAGACAAAAAAGGACATTCAGAGCTAAAAGAGGAAAGGAGTGAAAATTATATGATAAGACCAGATGGAAAGAAAAAATGGAGGGTCTTTTTTATAGCAATGCAAATTATGAATAAAATAGGAGTAGTTGGCAGTCTTAGAGGTAAGATTCATTATCAGGGAAAAGATGTGATGAAAACTACATATTTAAATAAGACAAGAACTCAACCAAAACAACATCATCTTGTCCAAAGTTTTTCAACATTGGGAAGATGAAAATGATTCAACTTTTTCCTTGACACTTTCGTTTTCTCAAACTAATAGATACTCATTATTAGGCAGGCCTTTTTTGACAATCAGGGCAGTTAGATTGCATAGTGGATAGAGCACTGGGCTTGGAATCAGGAAGATTCGTGTTCATGAGTTCAAATATAGCCTCAGACACAAACTATATTCCCCCGGGCAAGTCACTTAATCTTGTTTGCCTCAGTTTTGCATCTGTAAAATGAGCTGGAGAAGAAAAAGGCAAACCATTCCAGTATCTTTGACAGGAAAACCCCTATTGGAATCATGAAGAGTCTGACACAACTAGAAAATGACTGAACTTTGACAATCAGAGCTTTTGAGTAATGAGCAATTCTTTCTTTAACATTTCAAAAGATCTGTGATTTTATCTATGTACACCCAACAAGAATGTAGATAGCAATACCACTCCCTGCTCACCCCCACCCTCTATATCCTGTCAAACCCCATGAATGGAGTCAAACCCCATGAATGGATGGCAACTTTATCTATGTTGTTGTTTGCAAAGTATATGAAATATATACTTTTAAAGTATATTTGTAAGTAAGAGTTATTCCAAATAGAAATGTTCTCATTTGATAGCACTTCAAAGACAAAATAAAAAGAACAAAACCAAATTGTCAGTTCTTTTAAGGCAGTTACTAGATTTAACAGTTAATCTCTATTGATTTATGTGGCACTGTCTGCTTTGTTAGAGTGACTCAGTGGGTATACATGATGTTTATGTCACTATTAAAAAAAAATGTTACTAATGTATTATCCAGATTAGATATTAGGTTGTCCTAGATATAAAATCATTTAAAGTGGTAGAAAAGAAAATCCCCTAAGTAGTGGTCTTGGAGATTTTATGATTGTCAAAACAAATAGAAATCCTTCTTGCAAAGGGAATTTGTATCCATTGACTATCTCATATTGTACATAGATAATAGATCACCAGGAGAAACACATACGCATATACATGCACATACACAGACACAGACACATACATATACATACAGATACATAGACATACACACATATATATACACTAAGCCTCTCAGTCTCAGTTTCTATATGTTTACACATACACATGTATACCTATATATTCACATGCATACATATGTGTCTATATACATACACATCTATGTGTATATATGTATATAGACATGTGTAGTCTTATTTTTAAACAGTCCTCGATATTAGCAATTTTACTTTTTTTAAACCCAAACTACATTCCTCACAGTGGGACATTAAGATCATTGTAGTTCATTTCTCCCTTAGAGGAAATGTGAAACAACTGAATATCATCTTCTAAAATAATCCTTTGAGTCCTTAAGACTGTTAAGCTACCCTTTCAGTTGTCTTTGATACCCGCAAAATAATCCAAGTTTCCACAAACTCTCTATCTTCCCTAATAAGCGCTGTAAACTTATACTATCAAAGATGTTGAATACATATTGTTAACCTTCTTCTTTTGTAGGTTTTTGTTTTCTAACAGATCTTGTGAAATATTCATTGCTATAAATATTCATTTCTTCCGTGAGGGTAGGGTTAGAGTTCTCAAAACAATTGTAGATTCTTTGGTGTGTACATTCTGCCATTGCTTGTTTGGAAGTTTTGAAATGAAACCCGTGGCTTTCATATGCTCATGTATTTCACAGCTGTGTGATTGAGGTATTAAAAATCCTGACTCTTTACAATTTTTTCCCCTGTGGGGAATAAAATGAAACTCATAGGTGCATAGGTGTAATAATGCAAGAATATAAGAAAGCTCCATAGTATAAACAATAAAAAAGATGTCATTAACCTTTATTTGAAAGAAAAATAAAACCTTAGTGGATAAATGAATATAATAAAACAGGAGAATGATGAAAGTGAAAGAGATAGACCTATCACCTATTATCTGTCCAACAGACTTGGAAAGACATGGGTGGAGGAGGAGATGATAGCTGTGTGCACAGAGGGAATGAGCCAATGCTCAGGTGCATCATAATAATGTAGATGAGGAGTGTGATTTCAGACACTGAAAACAAGACAACAAATATCTTATTTGCAAGAAGTGGTCCATACCTGTGATTCTTTAATAGATGTCCCTAAAGGTACTTCTGCAAGCTGATTTGGGATAAAATAAGCCCTACCAGTAGAGTTAATTTCTTAATCCTTGGGGAAAATATGTCCTTCTTTGCGAGCCTGAAGAAAAATAAGAGGAACAAATGCAAGGAAACTGGATGAAGAGAATAATATAAATAAAAGATGGGTATTTAAAAAATTCATTTTTCTAATTTTAATCATATTTGCTCAGTCCTTTTCGTCATGTCCCTGTGACCCCTTTTGGAATTTTCTTAGCAAGGATAATGAACAGGTTTACCATTTCCTTCTCCAGCTTGTTTTACAGATGAAGAAACTGAGGCAAACAGGTTTAAATGACTTGCCCAGAATCAAAGAGAGAGTAAGTGTCTGAAGTCAGATTTGAGTTCAAGAAGATGAGTCTTCCTGGCACTCTGTCCACTGTGCCACCTGCCCTATGGTGATCACTACCTTGCTCTCTAAATTTGGTGCATGAGCTGTTAGCATTCACATACTTAATAGGGATAAGCATTTAAGAGGCTTTGCTTTGTGGCCACTTTGCAGGTCACTCTCTAAATTCAGTGAGGTTATGTCAAGAATGAAAGCTAATTTAAGAAACAGTCACAGAAGCACTGATTATCTCTGTCTTAATTCTGGAGCCTATGTTAGGATTTTAATTTGTGACTCTAAAATTTTGTTTTAAAGATAATCAGTGCATTTCACACTCCCTTGGAATACCTTGTGTCAATAAATTAAAATGATCTAATTATTATACCAAAGTGGAAATAAATATGCCAATTAGATGATCACCTTGATTATAAAAGGTTCTTAATAATGTCTGATGTTGAGAGACATTCCTTTTCACTTCATGACTTGATTTTTAAACAAAGTCAGAACTGACACAGTTAGGGTAAGTAAATCATTTAAAAATCATAACAGAAAAAGAATGAGTATAAAGTGAACAAAAGATAACACAGCAGGATTTTTTTTACAGAAACCAATTCACATCAACAAACTGTAGAAAAGGGTCATGGGTCAGACTGTAATTTAGTTTGCTCTATATATCTGGGAATCTTTATTGCCATGTAAATTAAAGATAGTACAGAATTCTGCCATAATAATAAACTGTGGACAATAATATATTTTAAAAGAATTAGATAATCTGAGGATCAAGGCCATCATTAACTTTTAAAAGGCAAAAAATAGACTCTGCTGTTATTCCTGATATGAGTCATGGTCCCACTCTTCCACTCCTTCACCTCTCCCAATATACAAGCAATTGACAAGTCTTTTCAATGTTATCTTGGTGCAACCCTTGAATATCCTACAACTCATACAACCATCACTTTGATTCAGGACTATTTCAGGCCTAGAGAATATGTTTACTGAGCTATGAAAATAACTTTTTGATTATTCTCTCTGCTTCCAACCCACCACCAACAGAATTGGTGGAAAAAACTTCCTACAGCCCAAGTCTGTTTGTGTCATTTTTTTCACTCAAGAATCTTCACTGCCTTTCTAGTACCACTAAGGTGTATGATCTCTGCAAAACATGAAGCATATCAATTGATAAAGAAACAGAATAGTGAAATACAAAGAGTGCTAGATCTGGAGTCAAGGGATCTGGCTTTCATTTCCCAAATCTGCCACTTAGTATGTGTGATGTTGGGTTATTTTTCATATGTGACAATGAAAATATTTGAGGTAGATTAAAACTAGAGAGTAAAAAAAATAATATGGCAGGGATAAATAATGTCTTCCCAGATGCTGCTCCCACTATAGCATTGACCAAGCAATTAATTCAGATAAGTTTTTTTTAATAACATTCATATAAGTTTTTGAACTAATGAACAAGGAGTCATTTAAACTGATTCATTAATGGTTATGGGATACCTAGCTGGCACAGTGAATAGAGTGCAAGACCTGAAGTCAGGAAGACTCATCTTCCCAAGTTCAACTCTGACTTCAGACACTTACTACATGACCATGGGCAAGTCAGTTAACCCCATTTGTCTCAGGTCTTCATCTATAAAAATTGAACAAGAGAAGGAAATGGCAAACAACTCCAGTATTTTTGCCAAGAAAATCCCAAGTAGGGTCACAAAAAGTTAGACACAACTGAAATAATTGAATGACGTCAGAGATGATTAAAAAACTATGGTCCCTTTCCTCAAGCAGATTACAAGTCTAAGCAACTTGATAATGGTCATTTTACTCATCCATCAATAAGTCCTTTTTTCCACCCTACCCCTGCATCTGGTCTTTGTTATTGAATTTAATTTAGTTCAACAAGCATACTATTGCCTATTGGCCCTAGCTCTATCCTTAGGATGCAGACAGAATAAATTCAGTACCTCTCACATAATAGCCTTTAAATGTGTAAAGAGTGAAATCATACCACCATCAACCCCAACCAAGTCAAACCTTCTCTGGGTAAATGTCTCTACTTCTTTCGATGCTTCTACACTGGGCAAAGTATTGAGTTCTTTAAGAACTTGGGGTGTTACTTGGGCTCTTAATTTAAAGTAGTGGAATTAGGTGATACAGTCTGAGGGTCAGAGACACAGTTTGGAACAAATAAGGACCTAATTTTTGCACATACAAAATGTTTAACATGCCAAATTGGTGGATTAATATATGTGCAAGGAATTAGAAAATATGAGAATTACAAGCTGCTTTTCTCTCCCACCAGGTGCTTCTGGAGGTCAGAGGATTCAATTATCAATAAAGACTAGATGTCTTCATTGAGATTTTATCTTTACTTCTGTTCTATGGGAAAACCTCTCTAGTGTTTCAGGTTGAGTTATTTTCTCTCAGATTAAGTTCTAAATGTCTCATAGATTTCTACTGAAATTGGAGGCTTCTTTCCAGGCTATTGAAGGAAATGTGCAGTCAATTCCCATGGAGACATGATCTAATCACAGCTGAATCATGTCATATGAGAAACCATTGTTCACAGACCTATACTGACTCAATGCAGACGGTCTCTTCTTTCACTGGGACATAGAATCAATGAGATATATTTCCACTTGATATTTATATAGTATTTTAAAGGTTTCAAAATGATTTATATTTTTTATCTCAGTTGAACCATAGAATCACTTTATGAGATAGGTACTATAGGTATTATTATGATGATTTTATAGATGTAAAAACTGAGGACCAAAGAAGTTAAGTGGCTTGCAGTGGTGACACAGATAGGAAGCATCAGAAGCAAGTTTCAAACCTAGATCTTCCTGATTCCGATTGTCTTTAATAAATCCTCTGACATGTCCCTCACATTGCCTTGGAATGTAAGCTCCCTGAGGGCATAGATTGCTTGACTTTTGTTATATTTTCCCCATTTGTGGTTAGCATTGGGACTGATAGATTCATATTACAGGTGGGAACTGGACTTCTGATTTCAATGAAATTAGGAACTCCTTGATGAAGAAACTCCAACTTTCAGTGCAGGTTGGCACCTCTGCAAATTTAGAGTCTTAGAGATTTAATTAGAAAACTTTGAGATTAAGTGACTTGCCTGAGGCCACAAAGTCATTTTGTTAGAGGTAGGACTTAAATTTAGGTCTTCCTAGTTCTAAGGTCAGTTTTCTATTATGCCATGCTAGGCACTTAGCATACTTTTGCTGATTGATTAATTATAATGGAAAGAGAATTAGATTGAGAATGGGTTTAGGTTTACATCCCATCACTGACACCTACTAGTAGTGTGATTGTGAGAAGTCACTTATCTTTTCTTTGCCTCAGTATTCTCCCTTGGAAAATGGAGACATTAATATTAATTTTTGTACTACCTACCTCTAACTGTTGTTGGGAGGAAAATGCTATGCAAATGTTAGTATTAGTACCAACCTTTTCTTGGTAGTATAAACTCTGAAAGTGTTTCATTGATATATAAAAATAAACTGAAAATCTCGTCCCTCCCAAAGCATATTTTTTTTGGAAGGCACATATTCCAACACTTACTAATACTCTTTGTGTTTACAAAAAAAAAAGTGACCTATATCACAGTACTGATCTAGAAGTGAGGAAATTTCTCTCTCTTCTGATTTTAACTTAATCATCAGTAGGTAGATATGTGACCACAGGTAAATAATTTTCTTTCTTTGGCCTTTAGTTTCTCTATCTTTAAAAATATATTTGACCAAGTTTTGTGTAAGGTACAAATTTCTCTATATAGTCTTAGGCAATTCACTTCACCTTATTGGGCCTCAGTTTCCTCATCTGTAAAATGAGGATGTTGGATTCAATATTGGACTTAATGATTCCCTTTGTCCTTAAGCCATGATCCTACAATACTTTTATCTTTAATAATATCATTCTGAAAAACATGCATATATTTCAAGCCCCTGAAACAATCACCCGAATGACATATTTAACATGAAATTTCTCAATCGATGATAATTTTTCTACTTTTATTCTAATTTATCAGAATTTCTCCTATGTATACAAATATATTTTTAAAACTATTCCAAGAAGGTATAATAATTTTACTTTAAAGTAAAAATGATCATACTACTATCTCCATTTTCTTTATGTTACAGATAAAAAATGCACTGCATTAATTGATGTAGGTTGGTCCTTCCAGGTATTATTAAATTCTAGTTCTATTATGGAAAATAGTCCATAGTAAAGATGAGTGAAAATGAATTTGGTACTAATTGTCAATGATTATTGTTCTTAGGTTTGCAATCAGCTGGACATACCCACTGATGCAAGAACAGGAGGAAATGACTCAATTTACTCTGCAGGTGGAAATATTTAGAATTTCTGTAGGGAGAATAATTTCCTTAGAGGGTAGGTTTTAAAAATTCAAAGGCATTATCCAGGGCAGTAGTGGAATATCTTTACATTTACTTTTCCCTAAAATAGTTTGGATGGGAAGGGAAGTTCTGTATACAATGCTGTGTTTTGGAGGTTGGGAAGAGTAACAAAGTATTATCCATTCAGCCCTAGTTTTCTACACTGAAGCAGAATACTTCCTCTTGATAACTTCCAGATCAAAATACATTTTCAAGGTAGCACAGCTAAATTGTGGCCAGGTACTGTGGAAATAGAACTGTGAAAATATCTAGGCTTGTCACACTTTGACAAATGGATGAAAATGAAAACTAAAGACTCCATATAATCTGAGGAGGAGAATATTGGACTATTGGTCAAAGGTTTTCATAGTGTTTAAAAATAGCATGTTTTGATTCTCTGGATCTGTGTCAGACATTCTCACAGTATAAAAAAAAACCCTAAAATATTGACATCAAAAAGGGCAGTGTACATTATTTATGTGTGAATATACTGCAGCAATAAAAAGATAAGATTTTATAATTACAAAGAGGCAACTTGAAAAACCTCTAGTACACTGACTTTAAGCAAAAACTTAATATATACAGAAGTATCTGGTACTTAGTATATATATATAGATAGATAGATAGATAGACAGATAGATATAGATACACACTTGTATGTATATGTATATACACACATGTATAGCAAGGTAAAATACACACATATGAAATTCATATATAATATGTATATAAGTGATATATGTGTGTGTACATATGCTGTTAGACAAGTTTCATAGGTTGTCCATTCAAAAGTATGTTGAAATGTGGGTCTAGAAATTTTGTTTCACTCAATCAATATTTATTAAGTGTTTACTGGGGATACAAAAAGAGGCAAAAGATAGTCCCTCACTGAGTGGATGGATAAGTCAAACTCCTTTGAGTGATGACAGATTTCTCCTAGAAGGTCTTCCAATATCTTTTGACTTGATATTATCAGCAAATTTTCATCTGAAAAGAAGAACATCTATAGAACCAAAACATCCACAAGGAATCCTTTCTTGAATGGTACTCTGTACTGGACCTTTGCCTTCCCAATGTCCAATACCTTTGGCAAGCATATGTTTTCCTGTTTTATGTTTTACCTAATATTTATCACCAGAATGTCGTTAAATAGTTTTTTTTTCAATTGTTACATTCTTCTTTTCCAGTTATCTTGAACAATCTTAATGAATGGCTAGAAGAGACCTTATTATAAAAGAGTTTGTATTATCACATTCTACTCTACTGAATCAAAAGTATTTTTTCAATAAACAAATAGTAAGTACAATGAGAATTCATATTTTCTAGTCTTTTAGTTCATCGTGAGATGATAAAAATGTAATGAGTGTTGAATATCACTTGCAAAAGCCTGCTGGTTCTATACAGATATCCTAATTTAGGATGACCTCAATTCACATATAAATTGCCTATAAAGATTTTGTATAGATGAAAAGAGTTAGAATTTAGATAAGGAATTATTGGTATTCCCTAAGTTATCTTTTTTTTTTTAGTATTTATAGGGACTGAAATTTTCCCTCATACATCTTTGATAACTTATCTCCTTTGCATACCTTTGTGTTTTGGTCTTTATAGTTGTATTATTTCCAGCATCAATTTCCTCTCCATATATGCTTTCTTCAGTGTGGCTGCTTTTTCTCTTCTTGTTCTCTTTAGTATAAATCATACATCATGTATAAGGTCCCCAGGAACTGTGATGTTAGGCTGCCCAGTGTGGTGCTTCCACTGTCCTAAATGAAAAAAAAAAGTTTAATAAAATGCATTTTGCAAATCTTTTCCATTTTTTCTATTTTTTTTAATCTTTATTGAATATCTTTATTATGGCTCTGCATAGTTAGATTACTTAATAAACTTTCTTTAAAGTATTTTACTTTATTAGGATACTCATAATCCATTGTCTTTCATGTGATTCTTCAGTTTGGTCTTTGATGGCCATGCCTCTACATTTGGCAGGTAACTTTATTGACTTTTATTGGCTTGGTAGGCTCTTTGGCATTCATGTTGTAATAAATAATTTGTCATAGTTAACTTCAGAACGAAATTATTCTAATCAGTGTCAATGTCCTTTTTTTCGCCATTTTTAAAATTGTTGTAATTTATTTAAGTAATTTAAGGTTAAATCATTTTAATTTATTTTCCATGTTTTCCATTCCATTTGTTTTATAAAGATTTTGATTTTAGTTCTGATAATTTGATGATCTGACTGTGCACAGACAGCAGACTCAAGGATGACTCCCATGTCAATAGCAAGTCTTTTCTAGCCTGTCAAAATGTAGTCAATGCCATTCTTTGCTATGTAATTTGATTACCAAGTCTAGCTTCTACTGATCCTTCGTTCCTTCCTTCCTTCCTTCCTTCCTTCCTTCCTTCCTTCCTTCCTTC
>NW_020948910.1:7073481-7085023 GCF_900497805.2 Vombatus ursinus | reverse complement strand
TTCCTTCCTTCCTTCCTTCCTTCCTTCCTTCCTTCCTTCCTTCCTTCATTTCTCCTCCCTCCCTCCCTTCCATTCTTTCTTTCTTTCACATGTTCATGGTATAAAAGCATGAGCCTTCTAGAAGTTTCTTTCAGGGAAACAATTGCTATGGATTAGGGACCAGTCATCCCAACCAACTGCCAACTAACTGCCACTTGTGGATCAAGAAAGCCTAGCTGGGGTAGCAAAACAACTTGAGAGAAGGACAGGAGGTAGCATGTGCCAGGAAAATTTTGCCATGACCATAACATTGACCACCCTTTAGATGCTGATGGAGAGAGCCCATGGATCCAAAAAAAGGACCCTTTAAAATAGCAGTACTTCCAACCCACCCCTCACAGCCAACACCCTGTGAAGCAACTCCTATGGAGATGCGGCCCAGAAACTCTTCCTACAAGTGCTACAGCTACAGCTTCTGAAGACCCAGAAAAGAATATTTTAGTCATCATTTTAATCCTGACATGTTAAATTTTTCGACATCAGAAAATGATATTTTACCAGTGGAAATTACATTAAAAAAGATATTGCCACATGGTTTGCTTCTGGAACTTTAAGAATCATGGGACCTTTCCAACTCAATTGCTACTGAAACCTTCTATATGTTTTTGTTTTGTCCTCCATTAGAATGTAAGCTCCTTGAGAACAAGAATATTTTACTTTCTTATTTGTATCATCAGGGCTTGATACAGTGTTTTGCACACATCAGTGACAAATGTTTTATTCATTTGACTTGTCTGATGAGTAGACAAATTATTTTAGGAGGAGCTGAATCATCTTCATTTTGACATCCTCACTATAAACAAAACTAGAAGAAATAAGAAAGATAAAGATAAAGAGAAGAATGATTCAAAAAGAAGAATTATTCAAAGATATGCCTCAAATGGGTGAAGAAAAGACTTAGCAGAATAGTTTATGTATATATAATATATATAAAATCACACATATATGCATGTATACACACACACGTATGTGTGTGTATGTATGTGTGTATATATATATATATGTATATATATGTATATATATATGCCCATGTGCCTTAAGATCCATTATATATGACTTGGTTAAAGTCATTTCATGAAGTATTTTTTAAAAGACCACCATGAACATAATTGCAGTTTGTACACCAACATTACATGCTGATGGTGGAGTTGCTGAGAATGTGATAACACCCTGCACGTTGAATCAACATATATTCTGATATTTCATGAGTTCAATGCAAAGATGTAAAATATAGAGATGGGGAGAAATATATGGGAAAGAATGATGAAGAAAAAAGAAATTAGGGTGAGCATTTATATTCTTTTTTTTAATAGTTTTTTATTTTTTTGTTTTTTTGTTTGTTTTTTTATGGTAATTTTTATTTTTATTTATTTTTTTCTTTTCAACATTTACTTCCACAAGATTTTGAGTTCCAAATTTTCACCCCATCTCATCCCTCCCCCCACCCCAAGATGGCATGCATTCTAAATACCCCTTCCCCTAGTCTGTCTTCCCTTCTATCTCTCACCCCCTTCTCTTATTCTCTTCCCCTTCAATTTTCCTGTAGAGCAGGATAGATTTCTGTACCCCATTTCCTGTATTTCTTATTTCCCAGTTGCATGTGAAAACTTTTTTTTAAACATGTGTTTTTAAAACTTTAGGTTCCAAACTTTCTCCCTTCCTCCCTCCCTACCCACCCTCATTGATAAGACAAGCAACCAAATATGGGTTATATATGTGCAGTTATGCAAAACACTTCCATAGTAGACATGCTGTGAAAAACTAACTCTATTTCCCTTAATCCTATCCCGCCCACCCATTTATTCTATTCTTTCTTTTGACCCTGTCCATCTTCAGAAGTATTTGCTTCTGATTGCCCCCTTTCCCAATCTGCCCTCCTCTCTACCATTCCCCTACTCTCTTGTCCCCTTCACCACCTATTTTCCTGTAGGGTAAAACAGATTTCCACAACCAATTGAGTGTGTAAGTTATTCCCTCCTTAAGTCAAATCCTATGAGAATAAGATTCACTCATTCCCTCTCACCTTCTCCCCGTTTCCCCTCCACTTTAAGAGCCTTTTCTTTTCTGTTTTGTTTTGTTTTTTTTGTGGGATAATTTACCCCATTCTACCTCTCCCTTTCTCCTTCTCCTAGTATATTCCTCTCTCACCCCTTAATTTTATTCTCCAGATATGACCCCTTCATTTTCAACTCACCCTGTGCCCTCTATCTATATCTATATATATATGTACATATAATTTTTTGCCCTTCAACTACCCTAATACTGACAAAAGTCTCATGAGTTACAAATATCATCTTTCCATGCAGGAATGTAAACAGTTTAACCTTAATAAGTCTCTTATGATTTTCTCTTTCCGGTTTACCTCTTCATATTCCACTCGAGTCTCATATTTGAAAATCAAATTTTCTATTCAACTCTGGTCTTTTCATCAAGAATGCTTGAAAGTCCTCAATTTCACTGAATGACCATTTTTTTCCTCTGCAGGATTATACTCAGTTTTGCTGGGTAGGTGATTCTTGGTTATAATCCCATCTCCTTTGCCCTTCAGAATATTGTATTCCATGCCCTCTGGTCCCTTAATGTAGAAGCTGCTAAATCTTGTGTTATCTTGATTGTGTTTTCACAGTACTTGAATTGTTTCTTTCTGGCTGCTTGCAATATTTTCTCCTTGACCTGGGAACTCTGGAATTTGGCTACAATATTCCTAGCAGTTTTCCTTTGGGGATCTCCTTCAGGAGAAGATCGGTGGATTCTTTCCATTTCTATTTTGCCCTCTGGTTCTAGAATATCAGGGCAGTTTTCCTTGATCATTTCTTGAAAGATGATGTCTAGGCTCTTTTTTTGATCATGGCTTTCAGATAGTCCAATAATTTTTAAATTCTCTCTCCTGGATCTATTTTCCAGGTCAGTTGTTTTTCCAATGAGATATTTCACATTGTTTTCTGATTTTTCATTCTTTTGGATTTGTTTTACAGTGTCTTGATTTCTCATAAAGTCACCCAGCTTGCAATTGCTCTATTTTAATTTTTAAGGAAATATTTTCTTCAGTAATCTTTTGGACTTCCTTTTCCATTTGGCTAATTTTGCTTTTTAGGGCATTCTTCTCCTTGTTGGCTTTTTGAACCTCTTTTGCCATTTGGGTTAGGCTATTTTTTAAGGTGTTATTTTCTTCAGTATTTTTTTGGGTCTCCTTTAGCAAGCTGTTGACTTGTTTTT
The DNA here is from genome assembly GCF_900497805.2 of Vombatus ursinus. Classification (NCBI taxonomy): domain Eukaryota; kingdom Metazoa; phylum Chordata; class Mammalia; order Diprotodontia; family Vombatidae; genus Vombatus; species Vombatus ursinus. Next base: position 7,081,768 of record NW_020948910.1, on the reverse strand, counting down.
CATGATTTTCTTGCATCACTCTCAGTTTTTCCTCTACTTCTCTTACTTGCTTCTTAAAATCCCTTTTGAGCTCTTCCAAGGCCTGAGACTGATTCATATTTTTCTTGGAGGCTTTGGATATAGGAGCTTTGGCTTTGTTGTCTTCTTCTGGTTGTATGTTTTGATCTTCTTTGTTACCAAAGTAAGATAATATAGTCTGACTCTTTTTGCGCTGCTTACTCATGATCCCGGTCAATTACTTGAGTTTTAAACTCTTTGTTAAGATAAAAGTCTACTTCCAATGTGAAGAGTGTACTGTCCCAAGCTTCAGGGGTTTGTGCAGCTGTTTTCAAAGGTACTTCTAGGGACCTGTAAATTTTCAGTTCTTCCAAGGTGGTATGATAAGGGGGAGGTGTTTCCTCACCACAGCCACAACAAGCTTCACCACACCAGTGTTCCTCTCTGCCCCAGGATCACTCCTCAGAGCTGTGACCCAGATCCAAGCACCGGTAAAGCAAGAGATTCCTGCCTCAGCACTGGCAAAGAGATCCTTGCAGTCCCCCTCTGATCAGCCACTCAGTTCCTCCTCAGTCTGTGGGCTGGAAGCTCAACCCAGACCCATCTTGAGACTTGCGACTGAGACCTAGCTCCTCTTTCACCACAGTCACAGACTTTTCCCACTGACCTTCCATGTTGTCTTTGGCATTCCTACGTTGAGAAGTCTGGAAACCGCCATAGCTGCCCGCGATTCAGTCCTCTGAGGCCTGCTCCAGACAGAGTTGACACGGCCTGTGTGCCCACACCTAACTGCGTTCCTTTCCCCGCCTGGTGCGATATACCTATCTGATCAACCATTCAGGCTGTCTATGGCTGGAAATTTGTTTCACTCTGTCTTTTTGTGGGTTCTACTGCTTTAGAATTTGTTTAGAACCAATTTTTTAGGTATTTGGAGGGCTTTGGGAGAGAGCTCAAGACAGTCACTGCTTTCCCTCCGCCATCTTGGCTCCACCCCCCCCCCCAGGAAGTTCGAGCATTTATATTCTTATAAAGTATATAAATGAAGTAACAGAGTCTTGCATGCCAGAAAAAAAAGTTTTGAATTCAAAGCACAAGAGTATAAGGAGATAAATTTATACATATATACATACTTGCACACACACATATACATACATACATATATACCACATATATGTACATGCACACACACATATATACATATATAAACATATATATATGCACACACATATATATATACACATATATACATACACACATATTATATATATATATAGATATATATATAGATATATATGCAAAACATGGTTCTTGTGGTATTACCTGAAAGAGAACTCTTTCAAAAGGTTCCAGAACTAATGCCCCATTGGAGGTGCCAAATAGATAAACAGGGGTTCCATTTCTCTATATTTGGCCTCTCTTGTAGAACTAAATCTTCATTGTCTCTTTTCTGTAGAAAATTCCTCACTTGACTGCAGCAAACAGAAGGTGATCATATCTTTAGTTTGGAATAGGAATAAATGTTTCAGGTAACAACTTGTAGATGTCTTTCTAGGCAGAGCTGGTGTAATATAGTTGTGATAAAAAGGTATGCACAGAGTTAACAATCATTTCTGACAGCCTCAAACTTGTGCAAGGTACTGTTGGTCCATATTTCAATGATCTGACTCAGTCTAATAGACAAAAATTCAATTTTTACAGAAATTACTTCCTTCCCATATATCTTTATGTTGCTAACTACAAAGCCTTTCATTTCTAAATTATTGGCTTAAATATAGTTCATGTTCATCTAGAGCAAAAGGAAAGTTGTTAATGTTGTTTATGATTATTGAATTGGAAAGCATACTTAGTTTAGAATCCAATTTGCATTCATCAACAGCATCATTAGAACCAAACTCCAGCCTTTTGGAAGGTTGGGACTGTTTAACAGTAAAATATAATCTTTAAAAAGGGAAAAAAGACCTTTGTGGAAGAGCAATTCTTGCTTAATTACAAAATCATTACTTGCTTGATGTTACTTTCTGCTTTTATCACAAAATTTTAAAATCTCAAGTAGGATGGATAAATGGAGCCCAAGGGCAGATTTTAAAATTAAAAGTTAGGAAAGATATCTTACTGGTCATCTCACCCAATTTCCCCTCCTTTCTACAACAAGTTTAACAGATAAGCATCTGACCTGTTTGAACACCTTGTGTACTAAGAAGCTTAGTTATTTTCAAGATTGCCTGTTTCATTATCAGACAACTCTAAATAATAAAGATTATTTTTGCTTATTTTTCAATGTATTGAATAAAGATCTGACTCCCTGTGATTTTAATTCAATTTAACACATTTTTAAAGAACCTCCCATGTATAAGTGAGGACAAATGGATAAAGGGACTCATCTTGAAGTCAGGAAGATGTTCTGAAATCCTGCCTCTAAAATATTTGAGCTGTCTAATCATCATCAGTGCCCCCAGACATCTCTCTAAATCTATGAGTTCTAGGTAAGTTGATGATCTGCATCCACAGAGAGAATTTCCACAAAGAGAATTTCCTATGGCAAGGAAATCATAAGATCAAGTATAAGCATGCATACCACAAATGTGCAAGGTGCTGGTAAATACTAGAAATACAGGGACCAAAATAAAAGAGATTCTACCCTCAAAGACATGGCCTTCCATTCATGTTCAAATTTTACCTCTACAGATAAAATGAATGATTTCTCCCAAAAATATTTCAGATATTTGAAGACAGTTATTTCTCCTCAATATGTACTTTTCTCCCACCAAGATAGGTTCTACCCCTTCCTCCCTTTCCTACTATTTCCATTGTTCATCATATGATATGACCATCAGACTTTTCATCATCCTTCTTCCAGAAGTCTGTCCAGTTTGTAATCATTCCTCATGAAATAGACGATCAGGAAATTAACATAATGCTACAGATGTATTCTGACCAGCACAAAATACAATGGAACTACCTTACCTCCCATTATCTAGACATTATATAATATAAGGTAATGTAATATAATATAATACAATACAACACAATTAATATAATGTAATATAATATAATATAATACACACATACATATACATAAATGTATATGTAAAGCATTGCTTAACATTGTAGAAATTTTCTTTTGTTCAAACTATATCACATTGAGTTTATAGTCATGTGAACCTCTTAGATCTACTTTATATGAATGCTTCTCTAGTGTGATTTCCCCTTTACTGTACTTCTATATTAGATATTTAGAACCTAAATTAATAACATTAAATTCATATTCAATCTCACCTTGTTAGTTTTATTCTGTCCTGACCAGAAGTTTTGAAATCTTGACTCTCTCATCCAAAATAATAATGATTACTTCTAGCATTGTGCCATCTGCACATCTATTTAACATACTTTCTATTTCTTCACATACACCATTGATAAACATTCAATAAGTAGGATGAGTCACCAGAAGTCAGCCTCAAAATTTGCATTAATAGGACTCCATCTGTTGATGTTGTTAGAAAAGAAGTTATGAATCTTCCTAATGGTTTCATGTTAAAAGGTACCTGATATTTCATTATCTTTTCCACAGATATCATGAAAGATTTTGTGAAATACCTTATTGAAATAAAAATATACCATAATGTCTTCCTGATCTACCAAGCCAATTATATACATACATACATACATACGTGTATATATATATATATATATATATATATATATATAAAGAAATTATGTTTATTTTCAATGGTTTATTATTAATGAACCCATGTTGGCTTCTAGTAATCACTGTTTTGTTTTATAAGTGTTCTCAAAAATTAGTTAATAGGAAGGAGAGACAAGAAGGCAGAGTAAAAGTAGTGACTTGCTTCAGCTGTTCCCCAAACCCCTCAAAATACCTGTAAAAAATAGCTCTAAACAAATTCTAGAGCAGGAGAATCCATAAAAAGACAGAGTGAAACAAATTTCCAGCCCAAGATAACCTAGATGGTTGATTGGAAAGGTCTATTGAAGCAGGCTGGGAGAAGATGGCAGTTCAGCATGGGCTGTGTAGGCCACACAGGCAAAGATGGGGCCTCAGCAAACCTGGAGCAGTCCTCTGGGGGAGTGAATCAAGGGGAGCTGTAATGATTTCCAGACTTCTTAACCCACAAACACCAAAGACAACTTAGAAGGTCAGTAGGAAAAGTTTGTCTGACTGAGGTGAGAGAGGAACCCAGTCCCAGCCCCATTCTTGGTGCAGCCCTGGAGTAGCAGCTGCTTCCAGAGCTATCAGCCCATAGACAGAGGGGGAATCAAGTGGAAGATCAGAAGGGGATTGCAGAGATCTCTTCACTGGTGCTGAGGCAGGGTTCTCTAGTTTTGCTCGTGGTTGGATCTGGGTCACAGTTATGGGTGGTGGTCCAGGGGTGAGGAGGAGCTCTGGTGTGATGGAGCTTGTAGTGGTGGTGGAGAGTGAATCTTCCTCAAGAGTTTCAGGCAGAAATGAGTGGTTGTGGTCACTCCTAGACCAGAGAATAGGCCAGGAAAGGAGTAAACACATCGCCCACAATCATACCACCTTGGATGAATTGAAAATTTACAGATCCCTAGAAGTATCTCTGAAAACAACCACACAAAACCCTCAAACCTTGGGACAGTACATTCTCCACACTGTAAGAAGATCCCTACCTTAAGAAAAAGTTTAAAACTCAAATAATTGGCTGGGAACATGAACAAACAGCTCAAAAAAGTCAGACCAAAGAATCTTACCTTCTGATAAAGAAGATCAAAACATACAACCAGAAGAAGACAACAAAGTCAAAGCTCCTATGTCCAAAGCCTCCAAGAAAAATATGAATCAGTCCAAGGGCATAGAAGAGTTCAAAAAGGATTTTGAGAAGCAAGTAAGAGAAGCAGAGGAAAAACTTAGAAGAGAAGTAAGAGTGATGCAAGAAAATCATGAAAAACAAGTTAACAGCTTGCTAAAGGAGACCCAAAAAAGTACTGAAGAAAATTACACCTTGGGGGATGGAGCCAAGATGGCAGAGTAAAAGCAGTGACTTGCTTGAGCTCTCACCCAAACACCTCCAAATACCTGTAAAAATGGCTCTAAACAAATTCTAGAGCAGCAAAACTCACAGAAAGACAGAGTGAAGCAAATTTTCAGCCCAAAACAACCTGGATGGTTGATTGATTAGAAAGGGCTATCTCACCTTTGGCTTAAGGAGAGAATACCATACATACTAAATTGGGTATGGAAAGCTATCTGACCCTATAGGAAAATAGGGGGGAAGGCGATAAAAAAGCAAAGACAATGATAGAGGGGAGGGCAGATTGTGGGAGGGGGTAATCAGAAGCAAACATTTCTGAGGAGGGACAGAGTCAAAAGAGAGAATAGAATAAATGGGGGGGCAGGATAGGATGAAGGGAAATACAGTTAGTTTTCCACAGCATGACTACTATGGAAGTGTTTTGCATGACTACACAGGTATAACTTGTATCAAATTACTTGCCTCCTCAATGAGAGTGGATGGGAAGGGAAGAAGGGAGAAAATTTGGAACCCAAACTTTTAAAAACAAATGTTAAAAATTGTTTCCACATGCAACTGGGAAATAAAATATATAGGCAATCAGGTGCAGAAATCTATCCTGTCCTACAGGAAAATAGAAGAGGAAGGGTATAAGAGAAGGAGGTGGGGATGATAGAAGAGAGGGCAGATTAGGGGAAGGGGTATTCAGAATGCACACTGTCTTGGGGTGGGAGTGGGGTGAAATGGGGAGAAAATTTGGAACTCAAAATATTGTAGAAATGAATGTTGAAAACTAAAAATAAATTTAAAATAAATAAATAGTTAATAATATATGTTGCTATTTTACCAGAAAATTTTCCTTTGGCAAAAAATGTAGAGAATATAAGCACAATAAGAGAAAGATAATAGAAATAGCAGTTTCAATTGTTGCATAAAAACTGAAAAGACTTATAAATCTGACAGTGGGAGTTGTTTTTTTTTTAGACACAATTCTTTTTTTCTCCAAAGCAAGAATGATTTACCTTGATATTTCTCTGATTATTGTTATTGCTTTTGTTGTTGTACTTCAGTCCATGCATAGAGGTAGTGTTTTTGATTAGTTACTTCTTTGTTTTTGTTTTTAGAGATTAAGACATTGGGGCATTCCAGAGAACTACCGAAAAGACTGTAGAGCAAGGAAATATAGGGCCTGAGTGATTTTTTGAGGGTAAAGTTTAATGTGAACCCACTGTAGGTTCAATGAATGACATTTTACTCATTTTCTGGGCCCTCCCTGTATGATAGCTATATATGCTATTATACATAGACTGACAGGCAGACACACACACACAATAATAGGAATAGGAATATTAAGGAAAATGTGTTTGTGTGTATACATGTGTGTATATATGTGTGTGTGTGTGTGTATGTGTGTGTGTGTGTGCATGTATATGAAACTGAGAGATAGGCTTTTAGTTGTATTCCCACTTCTGACTCATACTGATCCTGTGATTATGGAGAAGTCACAACTACAGGTCATTAAAAAAACATTCTAAAATAAAAAAAAACATTCCAGATAAGGTCCCAATCTGCATTGCTAGAGGCAGTATTTTTTTCAATGAGAGTAGCCTATACTATTGAAATCAAAGGGATAATATATCTCTTTACAAATGGAGATATAAAAAAATTCAATTTTGCCTAAATTTATGAAAGAAAAGCTAATAATGTTGCAAAAAGACATAGACAATAATATAATTGTAGTAAACTTTAATTTTCTTTCATAGAGCTGGACAATTCTAATAAAAAAAACAAAGAAAAAGTTATTTAAATAGTTTTCAAACTTGGTTGTGAAAGATTTATAACACTCTGAATGGCAACAATACATTATCAATATATATATCAGCAACACATGGTACAATTACAAAAACAAAGAATATGCTCAGTCATGAAAAGCTGCAAATAAATGTGAAAAAGAGAGGAATATTAAACACATCCTACATAGGCTACAATGCAATAAAATAGTAATTAATTTTGGTGACAGAAGAGAAGAATGAAGCAAAAATGAAGAAAAGTACAAAAAAAATTTGAAATAGGATGGTACCAATGAGATAATATTCAAACATTTTCATGATGTACACAATACAGTCCAGAGGAAATGGGAGGAAATTGTGTACAGATACATACACACATATGTGTGTATGTATATTGTGTATATTTATGTATGTGTGTATATGGGTAGGTGTATGTATTATGTATCTGAAAATAATAACAATATATGAAAAAAGAATGAATTGAATAATTATGTTTAAATGATAAAAATCAGATAAGCAATAATTGTAAAATAAACATTAAAATAATCTAAAAAACTCAAGTAACAAGAGAAAATGGGAACAGAAAACAAAGCATAGAAATGGAAAAGAAAACTACAACAAATTTTTGGACTGACATACTTCTGGAAGAACTAATTTTTAATAAATTTTATTGATGGAACTGTAGAAGCCAAGACGACAGAGTAAGGCAGGAACTTGCCTGAGCTCTTCCAATTCCCCTCCCCAAACAACTTTAAAATAACACCTCAAAAAAACAATTCTGGGGCAGCAGAAAAACAACAACAACAATACAAACAACATACTTTTGCTGTGTGAGGAACAGGTTGAAAAGAGAGAGAGAAAGAAGATAAACAGGTGAAAATATGGTGGAGGGGAAAACATTAATTGTAACTCAGAATGTGAATGGGATGAACTCTCTCATAAAACAGAAATGGATAGCAAAGTGGATAAAAAAAGAATCCTACAATTTATTGTTTACAAGAAATATATTTGAAGCAGAAAGAGTCATAAAGAGTAAAGTTAAAAGATTGGAACAGAATTTATTGTGTTTTAGCTGAAGTAAAAAAGTAGGGGTAGAAATCATGATCTCAGTCAAAGCAAAAGGAAAAATATATCTATTTAAAATATATAAAGAAGTATACTGCATCTTGCCAAAAGTCACCATAGTCAGAGAAATAATATCAATATTAAACATGTATGAGCCAAATGGTAAAACATCCAAACTTTTAAAGAAGCTAAATGAATTAGAAGAGGAAATAGACAATAAAACTATATTAGTGGGGGACCTCATCTTTCTACTGTCAGAACTATATAAATCTAACAAAAAAGAAAGAAAGAAAGAAAGAAAGAAAGAAAGAAAGAAAGAAAGAAAGAAAGAAAGAAAGAAAGAAAGAAAGAAAGAAAGAAAGAAAGAAAGAAAGAAAGAAAGAAAGAAAGAAAGAAAGAAAGAAAGAAAGAAAGAAAGAAAGAAAGAAAGAAAGAAAGAAAGAA
>NW_020948910.1:7046228-7073381 GCF_900497805.2 Vombatus ursinus | reverse complement strand
AAAAAAAAAATCAAATTAAAAAAATTAAAAAAAGAAAGAAGGAGGTGAATAGAATTTTAGAAAAGTTAGATAAGGTAGAATTCTGGAGAAAATCTAATGAGATTAGAAAGCAATACACCTTTTTTCTCAATTGTACATGACACTTACACCAAAATTGACCATGTATCAGGGCATAAAAGCCTCACAATCAAAAGCAGAGAGGCAGAAATATTAAATGCATCATTATCAGATCATAATACAATAAAAATTACATTGAATAAAAAGTCATGGGATGATAGATTAAAAAAATAATTGGAAATTAAATAATTCAATCCTAAAGAATGAGAGGGTCAAAGAACAAATCATAGCGGGAAAATGAGTCATTTCATCAAAGAGAATGACAACAATAAAACAACATACCAAAACTTATGGGATGCTAACAATGCAATACTTAGAAGAAAATTTATATCTGTAAACACTTACATTAGTAATATAAAGAAAAAGCAGATCAAGCAATTGGGCATGCAACTAAAAGAGCTAGAAAAAAAGAACATTAAAAATCCCCAATTAAACACAAATTGGAAATCCTGAAAATCAAAAGAGAGATTAATAAAATTTAAAGTAAGAAAACCATTGAACTAATAAGTAAAACTAAACACTAGATCTATGTAAATGATAAACCATTGGTTAATTTGATTTAAAGAAAGAAAAAAAAAACAAATTACAAGTATCAAAAATAAAAAGGGTGAATTCACTACCAATGAAGAAAAAAATAGAGCAATAATTAGCAAATATTTTGCCTAAGTATATGCCAATAAATCTGACAATCTAAGTGAAATGGATGAATATTTACAAAAAATATAAATTGGCCAGATTAACAGAACAGGAAATAGAGTACTTAAAAAAGAAACTGAACAAGTTTTTTTAGAAAAAGAAACTGAACAACTTATCAATGAATTCCCTAAGAAAAAGTCCCCAGGGAGAGATGGATTCACAAGTGAATTGCACCAAACATTTAAAGAACAAATAACTTCAATAGTATATAAACTACTTGGGAAAAAAGAAGAGTTTTACCAAATTTATTTTATGATATTTCTTTTATTTTCTTTCATGGTGCTGATATCTAAACCAGGAAGAGTCAAAACAAAGAAAGGAAACTGTACAAAATTTCCCTAATGAATATTGATGCAAAACATTTTAAATAAAAAACTAGAAAGGAGATTACAGCAATATATTTCCAGTATCATATACTATTACCAGGTAGGATTTATACTTGAAATGCAAGACTGCTGTAATATTAGGAAAAGTACCGACATAATTGACCATATCAATAACAAAACCAACAGAAACCAGGTGATTATCTCAACAGACAAATAAAAAGTTTCTGACAAAAAAAAATTCATGCCTATTAAAAACACTAGGGAGCATAGGAATAAATGGAGTTTTCCTTAAAATGATAAGTACTATCTATCTAAAAACATCAGCAAGCATTATATGTAATGGGGATAAGCTAGAAACCTTCCTAACAAGATCATAGGTGAAGCAAGGATGCCATTATCACAATGATTATTCAGTGCTGCAACTAGAAATGCTAGTTATAGCAATAAGAGAAGAAAAAGAAAATGGGAAAATTAGAATAGGCAATGAAGAAACAAAACTATCACTCTTTGTAAATAATACTATGCTATAACTAGAGAATCCTAGAAAATCTACTAAAAAAGCTATTTGAAATAATTAACAACTTTAGCAAATTTGTAGGATGTAAAATAAACCCACATAAATCATCAGCATTTCTATATATTACCAACAAAATACAACAACTAGAGATAGAGAAATTCCATTTAAAATAATTATAGACTATATAAAATATTTGGGAGTTTACCTGTCAAGAAAATGCAGGAATTATATAAACACAATTGCAAAACAATTTTTATACAAATAAAGTCAGATCTAAACAATTGGAAAAATATCTATTGCTTATGAGAAGGCCAAGCCAATATAATAAAAGTAATAATTCTTCCTAAATTAGTTTATTCAGTGCCATACCAATCAAACTACCAAAAAAAACCCTATTTTATAGAGCTAGAAAAAATAATAGCAAAATTCATCTGGAAGAACAAAGAATAAAGAATCAAGGGAATTAATGAAAAAAGGCAAAGGAAGGTGACCTAGGTGTAACAGATCTCAAACTATATTTTAAAGCCGCAATCAGAAAAACTATCAGGTAAAGGCTAAGAAATAGAGTGGTTAATCAGTGGAATAGATGAGGTACATAAAACATAGTAATAAATGAGCATAGTAATCTTGTCTTTAATAAACTCAAAGACCTAAGCTTTTGGAATAAAAACTCACAATTTGACAAAAACAACTGGGAAAATAAGAAAACAATTTCACAGAAACTAGGTGTAGCTCAACATCTCACATCATATGCTAAGATAATATCAAAAGGGTACATGATTTAGATATAAAGGGTGATACCATAAGGAAATTAATTGAGCATGTCATTGTTTACCTGTTAGACCTAAGGGGAAGAGAATAATTTATGACCAAACAGGAGATGGAGAGCATTACAAGATATAAAACTGATAATTTGATTACATTAAATTAGAAAGGTTTTGCACACACAAAACCAATGCAACCTAGAATAGAAGAAAAGTATAGAACTCAGCAAAAAAAAGTTACAGCAATTTTCTCTGATAATGATCTTATTTCTCAAATATATAGAGGACTGAGTCAAATTTATTAAAATACAGTCATTCTCCAATTTAGAAATGGTCAAAGGATATGAATAGACAGTTTTCATATGAAGAAATTAAAGCTATCTACAGTCATATGAAAAAATCATGCTCTAAATCACTATTGATTAGAGAAATTCAAATTAAACAATTCTGAGATGCCACTTCACACTGTTAGATTGTCTAATATAGTAGAAAAGAAAAATCATAAATGTTGGAGAGGATGTGGAAAATTAGAGCATTAATGCATTGTTGGCAGAGTTGTGAACTTCTCTAACCATTCTGGAGAACAATTTAGAATTATTCCTGAAGGGCTATAAAACTATGCATGTCCTTTGATACAGTAATACTACTACTAGGTCTGTATCCTAAAGAAATCATTAAAATATGGGAAAAAAATACATGTACAAAAATATTTATAGTAGCTCTTTATGATGGCAAAGATTTGGAAATTGAGGGGATGTTTATCAATTAAGAAACAGCTGAATAATTTGTTGTTTTGGATTGTGCTGGAATACTATTATACTTTAAGAAATGAGAAGGATGCTCTCAGAAAAAAAAAAAACATGGAAAGACTTACATGAACTGATGCAAAATGAAGTGAACAGAACCAGGATAATAGTAACAGTAATACTGTGTGATGATCAATTGTGAGTGACTTTGCTATTCTCCATAATACAATGATCCAAGGCAATTCCAACAGACTGATGATGAAAAATGCTATCTACCTTTAGAGAAAGAACTGATAAAGTCTAAATAAAAATTGATGTATAATATTTTTCACTTTATTTTTTCATGTCATTTTTGGTCTGTGTTTTCTTTCACAACATGACCAATATGAAAATATGTTTCATATGATTGCACATCTATAATCTATATCAAATTGCTTACTATCTCAGTGTGGGGTAGTGAAAGGGATTAGGAAGAGAATTTGGAACTCAAAAAAGTTCCAATGCTAAAACAAGGCTAAATGCTTAACAATGCTAAATTTGTTTTTACATGCAATTGGAAATTATTCTTTAAAATATTTTTGTTAAATTTTATTTTATATTGCCAAAATTTTATCCCAATATTTCTCTGTCTACCCCTCCCAGAAGAAAAAAACTAAAAGAAACAAATACATTTTCCAAAGAAAAAAGAATGAAGTAAATTTAATATACACATACATACACACACACGTGTGTGTGTGTGTAGTGCAAATATAAGCTTAATTATCTATCACCACTATTTGGAATAATATAGCAGTGAATCAAAAAGTTAAAAAATAAATAAATATGTATCATATAAGTTTTACTTAAATTAACAAAACAAGAAATGATGTTTTTATGCAGCTCAATATCTTTTTTTCTCTGAAAGCCATCTTTTTCTCATTTTGCCTATTTCTATCTTGGGCACCACATCATTTCAACTTTAGGGTTCACAACTTCCGCAATATCCTCACATTCTCATATTCATTCGTGCCACATATGTAATCATGTATAAAATGTATTATTTATATCTCCCTAATATCTCTTAAACTATACCATTCTCTCTCTTTTTTTTTCAAATAGCCAACCTTCTAGTTCGTGTCCTAATCACCTCTAACCTAGACTATTTCAACATTCTCTTAATTGTTCTCCTTGCCACATGTCTCTCTACTCTTCTCTCTTGCCTCCATATGATTGCCAACATGGTTTTCCTAAAGTATAGGTATGACCATAATGTCTTATTCAATATACTCCAACATCTCCCTACTGTCTTTACTGCCAAGCATTTTTTTTCTGCCTAGCATTTAAAGCCCTTTAGAATCTGTCCCCAACCTACCCTTTAATCATTATTGAACATAATTTTTCTCTTTATGCTTTGTGGTCCAGTCAAACTGTCCTCCTTGCAGTTTCTCATACCGATCACTTCATCTCCCATCCTTGTGGGATGGCTTTCATCCATTCCTAGGATGTGCTTTTTTCTCATTTTTGTATCTTAGAATACTTTGTTTCCTTCAGTAATCAGTGCCAGTCTTACCCTCTATATGAGCACTTTCCTGATCCCACCAACTCTTAATGTGCCCTAAAATGATATTTAATTATTTTATGTTTAATTTTTACATAAATACATTTTGTATTCTGGTTGTATGTTTTGATCTTCTTTGTCACCAAAGAAAGATTCTATGGTCTGACTATTTTTGCTCTGGTTTGCTTGTGATCCCAGCCAATTATTTAACTTTTAAACTCTTTATTAAAGTAGAGGTCTGCTTCCAGTGCGGAGAATGTACTGTTCCAAGTTTCAGGGGTTTTGTGCATCTGTTTTTACAGATACATCTAGGGACCTGTAAATTTTCAGTTCTTCCAAGGTGGTACGATCAAGGGTGAGGTGTTTATTCCTTTCCTGGCCTGTTCTCTGGTCTAGGACTGACCACACTCTTTTCTGCCTTGGAATTCTGAGGAGGACTCATTCTCCACCACCACTGCAAGCTCCACCACACCATCACTCCTCCTCGCCCTAGGATCACCACCCACACCTGTGACCTAGATACAAGTACAGGCAAAGCAACAGAATCCTGCCTTAGCACCAGCAAAGAGATCCCTGCAATCCCCCTCTGATCAAACACTCAATTCCCCCTCCATCTGTGGGCCAAGACCTCCTAGTAGTAGCCACCACCCTGGAGCTACACTAGGGCTGGAACTGAGCTTCTCTCTCACCGTGGTCACAGACATTTCCTACTGACCTTCTAAGTTGTCTTTGGAATTTGTGGGTTGAGAAGTCTGGAAACTGCCACAGCTATCCATGATTCAGTCCCCTGAGGCCTGCTCCAGGTTCCCTGAGGCCTGGTCTTTGCCTGCACAACCCATGCTGAACTGTGTTCCTCTTCCACCCTGGCACAATATACCTTTCCAATTAACCATCCAGGTTGTCTTGGGCTGGAAATTTGTTTCACTCCCTCTTTTTGTGGGTTCTGCTGCTCTAGAATTTGTTTAGAGTCATTTTTACAGGTACAAGTCACTGCTTTACTCTGCTATCTTGGCTGTGCCCCCTCCCACATGTTGTCTTCCTCAATGGAAATAAGCTCCTTGAAGTTAGAGACTGCTTTGTTTTTGTGTTTGAATTTTTAACACTCACTAGAATATCTGATAGATAGTAGACACTTCATAAATGTTTGATTGATTAATGAAGAAACACTAGATACCTTCCAATTTGTGTAAAGGAAAAGTAAGGTACTTAGAAATTCTAGCAATAAACATTAGGTAGGAGAAATATAACAAAGCCATAAGCATCAAGGAGATCAAGTTAGTCCTAAAAGAAAGCTTATTTGTAATGGTTTGTGGAAAGTGATAGATTGATGGATAGATAGATAGATCATTTGATAGATAGATAATGGTCAGAAATCTCATAGAATAAATGATTAAATGAATAAATTAATCAATCTAATAGCTTAAGAAACATAATAAAACATGAAATGAACCCATGAGAATATGTATATCTATATAGTAACAATTAAAACAATATTGAAGAAAATTTTGGAAAAAATAAATTTAAAATATCTAAAAATACCTAAATACCTGAAAATCAGTGTGCTTAGATATTCAGGATTTTTAAAACGGAATTATGAAGCACTGTTTCAGAACTAAACACTAAGTATTAGGAGTATATTCATTGCTCATTGTTTGGCTATGCAAATATAATCAGTTAACCAGTCAATAAACATTAATTGAATGTCTACTATGTGTCAGGCACTGTTCTAAGTCCTGGTATACAAAGAAAGGCAAATGACAGACCCTGCAAAGAGGTCACAGTCTACTGAAGAAATAGCATGCAAAGAACTATGTACCAATATGGTATTCAACTTGGAGATAATCAGAAGAGGCAAAGTATTAGAATAAATGGGGAATCAGAAAGGCTTCCATAAAATATGAGGCAATGTTCTAAGCTGAGAGGGTTCAGAGTTGGGAAGCCATAGATGGTTTTGAAGGTTTAGAAGAGCAGCTGTGGTGAGTGGAATAATGAGTTAATTAGGCAGGTATAAAAGGACTACCTTGTAGTCATGAAGGCCCAATAGAGGTTATGTAACATAAATTTGTAGTGGACTCATTCAGTAGTGTTTCTAGTTTACTACATAAGTTAATTTAGTGTGATACCTATCAAATTTCCAAGGGCATACTTTACAAAATTAGACATAGCAATAATAAATTCCATTTAGAGGAATAAACATTCTAGAAGACTATTGGGGAAAATAATAGAATATCAGGGAAAATTAAAAAAAATAGGCATGAAGGGGATATAGCACTTTCAGGCTTCAATCTATAATATTAAGCCATGTTCATCAAAATTAGAGGTAATGTGCTATAGTGTTTAAAGGGTTAACTTTGACTTAGGAAGAATTGGGTTTAAGTTCTACTTCTTGATACATATCTGGAATGTAAGAAATGACAAGTCATGATCTCTCATCAACAACTCTGTAAGATTACAAATTTCAGAAGAATTGGTCTACAAAAAAGAAGAGATCTTCCACACCAAAAATTTCTTATACACACTGATGAAATCATGGAGCCTTTCATATTCCTTATCCTTATATCACCCATATCATCATCAAAACCATTTAGTGTTGGTTAAAAATAAGAAAAAGTTTTTTCAGTGAAACAGGCTTAGATAAGCAAGAAAAAAAGGAATATTGAATTCAGTAGACCAGTGTCACATAAATCCAAGAACATATGCTACTTATTGAAAGAATCCCTCTTCTACAAATATTGTTGAGAGAACTAAAACACATTTTGACAAAAAAAGTGGGTTTAGATCTGCACATTCCAAATAAACATATGATGTAAATGTAATCAAATATATAGACATATGCATATATTCATAAATAATATATAATAAATACATAGTATACATGTAACATAATGAACATATAAATATATAAGTATATATATGTAAATATAAAAATAAATGTAAATGAAATGCAAAAATAAAGAAAATATTGAGATACCTCACACAACAAGGGCTAGCTAGGGATATAATTTTTAATCAAGCAAATTATAGAGGAGAAAACAAAAGATAAAATAAATAAGCATAACTGAATGGAAGTGGATGACTTTTGCATGAACAAAACCAATGTCACTAGAATTTATAAAATGGTACTGCTTATTAAGGTGAATATTGTATCAAATATCTCTGATAAAAATTGAATATCAAACATATAAAGAGAATTAATACAAACATGTAAGACCAAGAGGGATTTCCCAAGCAGTAACAGAAAACCCTCAAAAGTATTGCACACTACTAAAGATGAAGTGAACAAATTGCAAAATGGTTACAGTAAAAACCCTAAAAGGAAAAATAACTTTGCTAAATTATTATCACTAATTTCAGAGAAATGGTAAAATATTGGTATAAAATATGTTTTATATACCCTTAGACCTGGTCACTGTATTAGTTTATTTTACTTAACTGTTTTCTTTTTACAACATTGAGCTCATGGAATCAGGGAAGTGAGGAGAACAAGAAATGAATTTAATGTAAAAACAATAAAATCAATATTTTAATAGACAGAAGGGAATCTCATATTCTCTATACTTCACTGTGAGTTTGCACTCATAAAGCTGTGTGCTACTCTAGAAGAGAGTGTCTAAAATCCCATCTATCTATTTTTATAATTTTGTTTTGTTTGTTTGTTTTAAATGAAGTATACCATGCTAATTGTGACCACCACAGAGTAACATAATCTTATATTTACTGGGCATTCACTGTTGAACAGCTCCTTGTATATACCTTGATTAACTTTAATCTTATTCCTAACAGTTTCTGTGCCAAAAATTCCCTCCTCCACTAAAACTTCTCATTTCTACTATAATTTTCTACTGTATTTCTATCTCTACTCACTCTCAGCAGATGACCTTCCTTTCCCTTTTACTACTACTACTACTACTACTACTACTACTACCTAGTATTTATATAGCATTTTAGGATTTTCAAAGTGCTTTGCAAATATTTTCTTCACAAAGCTGGGAGGTAGGTACCATTATTACCTCTATTTTATGGATGAGGAAACAAGACAGATAGAGGATAAGTGATTTTTCTGGGATCACACACTGGTAAGTGTCTAAGATTGAATTTTAATTCAGATTTTCTGATTACAGTCCCAGTATTCAAGCCACTATACCACTTTCTATTACAAATTCACTTTTTTCTCCCATGCCATACCTCAAAACCCCTCTACATCTTCACCAATCTATTTTTCTTTTAATCTTGCATGAGAGAGAAAGGTGGTCATTCTATTTGTCAAGTCCAGTTCCTCTACTCATGCCCTGAATTCTACCCATCATTTTTCTTAAAGGAGTTTTCTCTAACATTCTCTCTTTGTCTTCCATCTTCAGTCTTTCCTGACATACTAGTTCTTTCTACATGATTTTAAAATGTGCTTAGGTATAATATGTTCTTTAAAAAATAAAATAAAGTAAAATAAAATAAATCTTTGATGTGCCCTCCCATTCTTTCTAATTGTCCTCTATTATTTTTTATTCTCTAATTCTCAAAAAGAATAATCTGCCTCTATTACCTCATGATGTCCTCACTTTTCAATCCTTTGTAAGATGACTTTTAACTCCACACTGGACTGAAAGTGATCTTGGGTCTCCCTCCCAAGTTACCAATCTTCTCTTGACTGTTAAATCCAAAGGCCTTTTTTTTTTAGCTTTTAACCTTGTTCTTCCTGTGCCTTTTGATAGTTGAAAACGTTATCCTCTTAGACATCATCTTTCCTTGGCTCCCATGATATAGATTTCTCCTGGTTCATCTGTGTGTCTGATTATTCCTTTTCAGTCTCCTTTATTTGCACATCATCAATCTCCTATCCAATTATTGTATGTTCTTAAGAGTTTTGTCCTTACTTTTATTCTTTCCTGCCTCCGTAACTCTATCTTGGGAATCTCATGTGTTCAAATATCTCTATGTAGATAACTACCAAATCCACATATCCAGCCCTCATTCTTCTCCATTCATGAATCATTTTGATTGTTATAAGAATCAAAGGAGGTTTAACAGACTTGAAGTGTTTTCCAAACCTCAAAATCATATATATATATGATTATATATATATATGATTATATATATATATGCTAGCTGATGATGATGATGATGATGATGATGATGATGTACTTCCCCATTCTCTGATAATGAGACTATATACTGGCATTCTGTCATTTTTCTACAATTCTGATTAAAACAACAGTTAACAAATCTTCCAACAGAAATAATTTATGGTAGAAACAGGGTGACAGTTGTAGATAACAGTTGTAGATAAAATCCACGTAACATGATAACTTTTCATATAGCAGAGGACGGGTCATAACACAACACATGTTGCTAGCTTTTCTTTTCTTCATTCCTAAGTCCCAAATATCACATATGGAAATACCTGTTCATTTCTATCCAAATACGTAGCACCACAGTGGATATATTGCTGGACCTGGATTCAGGAAGGTTTGAGTTAAAATCCTTCCTTAGAAACTTATGAGGGTGTGACCTTGGGGCAAATCCCTTACATCTCTGTGTATCTTGTAAAATGGACGTGGTAACAGCACCTACTACTCAGGCTTGTTGTGAGGATAAAATGAGATGATATTGGTAAAGTGCTTTGCAAACCTTAAGGCACCAAATAAATTATTATCATTATGTGAAAATGTGAAGAACTATTGAACACCAGTGAGTTCATTTATTATTCCTACTAGTATTATTAGGGACAGTTTGGCATAATCATTAGCAGTCTTACCTTGCTGTCAGGAAGACTGTATTCAAGTCATTTCATTAACACCGACTGACTATGAAACCAATGATAAACAAATTTAGAGTTTTCTAAGACATTAAGTTAGGATTTGCTGATCTCTGCTGGTGGAGCGAGTTTTCACAATGAGTGTTCCTACACTGATGAAGTCACAGTTCTGGACCTCCTCCCTAAAGTCTCTCAAAAGATTAGAAATATTAATAATAATGCTTTAATCTAAAGAAATAAATGCATCATTTAGCTACTATAGAATAGAGAGCAACTGGGAGCCTTGGCAGCTGAAGCAGGGGATTTACAGAATCGGGCAATAGTCAGGAAGTAATCAATGCCAGGAAGTTCTGGGTCAACATGGTTCAGAGGACTGTGTTAAAGGCAAAGTCTTAGGGCAAAGTCCGCCACAGTTAGCAAATTGAAATACACTCAAGAAAGGGTGACCATAGAACCACAGAAGCTTTTTACAAGAGCTGCTTTTCCAATAAATTGAAAGAAAGGCTACATCCTCTGGATATATTGGGGTTTCAGCAGGGGTTTCTTATTCTTAAATGGGGTGTCGGTGCTAGGTATTAAGGTTGGTAAAGCAGACCCTGAAAATAAATCCTTTTTAAAAAATTTAATCTGAGCTCATCTCACCCAAAATGGATGTGTGGAGTAGGTGTCTAACCAGGGGTACAGAGAGCCCATATCATCTAGATGCAAAGTGGAGATAGACTTCAATATGATCCTTACCTTTGAATTACTTCACACATTTCTAAATGTCTTATTTTAAGAATCTATAGTAAAATTAGAAAATTTCCATGATCTTAATTCATATCATTGGATTATACATACATACATACATACATATATATATATTTTTTAAATAAAAATATATTCCACCTTTTGGCTGATCTACTGCATTTGCTATAATGTTGGAATATTCATTTCCCACCATTTGCAACCATCTCTCTGTAATTCTCTGTAAATACCTCTGAAATTTTCTGTGAAACTTGCTCTGAAGAATAGAATAAATATTTCATATCACCTACGATTAGTAGGTGAGTGATTGACAATTTTTTTAGAGATGTACATCTTTTTACAGTAGTACATAGCCAGGGGTCAGAGAGAGTGTATTTCTAAGTGGTCAATACACTCTGAGACGGCATCTAGGCTTACGAAAATGAATTTTTAAAAATTACCAATGAAGGAGAAATAACACTGCACCACCATTGTGCAGGCCCTCCTCACCTCAAGCCTGGATTTTTGCAACAGCCTTCTGGTTGTTCTCCATACTCAATTCTCTCTTTGGCCTTCCCTGGACTTCTACAAGAGCCAGCACCATCTCCGTTACTGCCTCCACTGTGATATGAACACTTTTTTACATTGACTATATCTTTTATGTTCATTGTTGTTTGTATGACATCTTTCCTATTCGAATGTGAGCTACTTGAAGTCAGGGATCCAGGTTTTTGTTTGATTCTGTTTGTTTGTTTGTTTGTTTTGCCTTTCTTTGTATCCCCAGTCATTAACTCTTGGCCTAACACATAGTATGCGGTTAATAAATGTTTGTTCACTGACTGACTGTTAGTCTTGTTTGGCAGTTTGGAATTACATTGCCATCACTTGAGAAAGCTGTTAGATATTTGAATAAATATGTTGATTATATGATAAATGTCTGTAAACAAAATAACTTAATTGTTGCATTATGTCTTACTAGTATTGTCTATATGAAAATGCATTATGTATGTTCCTTCAATTTATACTTTCCTGATATTTTGTAATATGTTCTCACAAGCCCCCAGGAACTTTAAAAGAGTGATCTCAAGGTCTCTTCACTCTTCACAAATGTTTCTTCACATTATGCTTAGGGAGTCTTTAGTCACCTTTTATATGAGTTGAATTCAGGTACGTTTGCTTTCATCTTCATCATGAGCTTAGTACTTTTTAAATCCATAGTTTCCTTTTTGAGGTCTTCTTAATGATGATAACGTGACAAAGTGACAAAACAGATGAGACTTAAATGTCTAATGGATAAAGTAAGTGAAAATGGAAAGAAACATTGTCTTGGAAGTTAAAAGTCATTCAACCTCTTTGGAAATGAGAAACATCATTTTTTTTTTCTTCGATAAAGAGTTTTAAAAGCTGTTAAGTAACTCCCCTATGTATTGTATTATGGAGACCATTTCAGGAGGCACATCCATAATAAATGTAATAGAAACATAAAGAAATCTCTAAACAGATAAGTTGCATGGGCTTAGAAGGGGTATAACACACCCCAGTAATTCTCCATACCACATTGCCAGATTTGGCTTTGAATGGCCTCTTGAGTTACATGGAAATAAAATACAAAGAGCTCTCAGTGTGAGGGAGAAGATGGTTAAAATGGAAAGTCTAGTAGAGCTGAGTGTTTGAAGCAGACAGTACTGGAAAAACACTCTGGCATTTGAACAGGTATGTTGCTTGGGATCAAAACAGAAGCTGTGAAGTTGTCCTTCCCTAATACTTGAATTCCAACCACATTCTAAATATATTGATTTGTAAATATACAGAACAGGATAACTTTATTCTTCTTGGGTTTGATTTCACATATTTCAGTTTCATTTTACTGCGAACAAACTGAAGGCAGATTGTCGGCCTGCCACATCATCCTTGTAATCTGCACCGGCTCCTTCTCCTCTGACTTCAAATGTGAGTAGGCCTCTCTGATTTTGAAACAAACTCTTTGTTTGACCTCACTGCCTTCTCAAGCTTCTGACCTATTTCTCTCTTCTTCCTGACTGCCAAATATTTCTAACCAGAACTCTCTTATAGTCTGGCCATTGTTCTGTGACTCCACTGAAACTCTCCTCTACTGAGAGTTCTCCTTGTCACAAAATCATGACATATGCACACACACACACACACACACACACACATACATATACATTATACATATAATATACACATATGCTATATATTATAATTATATAACACACATACACACACACACATATATATATATCATATGTATATATTCATTTCTCAGTTGCATTAACCCCTTTGTAACATTTGATGCTGCTGACCCCTTTAGCTCTTGAAATTCTCTCTCGTTCCTTTGACTTCATGATATCACCCTCCTTCTCTTCCTACTTTTCTGACTTCTGCTCTTTCCCTAGCTTCACTTACTCCTTTCACCTGTCGCTCTGTCCCCACAAGTTCACTCCCTGTTGTAGATCTTCCTCTAGAGTTGCAAATAAGTTAGGGGGTCACACTAATGCTCTGTTCTAACCCTTAGCTCTTTTCTTTCTATAACCCCCTGATAATTTATCCCTTTTTATGTCCTGAACCACTACTTCTATATGGATGATTCCCAAATTCCACTCCTGAATTCTCATCTGAGCTTCAGCTTTCCATCTCCAACTGTATTCAGGGTATGTTCACATCGATATTCTAATATCATCTCAATCCCAATTGATCCTAAAACCAAAATAATTATATTTCCCCTCAAAATGACTTCCATTCCTGATAATCTTTCTGTCATTATAGCTCTCTTCAAGGTCCAGAATCTTGCATACCTAAAGCCTTTTTGACAATCCTTTCTCCCTCAGAAACTATATCCAATAAATTACCAATTTCTTCAAGCATCTCTTCATTGCTGATTTTCCATGCATATCATACCACTATTATATTAACCTAGGCCTTTTGTAATTTTATCTAGGCCTACTAACAACCCTTCTTTTGTGTTCTTTGATCTTTAATTATTCTTTTTCTAAGCCATCTTGCACACTTTGGGCCGATTAATATTCCTAACACTCCACTACCACCATATTTTTTCTTTTGCATAAAGTAAAGGTCTACCTCTTAAGCCTGGAATGAAGGCCTTTCAGAACCTGACATCAGCATATGTGTGGGGTGTGTGTGTGTGTGTGTGTGTGTGTGTGTGTGTGTGTGTGTGTACACACACATATATCTCACACACATTTTTCAGCTTCATGTCTCCCTCCTCCCAACTTCTCTCTCTCTCTCTTTCTCTCTCTCTCTCTCTTCAGGTTTATATCTTCTTTCCCTTTATTTTAGCCAAACCTTTTTACTATGCAATTTTTAACAGGTAGACCTTTCTCATTCACACCTACACTGCAGCCCAGAATATCTCACTTGCTGTCTGGCCAATCTTACACATCTCTAAAAGGCCATATCCAGTCTTGCACCTTCCATGAAAATTTCCTCAGTAATGTAAACCCACTATCACCTTATCTTCTGCTGAATTCCTATAGACTTTATTTGTTTCACTCAAGTAAAAGTGTTATCTATATATATATATATATATATATAGGTATAGATAGATACTAATATATATGTGTATACACATATATGCATATTTTATCAGTTCATTGGGACCTTGACCATAAAGCCATGCTTTATTGATCTCAAATATTAATGAAGCTAATATTCATTCTGTTCTCTGCATAATTCATATCAATTAGTTTTTTGCAAGAATGCATGAAGAACCAGAATGTCAGAAGTACTCAAGAGTTAGGCACCAATTTGTGTGAAGGGATAAGTCATTGAGTCAACTCTGAGTCAAAAGGGATTACAGAGGCTACTGAGTCATACTCTACTTGAGCAAGAATTGCCTCTGCATCATACATAAAGAATGGTCCAGGGGCAGGTAGGTGGTGCAGTGGATAGAGCACCAGCCTTAGAGTCAGGAGGACCTGAGTTCAAATCCAGTTTCAGACACATAACATTTACTAGCTGTGTGACCTGGGCAATCACTTAACCCCATTGCTTAGCCAAAAAGAGAGAGAGAGAGAGAGAGAGAGAGAGAGAGAGAGAGAGAGAGAGAGAAGAAAAAAGAAAAAAAATAAAAAATAAAAAAATAAAAAAGAAGAATGGTCCACCAGAGATGCCCGGTGAGGAGAAGCCTACTCCCTCCTGACACAGGCACATTCCATTGTTGAACAAGTTTAATTTTTTAGGAAATTGTTGTTGTTTTAAGTTAAGTTTAAAATTACCTCTTTTCAGTTGCTACCCATTGCTCCAATTTTTTCCCAGTAGAAACAAGCAGAAAGAAAGTTTTAATTCCTCTTCATCATGACAAACTTTCAAACTTTAAATTTTTCCCTATTAAATGTCATTTACTACATTCAGCTTGTTGGTCTGGCCTATTGAAATCTTTTTGTATCCTGGCTGTCATCCAGGGTTAGCTATCCCTCTTAGCTTTGTGTCATCTGCAAATTTGATGAGCGTATAATCTATGTGCTTTGAAGACATAGAACACATGTAGAAAATTTATAGGTGGCATGCTGAATAAAATTAGCAGATGATTCAAAGCTGAGAGGGATATCTAACATATAACAGTCAGGGTACACAAATGTGTTATGTGTCCAGAATATTGGGACAAATCTAATGGAAGAAAAATTAATAGATGTTTAATACAAAGTCTCATGATTTCAAAAAGAATCTACTTTTAGAAGTTTAAGCTATAAGTTCAATTCCTCAAAAAGAACTGAAGGTTTTAACGAATTTCAAGCTAAACATGAGTCACCTGGATGAAATGTCAGCCAAGAAGGCTAATGGTGTCATGATTCACAAGCTTATGGATATAGAAATGGGATGGATTTCAGGGACTACATAGTCCAACCCATCTTCATTTTGTTTTCAGAAACAAAAGCCTTATTGAAGCTGTTTCCTTTCTTGAGGAAAAGAATGAGAAGTAAAGAGTAAAGACTGAGAGGCATTGAGCCTGGGACTAGAGACAGAATAGTTCTTGTGTACTTTTTCTTTGTCAGATTATATCTAAAATATTCGCTTCTGGATGTCTCATTGCAGAAAGTACAAAGCTAAGCTAGAAAGAATTGAGAAAGCTTAAGAAAATGATCAGAATAGTGAGGGGCCTCAAGAAAATATTATATGAGGATCCATTGAAGAAAGTAAAGACATTTGGTCTTGAAAAAGAAAAGTTTTTGGTGAGGAAATATGATACCTGTACACAAGTATTTGAAGGCCTGTCACATTAGAAAGGTAAAATTTATTCTATTTAGCCATAGGAAGCAAAATAGAAGAGCAACGAGTGGAAAGCATAAAGGCAAATTTGTATTTCATGTAAGAAAAAGAAACTAGAGTAGAACAAAACTTCCTAACATTTAGAGCCATACCAAAGTAGAATGGTTTGCCTTGAGAGGTAGGATCACACCTAGGAGGTCTTTAAGCAAAGATTGGATGGTCAATTTTCAAGAATGTTGTAGGTGTTTTTGTTTATTTGTTTGTTTTTTCCTAAGGCATGCATGGGACTATGATGGATAAAAGGGCGTTAAGGTTCCTTCTTTATTGAAGTTATTTTTGTCCCTATAGCTGTGTTTAGTAATATTTGGTAAATTTAGTCAAAAAGTTCATTTTATAAAAGGTGAATTATTTGCTTACTGAATTTTTCCCTTATCAAAACATTCTGTTAATGTTGTAATTACCAACTATATCACTTGATTTTCTCATCTTCATTCCAGTTTTATTTATTCATTTTTCTTCTCTAGACCATCAATTTCACAGATGTAAGAAAGTCCCAATGAGAAAGCTCCTTCTATCACTGCAGATCTGCAACTGTTGGAAGATTTTTAGCTTATAAAGTGAAACAGTGGGTAGAGAGCTAGCCTTGGAGTCAGGAAGATGTGGGCTTGAGTTCTACCTCTGCCTTGTTACTGGCTGTGTAACACTGCACAAGACAAATTGTCTAATCTTCCAGAACCCCAAGGAAAATCCTGGGGATTTTTAACCTGGGGCCCGAAAATTTTTTGTTCATGTGTACATATTTTGTTTTATGTATGTAAAAGAAATATTCTATGTAGAATTATATAGTTTCACCAGATTGCCAAAGGGGTCGATGACACACACAAAAGTTTAGAACTGCTGTTCTAAGACCACAAGTTTCAGGGAAAGTATAGATTTTCATTGGTAGAGGGAGTTTCCTATATCATTGAAATTACAGGTTTGGGTCACATTACTCAGAATTCAATTTTTATATGTTTTTATAATTATAAATGTTGTCTCACATGTCCATATCCTGGGTGAAATGTTCTATACAAATCATGTGGTGATGAAAGGTTGAGTACCCAGAAGATATACTGAGATTTTTTACTCCATTACCAAAAATTATGTAAAACTTTTAGACATTAAGAATATACCAATAAATTCTCCTCTGCAGAATACACAGCTAGTTTGAGGTCTATACACATTGGTATACTTCTGAATTAGTTCCTACAGATCTCAGTAGCGAAATATTTATTTTACTTATAAACTTCAGAATCACATGATACCATGGTATTCAAACGACAAGTGGGAAATACAATTAAACTAGATAGAGAAGTCCTATAGCATAATGGAATGGACATGCTTAATACTGAAAGGAAGCTGTGATCCCATCAATTTTGAAATTCTCTTCAGAAATGCCAGTTGATAACCATTAATGCTTATCCACTCTGCATGGCTCTTGCCTTTGACCTCCTATAATTGTGACGTAGGCAACCAACCCAGTGTTCTGTAAGATGTCCCCATTTATACCCAACATCACAAGAATAGCAGTTGAATACTGTAGCTCAGATTTCACCCTTGCCACATGATCAATTCATCTTCTCTTCCTATCACACAATTACTGTCATATCATTTTTATTCATTCTATTCTTCTGAGCTCTTTATTGGTTATGTATAGTCTATTCACAGGAATGCATCTCTCCATTGTCCTCTGAATAATAGTCATTTTAAATTTGACAGATTGTTGCATTTATGTTTCACTGCCATATAGCAAATCTAGTAGAATATTGGTGTTTCAGATATGAACATTTGCTTTAATGGGAAGCATGAGCTCAGCAAAGAAGTTTTCAAATTTCTTGAAAGCAACTCAGACTACTCTCCTCCTCTTGTTCAATTCTGGGCTTAATTTACTGTCTAACTGTATTGTCTGTCCAAGATATAGTTACTATTAAATAAATACTACAGGGTGTCTATTCAAATAAATATTGAAATCTCGGCAATAAATATTCTTCATCCACTTGGTTTTCCCAGGTAAATGGTCAGGTCAAATTCCTTGAACAATTATAGATTTCTTCTAAAAGGTTCTGCAATGTTCTGGGACAATGCAATGAGCACAATGATACTCACAAAATGGAGCATCTGGAAAATTTTAAAATCTATAGGAAACCCCTCTTCAATTTGAGCTTTTCACTAAATCTCCATCATAATGAGAAAAAAAATTGATGTATGAATGCGAGTTCCCTTTTATTGTTGGTGGTGGTTTGTAAATAGTATTTTATATATTTTTTCCAATTACTTGTAATGACAGTTTTCAACATTCATTTTTACAACATTTTTAGTTCCAATTTTTTTCCTTCTTCCCTCCTTTTCATCCGCCCTCCCCAATACAGTAAGCAATCTGATATAGTTCATACATGTGCAATCATGTACACACATGTCCACATTAGTCATGTTGTGAAAGAAAAACAGAACAAAAGGGAAAAACCACAAAAAACAACAAAAAAGTGAAAGTAGTATGCTTCAATCTGCATCCAGACTCCATAGTTCTTTCTCTGGATGTGGAAAGCATTTTCCATCATGAGTCTTTTGGAATAGGTTTAGATCATTGTATTGCTGAGAAGAGCTAAATCAATCATAGTTGATCATTGCACAATGTTGTTGTTAATATGTTCTCCTGGTTCTGCTCACTTCACTCAGCATCAGTTCATGTAACTCTTTCCAGGTCTTTCTGAAATTCACCTGGTTATCATTTCTTATAGCACAATAATATTGCATTACATTCAAATAGCACACCTAGCTCAGCCATTCCCCAATTGATGGGCATTCCCTCAGTTTCCAATTCCTTGCCACCACAAAAAGAGCTGCTATAAATATATTTTAATATATGTTGGTCCTATTCCCTTTTTTTTTTATGGAAGAGATACTTTGCTTAAAGAGTGCCTTGAGGTAGTATGTTCTGAGAATGAGTCATTTTTTTTCACATTCAACAAACAATATGCAAAACGGTATTTTATATATTCTTTAGGCCAGTTGTGAAATGGGAAAGGTTAGACACATTGATTAAGGTCATTGGAAAAGTGTGATTGTTACATTCATCAAGGATTCCCTCAATCTGTGTATATATGACACAAGTAACAACTTTGTATAAAGGAATCAGTTGGCATTTGGGTGCCATTTGTTAATATGTACATTCACCTTTTTTGGTATGAATATAAATTCAGTTGCCTCTCCCCATGACTTTGGTATATTTCATTGTATAGCAATAACCGGACGCTTCACAATTGTACTGCTTCCAGAAATGATTTTTTCTACATGCAATTTGCAAAATCCAGTTGCATTACACATCTTTGTTACCTTTACTGATAATTCTACATCCCTGTAAGCACATTCAGGTCTATTATGTTTGGAACCAAATGTCATGGTTTCCACTTTCATAGGGAAAACAGTTCAATATAATGATTTAAAAAAATATTTTCCATTTTTCTTCTGTCATGCTACTCTCATTTTCATCATTATTTGTCCTCAATATGATTTTAATTAGTAGGTTTGTTACCAAACTTTCTTTTTTATATCTTTTTTAATTTTAATTTATTTATTTTTAGTTTTCAACATTCACTTTCACAAGATTCTGAATTCCAAATTTTCTCCCCATTTCATCCCTCCCCCCACCCCAAGATAGCATATTTCTGAATATTCTTTCCCCTAATCTGCTCTCCCTTCTATCTCTCCCCGCCTTCTCTTAACCTCTTCTCCTTCTATTTTCCTAAAGGGCAGGATAGATTTCTGTACCCCATTTCCTGTATTTCCTACTTCTCAATTGCATGTGAAAACAATTTTTAAAACATGTATTTTTAAAACTTTGGGTTCCAAATTTTCTCCCTTCCTCCCTCCCCACCCACCCTTGAAAAGGCAAGCAACTTAATACAGGTTATACATGTGTAGTCATGCACAACTCTTCCATAGTAATCATGTTGCGAAAAACTGAGTACATTTCCCTTCACCCTATCCCAATCACCATTTATTCTATTCTCTCTTTTGACCCTGTCCCTCCTCAGAAGTGTTTGCTTCTGATTACCCCCTCCCCATATCTGCCCTCCCCTCTGTCATCACCCTGATCTCTTGTCCCCTTGCCCCCTTATTTTCTTGTAGGATAAGATAGATTTCCATATCCAAGTGAGTGTGTATGTTATTCTCTCCTTAAGCCAAATCCTATGAGAATAAGATTCACTCATTCCCTCTCACCTTCTCCCACTTCCCCTCCACTGTAAAAACCTTTTCTTGTCTGTTTCATGTGAGATAATTCACCCCATTCTACCTCTCCCTTTCTCCTTCTCCCAGTATGATCCTCTCTCACTGCTTAATTTTTTTCTCCAGATATCACCTCTTCATCTTCACCTCACCCGGTGCCCTCTATCTATCTATCTATCTATCTATCTATCTATCTATCTATCTATCTATACATATATACATACATACATACAATTGTTTTCCCTCCAACTGCCCTAACACTGACAAAGGTTTCATACAAATATCATCTTTCCATGCAGGAATGTAAACAGTTCAACTTTAATAAGTCTCTTATGATTTCTCTTTCCTGTTTACCTCTTCAGGTTTCACTAGAGTTTTGTATTTGAAAGTCAAATTTTCTATTCAGCTCTGGTCTTTTCATCAAGAATGCTGGAAAGTCCCCTATTTCACTGAATGACCATTTTTTCCCCTGAAGCATTATACTCCATTTTGCTGGGTAGGTGATTCTTAGTTGTAATCCTATCTCCTTTGCCCTGCAGAATATTATATTTCATGCCCTTCAGTCCCTTAATGTAGAAGCTGCTAAATCTTGTGTTATCCTAATTGTGTTTCCACAATACTTGAATTGTTTCTTTCTGGCTGCTTGCAATATTTTCTCCTTGACTTAGAAACTCTAGAATTTGGCTACAATATTCCTAGGAATTTTCCTTTGGGGATTTCTTTCAGGATGTGATTAATGGATTCTTTCAATTAATATTTTGCCCTCTGGTTCTAAAAGATCAGGGCAGTTTTCTTTGATAATTTGATAATTTTTTGAAAGATGGTGTCTAGGCTCTTTTTTTTTAATCATAGCTTTCATATAGTCTAATGATTTTTAAATTCTCTCTGCTGGATCTATTGTTTTTTCCAATGGGATAGTTCACATTTTTTTTTATTTTTTCATTCTTTTAGATTTGTTTACAGTGTCTTGATTTCTCATAAAGTCACTAGCTTCCAATTACTCCATTCTAATTTTTAAGGAAGTATTTTCTTCGGTAGGCTTTTGGACTTCCTTTTCCATTTGGCCAATTCTGTTTTTGAAGGCTTTCTTCTCTTCATTGGCTTTTTGGACCTCTTTTGCCATTTGGGTTAAGGTATTTTTAATATGTTATTTTCTTCAGTTTCTTTTTTTGGGGGGGGATCTCCTTTGGCAAGCTATTGATTTGTTTTTCATTATTTTCTTGCATCACTCTCATTTCTCATCCCAGTTTTTCCTCTACTTCTCTTAATTGTTTATCAAAATCCTTTTTGAGCTCTTCTATGGCCTGGGAGTGATTCATATTTTTCTTGGAGGCTTTGGATGTAAGAGCTTTGACTTTGTTGTCTTCTTCTGGTTGTATGTTTTGATCTTCTTTTTTAACAAAGAAAGATTCTATGGTCTGACTATTTTTGTACTTTTGTTTGTTTGTTGGGGTCTGCTTGCAGTATGGAGAATGTACGGTCCCAAGTTTGGGGTTTTTATGCAGCTGTTTTCAGAGATACTTCTAGGGACCTCTAAATTTTCAGTTCTTCCAAGGTGGTATGATAAGGGGTGAAGGGTTTACTCCTTTCCTGGCCTGTGCTCTCATCTATGAGTGACCACAAGAACTCTTTTCTGCCTTGGAACTGTGAGGAGGATTTCCTCTCCACCACTATTACTCTATGCCAGCATGCCAGCACTCTTCCTCGCTTCAGGATCACCACCCGGAACTGTAACCCAGATCCAAGAATGGGCAAAGCAAGAGAATCCTGCACCAGCAGAAAGATCTCCACAATCCCCCTCTGATCAGTCACTCAATTCCCCCTCAGTCTGTGGTCCAGAAGCTCCAGAAGCAGCCACTGCCCCGGGGCTAAGCTTGGGGAACTGGGGCTGGGACCATGCTTCTCTCTCACCACAGTCACAGACTTTTCCCACTGACCTTCAAAGTTGTCTTTGGCATTCGTGGGTTGAGAAGTCTGGAAACCACCACAGGCACCCATGATTCAATCCTCTGAGGCCTGCTCCAGGTTCACTGAAGCCTGTTTGGCTTGTGCACCCACGCCAAACTGCACTCCTCTCCCTGCCTGGTGCCATATTCCTTTCTAATCCATCATCCATGCTGTCTTGGGTGGTAAATTTGTTTCACTCTGTCTTTTTGTGGGTTCTGATGCATTAGAATTTGTTTAGAGCCATTTTCATAGGTGTTTGGAGGGATTTGGGGGAGAGCTCAAGGAAGTCACTGCTCTTACTCCGCCATCTTGGCTCCACCCCACCAAACTTTCTTTAAACTTGCTCTACATTCTACTACTCTTTGCATTATGAGAAAATCCTGTTCAAAATTATTCATCATATTTCATCATAAGATTTTTAAAATGAATTTTTCTGGTTACTTTAATAGGGCAATTTTTATATTGCTTAAATTTATAAAATTATTATATTAAATATTAATATCTTTTCATATCAATTTCCTTCCCATTTTATTGTCAAATTTTAAATAATTCAGAATTCAGTATTTTTCAATTGGCTACCATATCTTCTAATTATTGTTCTGTCTTTTTGCTTTTCAATAATCTTATCTTAGCTCTAATAAGCCAATGATCTAACTAAAATAGTAGATTAAATGATAATTCCTGTATCCATAGTAGAAAAATCATAACAATAATACTGATAAGTTAAATAATAACTGACATTTACATAATGCTTTAAAGATTAAAAAAAATATTTTATATGCAGAAATAAGATGGTGGGGTAAAAGCAGTGGCTTGTTTGAGCTTTCTCCCAAAGCCCTCCAAATACCTGTAAAAAATAGCTCTGAACAAGTTCTAGAGCAGCAGAACCCACAAAAAGACAGAGTGAAACTAATTTACAGACCAAGACAACCTGAATGGTTGATTGGAAAGGTATATTGTGCTGGTCTGGGAAA
The DNA here is from genome assembly GCF_900497805.2 of Vombatus ursinus. Classification (NCBI taxonomy): domain Eukaryota; kingdom Metazoa; phylum Chordata; class Mammalia; order Diprotodontia; family Vombatidae; genus Vombatus; species Vombatus ursinus. The sequence continues at coordinate 7,049,766 of NW_020948910.1, read as the reverse complement.
GGAAATCAGTTCAGTGTTGGTGGCACAGGCAAAGACCAGGCCTCAGGGAACTTGGAACAGGCTTCAGGGTACTGAATCATGGACAGCTGTGGCAGTTTCCAGACTTCTAAACCCACAAACTCCAAAGACAACTTAGAAGGTCAGTAGAAAAGGTCTGTCTGATCATGGTGAGAGCGTCCTAGCCCTAGGCCTGACACTGCCCTGGGGCAATGGCTGCTTCAGTTGCTCTCAATCCACAGACTGAGGGGGAATTGAGTGGCTGATAAGAGGAGGATTACAGGGATCTCTTTATTGGTGCTAAGGCAGAATTCTCTTGTTTTGCCCTTGCTTGGATCTGGGTCGCAGTTCTGGGTGGTGACCCTGGGGTGAGAAGGAGCACTGGCATGGTGAAGCTTGTAGTGGTAATGGAGAGGGAATCCTCTTCACAGTTCCAAGGCAGAAAAGAGTGCTTGTGGTCACTCCTGGACCAGAGTGCAGGCCAGGAAAGGAGTAAACACCTCACCTTTGATAATATCACCTTGGAAGAACTGAAAATTTACAGGTCCCTAGAAGTATTTTTGAAAACAGCTACACAAAACCCCGAAGCTTGGGACAGTACCTTCTCCACACTGGAAGCAGATCCCTACTTTAACAAAGAGTTTAAAAGTTAAATAATTGGCTGGGAACATGAGTAAACTGCAGACAAAAAGTCAGACCATAGAATCTTTTTTTGGTGACAAAGAAGATCAAAACATACAACCAAAAGAAGACAATAAAGTCAAAGCTTCTATATCCAAAGCGTCCAAGAAAAAATATGAATCAGTCCCAGGCCATTGAAGAGCTCAAAAGATTTTGATAAGCAAGGAAAAACTGGGAAGAGAAATGAGAGTGATGTAAGAAAATCATGAAAGACAAGTCAATAACTTGCTAAAGGAGACCCAAAAAAAAACTGAAGAAAATAACACCTTAAAAAATAGCCTAACCCAAATGGCAAAAGAGATCCAAAAAGCCAATGAGAAGAAGACTGCCTGAAAAAGCAGAATTGGGAATGGTGGATAAGAAGTTGCTCCTACCCTCCCTTATTAAACTCTGAAAGCCCAGAAAATATTGCCCCAGGAAAAACCCTGGAACAGCTGAAGCAGAAGAAAGATGGGATGCAGCAGTCCAATAGCCCAGGTAGCTTGAGGGATTAATGGGAAAGGCCCCTCTTGCCCTGGGGGAAGGGGAGAAGTACAGAATGGGAGGCGTCCCAGCAAGGTAGCAGAAAACCCCATTTCAGCATACCAGGAGGAGATCCTGAAAACCAGGTGGTGGAGCAGGCAAACAATAACACTTAGATGCCCAAGTGCCTCAGTAAGGGTGGAGGAACCAGTGGAAACCAGTTTAAAAAACCATCAGATGCCTTGGCATTCTACAGCAATTGGCTCTCCCAGTGCCTCAGCAAAACTAAGGTAAGCAGTGCTCTAAGGGGCCCGAGGATGATAAATATCCTGCAACATCCATCTGAAAGGAGCTAAAGAAAGCAAAAGGCAGGAAAAGAACTGGGTGAACAGGAAATCTCCAGGAACCACACTACCCAATCCTAACCCTAGAGTTTCAGTGTTGCTGATTCCAGCACAACACCAGGTAAGCTGCCAAAACCCTACAGCCTCCAACTGTCACATTGAAGGCCCCAGCACACAAAGCCAGTGACCAGGCCCTAGGATCTCAACACAAGAAGCTTGGGTCAGTGTCCTCTGCTCCCCAGCAGGAGAGCTCAATCTCTTTAAAGGCAGGGAAATAAGCAAACACCATGAGCAAATAGAAACATACTATAGATTCATATTATGGGAACAGTGAAGATCAAGGCAGAAATTTTGAAGAGGACAACATTGTCAACAAACCCACATCTGGAACCTCTAAAGGAAAAATGAACTAGTCTGAAGCCCAAAAAGCCTTCTTGGAAAAGATCAAAGGGGCAGCTAGGTGGCACAGTGGATAGAGCACTGGCCCTGAAGTCAGGAGGACCTGAGTTCAAATCCGGCCTCAGACTAAACACTTGACACTTACTAGCTGTGTGACCCTGGGCAAGTCACTTAACCCCAATTGCCAAAAAAAAGAAAGAAAGAAAGAAAAGATCAAGAAGGATTTCAAAAGTGAAATGAGAGAGGCAGAAGAAAAAATGGGAAAAGAAATGAGAGGTATGCAAGAGAGAGTCAATAGCTTGGAAAAGAAAGAAAGAAAGAAGGGAGAAAAAGTTAACCATAGAAAACAAGTCCTTAAAAAATACAATTGGCAAACTGGAAAAAAAGTACACTGAAGAAAACTAGTCCCTAAAAAATACAATTGGTCAATGGGGAAGGAGGTACAAAATCTAATAGAAGAAAACAATTTGTTAAAAATTAGAATTGGGTAAATGGAAGCTAATGACTATGAGAGAGCAAGAATCAGTCAAACGGAAACAAAAGAATGAAAAAATAGATGAAAATGTAAAAGACCTCATTGGTTAAACAACTGACCTGGAAAATCAATCCAGGAGAGACAATTGAAAAATTGTTGGTCTACCTGAAAACCATGATGAAAAAAAGAGCCTAACCCAAGTGGTAAAAAAGGTCCAAAAAACCAATGAGGAGAAGAATGTCTTTAAAAGCAGAATTGGCCAAATGGAAAAGGAAGTCCAAAAGCTCACTGAAGAAAATACTTCCTTAAAAATTAGAATGAAGCAATTGGAAGCTAGTGACTTTATGAGAAATCAAGACATTGTAAAACAAAACTGAAAGAATGAAAAAAATAGAAGACAATATGAAATATCTCATTGGAGAAACAACTAACCTGGAAAATAGACCCAGGAGAAATCATTTAAAAATTATTGGACTACCTGAAAGCCATGATTAAAAAAAAAGCCTAGACATCATCTTTCAAGAAATTCTCAAGGAAAACTACCCTGCTATTCTAGAACCAGAGGGCAAAATAGAAATTGAAAGAATCCACTGATCACCTCCTGAAAGAGATCCCCAAAGGAAAATTCCTAGGAATATTGTAGCCAAATTCCAGAATTCTCAGGTCAAGGAGAAAATATTGCAAGCAGCCAGAAAGAAACAATTCAAGTATTGTGGAAACACAATCAGGATTGTGCAAGATTTAGCAGCTTCTATATTAAGGCACTGGAGGGCTTGGAATATAATATTCCAGAGGGTAAAGGAGATAGAATTACAACCAAGAATCACCTATCCAGCAAAACTGAGTATAATCTTCCAGGGGAAAAAAATGGAAATTCAGTGAAATAGAGGAGTTTCAAGCATTCTTAATGAAAAGACCAGAGCTGAATAGAAAATTTGACTTTCAAATACAAGACTTAAGAGAAGCATGAAAAGGTAAACAGGAAAGAGAAATCATAAGGGACTTATTAGAGTTGAACTTTTTACATTCCTACATGGAAAGATGATATTTATAACTCATGAGACCTTTGTCAGTATTAGAGTAGTTGGAGGGGGGAAAAGTATATATATAGATAGACAGAGAGATAAATAAATAGAGAGAGAGAGAGAGAGAGAGAGAGAGAGAGAGAGAGAGAGAGAGA
>NW_020948910.1:7018051-7046218 GCF_900497805.2 Vombatus ursinus | reverse complement strand
AGAGAGAGAGAGAGAGAGAGAGAGAGAGAGAGAGAGAGAGAGAGAGATGGCACAGGGTGAATTGAAGATGAAAGGGTGATATTAAAAAAAAATAAGGGGAGAGAGAGGATTATTCTAGGAGAAGGAGAAAGAGAGAGTTAGAATGGGGAAAACTATCTCACTTAGACAAGAAAAAACTCTTAAGTAGAGGGGAAGTAAGGGAAGGTGAGAAGGAATAAGTGAATCTTATTCTCATTGGATTTGGCTTAAGGAGGGAATAACAGAATTGGGTATGGATATCTATCTTACCCTACAGAAAAATATGGGGGGTGGTGGGAAAGGGACAAGAGAGCAGGGGGGATTATAGAAGGGAGGGCAGATTGGGGGTGGGAGTAATCAGAAGCAAACACTTCTGAGGAGGGACAGGGTCAAAAGAGAGAATAGAATAAACAGGAAGCATGATAGGATGAGGGAAATATAGTTAGTTTTTCACAATATGACTACTATGGAAGTGTTTTGCATGACTACACAAGCACAACCTGTGTCAAATTGTTTGCCTTCTCAATGAGGGTGGGTGGGGAAGGAGGAAAGGAGAAAATTTGGAATGCAAAATTTTAAAAAACAAATGTTAAAAATTGTTTTCACATGCAACTGGGAAATAAGATTTACAGGCAATGGGGTATAGAAATCTATTTTGCTGTATGGGAAAATAAAAGGTGAAGGGGTAAGAGAAGGGAGGCAGATTAGGGGAAGGGGTATTCAGAATGCTCACCATCTTGGGGGAGGGGCAAGATGGGGAGAAAATTTGGAACTCAAAATCTGGTGGAAGTGAATGTTGAAAACTAAAAAATAAATAAATTTGTATGTACCAGAAAAAAGACACTTATATAGATAATATTATATTATATAAAATACAAAGTATTGAACTTCATAATCTGAAGAGTTGGTTTTTGTAGATCTGTCTCTGGTGCACATTAACTATATGACCCGCACCAGGTTCTTACTCCTCTTAAGCTTTAGTTGGTTATGATCTTTTGTAAAAACTGATGCCACAAGTTACAGGAAGAAATAGACAGCAAAACTATACTAATGGGGGACCTCAACCTCCCCCTCTCTGAACTAGATAAATCTAACCACAAAATAAACAATAAGGAAGTTAAGGAGGTGAATAGAACATTAGAAAAGTTAGATATGATAGACCTCTGGAGAAAACTGAATGGGGATAGAAAGGAATAAACTTTTTTCTCAGATTGTGATGCAATAAAAATTGTATGTAATAAAAGACTATGGAAAGATAGACTAAAAAATAATCATAAACTAAATATTTTAATCCTAAAAAATGATTGGGTCAAACAATAAATCATAGAAACAATCAATAATTTCATTCAAGAGAATGATAATGATGAGACAACACACCAAAACTTATGGGATGCAGCAAAAGCAGTTCTTAGGGGGAGTTTTATATCTCTAAATGCTTACTTAAATAAAATAGAAAAAGAAGAGATCAATGAATTGGGCATACAACTAAAAAAACTAGAAAAAGAACAAATTAAAAATCCTCAATTAAACATCAAATTAGAAATATTGAAAATCAAAGGAAATTTAATAAAATTGAAATTAAGAAAACTATTGAACTAATAAATAGAGCTAAGAGCTGGTTACATGAAAAAAAACAATAAAATAGATAAACCTTTGGTTAATTTAATTAAAAATAGAAAGAAGAAAACCAAATTACTAGTATCAAGAATGAAAAGGGTGAAACTACCACCAAGGAAGAGGAAATTAAAACAATAATTAGGAATTATTTTGCCTGACTATATGCCAACAAATTTGACAATCTTAGTGAAATGCATACATATTTACAAAAATATAAATTGCCCAGATTAACAGAAGAAGAAGTAAAATACTTAAACAACCCCACCTCAGAAAGAGAAATTGAAGAAGCCATTGATGAACTCCCTAGAAAAAAATCTCCAGGGCCAGATGGATTTACATGCAAATTCTATCAAACATTTAAAGAACAATTAATTCCAATACTATATAGACTATTTGGGAAAATAGATGAAGAAGGAGTCTTACCAAATACTTTTTTATGATACAAATATAGTGCTGATACTTAAACCAGGAAGAGTCAAAACAGAGAAAGAAAATTATAGATCAATTTCTGTAATGAATATAGATGCAAAGAGTTTAAACAAAGTATTAGCAAACAGATTACAGCAACTTATCAGAAGAATAATACACTATGACCAGATAGGATTTATACCAGGAATGCAGGGCTGGTTCAATATTAGGAAAATTATCAGCATAATTCTTCATATCAACAACAAAACTAACTGAAACCACATGATCATCTCAATAGATGCAGAAAAAGTTTTTGACAAAAAAATTGATGCCACAATAGCCAACCCTGTTATTCTTGTATATATCCATTAGTAGAGGTTAGCAAGTTGACTTACAATATGTCTATGTAATTTGAGACTATTGCAACCCTTGAGAACAAGATGTTTTTGTTTTCATGATTTTCTTTAGCACCTAGCACTGTGCCTTTAAGATAGTATAGGTTTAATAAATACCTATTGCATTTAATTGAGATAAACCATTCAATTGTTGATGTTGTCACAAAAATGATTAAAATAATAATAGTAATAACAGTAGCTCACAATTCTAAGGCCCAATAAAGCTCATAATGTGTTTTCCTCACAAAGACCCACTAAGGTGGGTTATGAGGCACAAATATCATTCTCCCAATTTTTGTACCTGAGGAAAAGGAAGCACAGAGCCATGAAGGGGTTATTGTTGGGAAGTATATTTCTGCTTAACCAGAGAAATTAAAGGTCTATTTTTATTTTGATCTCTGTCAAGAGATATAGTCAGTTCAAGCAATTGGCTATTTGTGGGCATCATCTCATATTCTTTTTTATCAACAATTATTGAGTTTATGCAGTCTATGTCATTACAAGTATACAAGGAACTTCTTAGAACATTCTATTATGAATATATATATATAATATATATATAGAGAGAGAGAGAGAGCAGATAATAAACTTTGTTCTGCATTCAGAGTTTATAGTTCTTTTTTTCTGAATGTGGACAGCATTTTCCATCATAAGTTCTTTGGAGTTGTCTTGGATCCTTGCATTGCTAAGAATAGATGAATCTATCAAAGTTAGTCACCACCCATTGTTACTGCTACTGTGTACAATGTTTTCCTATTCTGCTCACTTCACTCAGCATCAGTTCATATAAGTCTTTCCAGGTTTTTCTGAAGTCCACCTGCTCATTATTTCTTATGGCATAATGGTATTCCCATATATTCATATGTCACTTGTTCAGCCATTCCCCAGTTGATGGATATCTCCTCAATTTCCAATTCTTTGCCACCACAAAAGAGCTGCTATAAATACTTTTGTATATTTGGGTCCTTTTCCTGTTTTTGTGATCTCTTTGGGATACAAAACTAGAAGTGGTATTGCTGGGTCAAAGCGTATGCCCAATTTTATAGCCTTTTGGGCATAGTTCCAAATTGCCCTCCAAAATGGTTGGATCATTTCACAACTCCACCAACAATGAATTAGTGTTCCAATTTTCCCCACATCTTCTCCAATATTTATCATTGTTCTGTTTTGTCATGTTAGCCAATCTGATGGGTGTGATGTGGTATCTCAGTTGCTTTAATTTGCATTTCTCTAATCAATTGTGATTTAGGGCATTTTTTTCATATGGCTATAGATAGCTTTAATTTCTTCATCTGAAAACTGTCTGTTCATATCATTTGACCATTTATCATTTGAGGAATGACTTCTGTTCTAATAAATTTGACTCAGTTCTTTATATATTTTAGAAATGAGGCCTTTATCAGAGACCCTGGTTGTAAAAATTGTTTCCCAGTTTTCTGCTTCCCTCCTAATCTTGGTTGCATTGACTTTGTGCAAAAACTTTTCAATTCAATGTAATGAAAATTATCCATTTTGCATTTCATAATGTTCTCTATCTCTTGTTTGGTCATAAATTCTTTGGTTCTCCATAAATCTGACAGGTAAACTATTCCTTGCTCTCCCAGTGTGTTTCTAATATCAGTCTTTATATCTAAATCTTGAACCCACTTTGACATTATTTTGGTATACAGCCTCCTTTTTGCTGTATTATTTTCCAGTTTTCCCAACAGTTTTGTTAAATAGTGAGTTCTTATCCCAGAAGCTAGAGTCTGTGTTTATCAAATAGTATATTACAATAGTCATTGATTACTGTGTTTTGTGAAACTAACCTATTCTACTGATTCACTGCTCAGCCATTTGATAATTACTGCTTCATAATACAATTTAAGATCTGGTTTGGCTAGGCCACCTTCTCTAGCATTTCTTTTCATTAATTCCCTTGATATTCTGGACCTTTTGTTCGTCCAGATGAATTTTGTTATTATTTTTTCTGGTTCTACAAAATAATTTTTGGTAGATTGATTGGAATGGCACTGAATAAATAAATTACTTAAGGTAGAATTGTCATTTTTGTTATATTAGCTCAACCTACCCATGCCTTCCCTATTACTCTAGAGGACAATAAGATCCTCCCAGTCCCTTGGATTTGCAGTCTTGGAATTATCTTGTACTTCTCACTCATTTTTACCCCCATACTCCAAGCTGTTGCCAAGGCTTCAATTTTGCCTTTACAACATCTCTCATATACAACTACTTCTCTCTTAATTATTAATTATTTATCATATATATATATTTATATATATATACATTTATACTTCCTCTTTGTATTTACTTGTTTTAATGTTATCTTTCCTACTATATTCGAAGTTCCTTGAAGGCAGGAACTGTCATTTGCCTGTTTTTATATCCCTAGTGCTTAACACAGTGACATATAGTAGATGCTTAATAAATGCTTATTGACTTAAACTATTAACCTCAATTGATAAATGGTGAAAGGATATGAACAGGTAATTTTCAGACTGAGTAATCAAAACCATCTATAGTCATATGAAAAAATGTTCCATTGCTTAGAGGAATGCAAATTAAAACAACCCTGAGTTACCACTCCATACATATCAGATTGGCTAATATGACAGAAAAAAAAATGACAAATGTTGGAGAAGACATGGGAAAATTGAGACACTAATGTACTCTTGGTGAAGTGGTATACTGATTCAACTATTTTGTAGAACAATTTGGAACTATGTCCAAAGGGCTATAAAACCATGCTTACCCTTTGACCAAGCAATGCCCTTACTAATTCTGTGTCTAAAAGACATTAAAAAAGGAAAAGGACCTCTACATATGAAAACATATCAACTCTTTTAGTGGTGTCAAAGAATTGGAAATTGAAGGGATGTCCATCAACTGAGGAATGGCTAAACAAGCTGTTGTATTTGATTGTGATGAAAAATTATTGTGCCATAAGAAATGATGAGCCAGATGCCCTCAGAAAAACCTGGAAAGACTTACATGAACTGATGCAAGGTGAAATGAGTAGAACCAAGAGAACATCACATATAGTAACAGCAGTATTGTATGATGATGAACTGTGAATGACTTTTGAGAAGACAATGATCCAGCAGAATTCCAAAGGAGTTATGATGAAAAATGCTATCCATGTTCAGAGAAAGAACTAATGGAGTGTGAGTACAGATTGAAGTATACTTTTGGGAGGCAGAACCAAGATGGCAGAGTAAAAGCAATGACTTGCTTGAGCTCACCCCTAAACCACTCAAAATACTTGTAAAAAAATGGCTCTAAGCAAATTGTAGAGCCACAGAACCCACAAAAAGACAGAGTGAAACAAATTTCCAGCTCAAGAAAACCTAGAAGGTTGATGGGAAAGGTCTGTTGTGACATTCTAGGAGAGGAGCACAGTTCAGCATGGGTTGTGCAGGCAAAGACAGGGCCTCAGCAAACCTGAAGCAGGCTTCAGGAGACTGAATCATGGACAGCTGTGGCGGTTTCCAGACTTCTCAATGCACAAACACCAAAGACAACTTAGAAGGTCAGTGGAGAAAGGTCTGTTGGACCTCAGTGAGAGAGAAGCATGGTCAGGCCCCAGTCCTGGCATAGCCCTGGGGTAGCAGCTGCCTCTGAAGTGGCGGCTACTTCCAGAACTCACAGGCCACAGATGGTGGGGGGATCAAGTGGTTGATCAGGGGAGAATTGTAGGGATCTCTTTGCTGGTGCTGAGGCAGGATTATCTTGCTTTGTCCTTGCTTGGATCTGGGTCACAGTCCAGTGTGGTAGTCCTGGGGGAGAAGGAGCACTGACATGACTGAGATTGTGGTCAGGGTGGAGAGGGAAATCTCCTCACAGTTCCAAGGCAGAAAAGAGTGCTTGTGGTTGCTCCTAGACCAGAGCACAGGCCAGGAAAGGAGTAAATACCTCACCTTTGATCATACCATCTTGGAAGAACTGAAAATTGGCAGGTCCCTAGAAGAATCTCTGAAAACAGCTGCACAAAACCCCTGAAGTTTGGGACAATACACCTTCCACACTGGAAGCAGAACCCTACCTTAGCAAAAAGTTTAAAAGTCAAATAACTGAGAACATGAGCAAACAGTACAAAAAAACTAAGACTATAGAAACTTACTTTGGTAACATAAAAGATCAAAACACACAACCAGAAGAAGACAACAAAGTCAAAGTTCCTACATCCAAAGCCTCTAAGGAAAACATGAATTGATCCCAGGCCAAGGAAAAGCTCAAAAAAAATTTTGAAGAACAAGTAAGAAAAGCAGAGGAAAAAATGGGAAGAGAAATGAGAATGATGCAAGAAAATCATGAAAAACATATCAACAGCTTGTTAAAGGAGACCCCAAAAAATACTGAAGAAAATAACACCTTAAAAATTGACTAAATCAAATGGCAAAAGAGGTTCAAATGGTCAATGAAGAGGAGAATGCCTGAAAAAGCAAAATTGGTCAAATGGAAAAGGAACTTCAAAAGCTTACTGAAGAAAATACTTCCTTAAAAATTAGAATGGAGCAATTGGAAGCTGGTGACTTTATGAGAAATCAAGAAACTGTAAAACAAATCCAAAAGAATGAGAAAGTAGAAAACAAAATGAAATATCTCATTGGAAAAACAACTGACCTAGAAAATAGAGCCAGGAGAGATATTTAAAAATTATTGGACTATCTGAAGGGCTTGATCAAAAAAAGAGCCTAGACATCATCTTTCAAGAAATTATCAAGGAAAACTGCCCTGATATTCTAACACCAGAGGGTAACATAGAAATTGAAAGAATCCACCAATCACCTCCTGAAAGAGATCTCCAAGGGAAAACTCCTAAGAATATTATAGCCAAATCCCAAAGTTTCTAGGTCAAGGAGAAAATATTGCAAGCAGCCAGAAAGAAACAATTCAAATATTGTGGAAACACAATCAAGATAACCCATAGCAGCTTCTATGTTAAGGGACCAGAGGGTTTGCAATATAATATTCCTGAGGTCAAAGGAGACAGGATTACAACCAAGAATCACCTACCCAGCAAAACTGAGCAAAATCCTTCAGGGGAAAAAATGGGCATTCCATGACATAGAAGACTTTCAAGCATTCTTGATGAAAAGAAAAGAGCTGAATAGAAAATTTGACTTTCAAATACAAAACTCAAGAGAAGCATGAAAAGGTAAACAGGAAAGAGAAATCATAAGACTTATTAAAGTTACATTCCTACATGGAAAGATGATATTTATAACCCATGAGACCTTTCTAAGTATCAGGATAGTTGGAGAGGAAAAATTTTATATATATGTGTATACATACACACATATACATATATATGTGTGTATAAATGTGTGTGTGTGTGTGTGTGTGTGTGTGTAAACAGGGCACAGGGTGAGTTGAAGATGAAGGGATGATATCTAAAAAATAAAGGGTGAAAGAGGATTATACTGGGAGAAGGAGAAAGGGAGAGGTAGAATGGGGATAAATTATCTCACATAAAACAGACAAGAAAAAGCTTCTATACTTTTGAGGAGGGACAAAGTCAAAGGAGAGAATAGAATAAACGAAGAGGTGGGATAGGTTGAAGGAAGATATAGTTAGTTTTTCACAACATGACTATTATGGAAGTGTTTTGCATGACTGCACATGTATAACCTATATTGAGTTGCTTGCCTTCTCAGTGAGAGTGGGTGGGGAGGGAAGAAGGGAGAGAATTTGGAACCCAATGTTTTAAAAACAAATGTTGAAAATTGTTTTTAAATGCAACTGGGAAATAAGATACAGGCAATGGGATATAGAAATCTATCCTGCCCTATAGGAAAATAGAAGGGGTAGGGGATAAGAGAAGGGGGTGTGATAGAAGGGAGTGAAGATTGGGGAAGGGGTATTCGGAATGCACACCATCTTGGGATGGGAGGAGGGGAGAGATGGGGAGAAAATTTGGACCTCAAAATCTTGTGTAAATGAATGTTTAAAACTAAAAATAAATTAATTAATTAAAAATAAAAGTAAAATAAACTAAAAAAGAAACATTCTTTTTCTTTGCTTTTTATTCTTCCTTAGTTATTGGTGTGTTTTTTCCCCCACAACATTACTAACATGGAAATGTTTTATATAATGCACCTGGATAACCTATATCAAATTGCTTTCCTTCTCAATGAGAATTTGGAACTCAAAAATTAAAAAAAGTGTTAAAATTCTTTTTATATGTATTAAGGAAAAATAAAATATTAAATTTTAAAAAATCATTAAAAGAAGAAACTAGTAACCTTACTACACAAATCCATATTTACAATAATACACTTTAGAAAAATAAGTCCTAAACAAAATAGTGGAGTTCAATCAAACTGCAATATCAGTTGTGTTTAAGAACACAGACTTAAACATATTTAACTGTTTCTTGTGTAAGAGTCCCAAATCTATAGCACTGATTTCCATTTCTTCATCTTCAACTGAGTTTAGACATTTCCAATTTGATTCTCTAACCTCACTTCAAACTGAATATGTCTAAAACTAAATTATTCTCCCTTTTTCCCAAATTCATTTTACTTACTGCCTTTCACATTTCCATCAATGATAACATTAGATTCTTTGCATTTGAACTCAGAGTATCAATGCAATCTGTAATTCCTTACCTTTTCACTCAGCACAAATATATAATTATCTGCTTATAAGTGTTTCTTTCCCCACTAGTTTCTTTCCCAATGACACTCCACTACTTCAGTCATGATCATCTCATTCTAGAACTATTGAAATAGTTTTCAAAATGGTATCCCTTACTCAGTTGTCCCTTGTTACAATTCACCCAACACAGTACTGATCATTAAGTTTTTCTAAAACACCATATTCACGATCTCATTCTGGTGCTCAAAAAAGTTTAATTCCTCCTCACTACAGAAGCCAAGTTATATCATATAGATGTTTCAACACTCGGTGGAAAGCCTATCTCCTCCATACAATTTTCCATGACAATCTTATTTCCAAATAATGTGTCTTTCTCAATTCTGATAGAATTTACCACTAATATGTCACTTACCACATTTCATATTGGTATGTATCTCTCTATGTCTATATATCATAGCTTAATTTCAATCTTGAATAGAGAGAGCATCAGACCTGGAGTCAGGAAGACTCATATTTGTGAGTTCAAGTGTAACCTCAGACACTTATGAGCTATGTGACCCTGGGCAAGTCACTTAATCCTGTTTGCTGTAAATGACTCCAGTATCCTGGTCAGAAAAACCTAAATAGGGCCATGAAAAATTGGACATGATTGAAAAGTGACTGAACAAAAAGAAAAACAAAATTTCATTTAAACAATATCATTCTGCTTTCCAGGCCAATGTTTTCCAGGAGAGTAGGTCATTCAGTCAATCAACAAGTACATATTAAGAGCATACTATGTGCCAGGTATTATGCTGAGCATGGGGAATACAAAGAAAGGTAAAAACAAGATTCTTGCCCTCAAGAAACTCACATATTAATAGAGAAGACAACATGCAAACAACTATGTATGTACAAAAAATACATAATGTAAATAAGTGGTAATTCCCAGGTAGAATGTAGTAGCACTAAGATCTGGGAAATGCTTCTTGAAGACCCTAGGATTGAACTGAGTCTTGAAAAAAGCCAGAGAAACCAGGAGGTGAAGGTGAAAAGGAAAAAAAAACAAGTATGGCAGACAGTCAGCAAAAAGGTCCAGAGTCAGGAGATGAAGTGCAATGTGTGATGAAATGAAAGAAGGCTGGAGTTGCCATATCATACAATATTTGGAGGGAAATAATTATAAGGAGACTGGAAAGGTAGGGAGAGAAAACATTGTGAAAAGTTTAAAAATCAAACAGGAATTTATATTTGATATTGGAGGCAGCAAAGAACTACTGGAATTTATTGAATAGGTGGTGATATGGTTAGTCCTGACCATAAGAATATCACTTTGGAAAATAAATAGAGAATGTAATGGAGTGGTGAAAGACTTGAATTGGGGAAACTAGCTAACAAGGCAAGCGCAATAGTTCAGGATATGAAGGGTGAGTGCAAATGAGTACTTGAGGATTATGCTAAGGCTGTGAGGAATAGAAAGTCACAGGATGAAGACCAGGGTTTGGAGTTGGAAGGGATGAGATCAAGCATGTAACCATTTCCGTTAGCTTAGGAGGAGTAGAGGGTTGGGAATTTAACAGATTGAAGAATTTGGAAGATATTTGTTGGAGAATCAAAATATGCGTTGAAGTTCCCTAGTATGAAGGCAAGAATTGTGGTAGAGAAACACTGTGAGACAAGCACTTAATTACTTGAGGAAGGATATCAAATGTCCTATAGGTTAATGGTTAGTTGACTAATTTGCATTCAATGAACCTCAAGGGAGAAGTTATTGGATAATAGTGGAAGAGGGAGATTCTGGAAATGGCAATGGGAAGCAAGAAGTACTTTGACTCTCCTACTATCACCAGAGAGTCTGGGTATAGAGGTTGTATATAATAAGTAAAAATGCAACAAGTGCTGGAACAAATCAGGGATTTAGTATCCTCAAGAGGAAGCCAGTTCTCTTGGAGAGCCAGAAGATGGAACAAGAAACGAAAAGGTTTAATAGGAGAGCAACTTTTTTTGACTGTACAACAGATGTTCTAGAGAACAGTGTGGAAGGCATATGTACATCTGGAGGAGGATATTTGAGAGGTAGAGGAAGGGAATTGAAATTAAGGAAGTGGGAAGTTGGGGATGGGGGATAGATTCATACAGTGACATTTGGGGGTTCAGAATCACTGGGATAGTAAGAGCATAAGGATGTAGGAGTACACTAACATTGTGGAATAAGTAGATGTTCAGTAAGCATTTGCTGAATGAGAGATTGATAACAAAGAAATAATGTAGTCCCTTTTCGACCTCTTTTGTTGCATACTAGTTCTAGTCTAAATTTTTATTTTAATACTACCACTAATATGTCTATATAGGATATAGATATATACATATACATATATACATACATATTTGTGTATGTTTGTGTGTATTTCTCAAAGTAAAACACTTTGTAATGTTTGCAAGTCACTTCACCTATATTAACTCATTTGATCATCACAAGAACCCTGTGAGGTAAGTGCTATTATCCCCATTTTATAGGTAAGAAGTTGTGACTTGCTCAGGATCAATTAGCTAGTATCTGAGTCAGCTTTCAAATTCAGATTTTCTTGAATTTCAGTCAGATACTATATCTTCTACGTGTAAAATTCAGCTCTAAATATATTATCCTGTGATCTCATAATTCTATGTCTCCTAGCTACCTCGGTGAAGCCTTCTTTTGTGGCTACTGTGATTTGGAGAAAATTTTAGAGAAATTTGATTCCGGGAATTTTTTAAAAAATGAAATCCTATTTCTTTAAAGAACACAATGCAAAATATTTATTGTATCACACCCCACCCACCCAGGTAGGCACAGATTTCCTAATAAGACTGTTTTATTCAGTGTTTTGCATATGCATGCTTTTCTTGCATTATATTCCAAAAGGTTACTTTACCTTGGTCATTTAACTCATGCTTATGAAGATTTTTAGTCTATAATTGTCAGACATGTAAATTTTGTGGTTGTTGCTCAGTTATTTCAGTCATATCCATCTCTTCATGATCCCATTTGGGATTTTCTTGGCAAAGATACTGCAGTGATTTGCCATTTCCTTCTCCAGCTCATTTTACAGATAAGAAAAGTGAGGCAAATTGATGTGGATATTAGTACTAGAGAAAATATTCACTATGGATTGTTTGGGAAGAAACTTGGGATATTATTGTATTTCTTACAAAGAAAGGAATGAGACTATCTAGAAAAGATGAATTGCTATTAACAACTAATCAGATAATTTCTCTTCTTTTCCTAAATTTCACTAGATCAATCTTTTAGTTCAAAAGCTATGACTATATGAATAAAGTTAGAAATCTGAATTATGTAGGTGAATCTGTTGCCATAGACTGGGTTTATATAAACTAAAAACACCTGACCAATTCAGTCTAAATTGTTTGACATTATATAATCAAGATATACACTTACTTGGATTTTTTAAAAAATTTTTTCAGGAGGTTATTTTGGCATTGTGTGGTTATAGGAAATAAATTGAAAAATCTCCCTGGTTCATGGCTTAAAATGGAATGTAAATAAATGCAATAATTCCTTTGTTTCTCTGAATTTCTCATCACTGTTCTTTCATTCCTCCTCATCCCCTCATTCTCCTTACTTGTTCAGATTGGACCAATCCTACTTTTTAGATTGAACACATCATTCTGGGTGTTTCTGAGGGTATAGAGATAATTTGGAGAAAAAAGGGAAAGGTAAAAAAAAAAAAAAGAATGAAGTCATAGGAAGAACTGTGGGTGGCACCTGGAGCAGTTTATTCATTTCACCTGAAGAATATAGAATAAAATTAAAGCCCTTGGAAAAAGAAACTGGGATTCTATTCTTCTATCCACACCAAGTAAAATCATGTTCTCTCTTTTCACATCAGATGGTGATTTACTTTAAATCTCTCCAATTGGCTTCCTAAATGGATTAGGTGAAAAGACCAGAACTGTCTAATATTTCCATATAAGATACTATCACTGCAACATGACTTCTCTTTTATGATATTGGGAGGAGTATTCCTATGTTATTATTCAATCCCAAGGTATACCAGCGGAAAGGAAGCATAGCAGTGAAATTAATAATCAAGAGGGCAGACGGAAGGTGTCAGAAGTGGATGAAGCATGAAGAGGTAGATAAGTTATAAACTAAGACAATCTTAGATTCAAACAAGGTATGAACTAAATTCCTGAAACTAAATGGAGAAAAACAGGATAGTGAGGGTGCAGCAGGTAGAAAAGATAATCAAATGCCTGGCTAAAGGATTGACTGTTGCTATTCCATCTGAAAAAGGAAATAGGAATAGATTGTACAGAATATCAAAGAAACAGGCTCAGGACAGGCAGGAATAATTACGAGGAAATTTTGTAATGCTATATGGGTATGTATGACTCCATGACTCCATACATGTATGACTCAAGATGTCTTTTGGAAAGATACAAAGTAAAGTCACATACATCATCTATTTTCCTATATTTGCCACAGGTAACATATTCTTACAATTAATTGTTAAATCCTTGTTTATAATTATATTTCCCTGCACATTATTAGGAAATATGGTATTTTCTTGATTTCTGCTGACCACTTTCCCAAGTTAGTTTACTAAATGAAGTTAATTTTGATATTTAGATTTTTTTTCTAAGCCAACTTTATGGTTTTGCATGTTCCTTTGAATATCATTTCGCTTGTGTAGCCCTAGCCATGATATCTTTGGGAACAATCCCCTTGTTGATGCTTTAGCCTGATAGAGTCAAAACAAAGTAAAACCCTTCTCGGTATGTGAAAGGTCACTGTAATTCAATTCCTACATAGAGTCACAGTGGGAAAGTACTTTCTTAATCCTATATTCATTTAAATTCAGCTCATCTTACTAAAAAATTAAAACATTAGAAAAAGCTAGGGCATGAATTTAATTACAGCTGTGGCTTCATATTTGGATTACTAAGAGTATTTAAAATAGGCCTTCTTACCCTTTGAATTTCTAGTTTATAATTAGCTCAATTTTCTATGATCCTCTTCATGCTTATTCCACTTTTTAAATATTACTGTTATGTTTATCCTTTACCATGGTGATTAATTCTAAAATTTTGTTTCTGCAGTAAAGATTTATAAACTTACCCCACCCACCCAACCTCCCACCTACCCACTTCCATCTTTCCATCTAGACACTTTGTTGCTAAAACTAAAGGGGGGATGAGGATAGAAATTAGCAGTTCTAACTCAGATCATCTTTCTACTCCCTTTGCCCCTTGTTGCTTGTATAGCCACACACTCTCAATAATGGGAATTTCAAAAGACTGTAATAAGCATTCAAATGCAATATGGTTACAACTGAAATTGGTAGTGTGACGTGTCCACATCCAGATTTGTAGCTGAGGCTGGTAAGATTTTAAATTTTATTTTTATTCTTCTCACAGAAAAGAAGGGGAAATTCCTCTAACTAAAAACATCAATAGCACAAACTTTTCAGGAAGAAATAGAGACATTATTAGAACATATTATATGAAGTGCTTAAAAATAACAATAAATGTACCTAGAATCTGTGACCAATAGTCACCTCAAGCACTTGGAGAATTTATACTTGAAGAAATTCTACAAATGTGTCTTGTTTGTGGGAAAAGCTTGAGTCAGAACTCTTACCTTAATATTTAACAAAAAGTACCCCTCTGAAGAAAATCCCATAAATATTCTGAGTCACTTAAGTAATATCTACAATAATTCATTACTGGATAGCAAAGTCCCTCACAGCTCCTAATCTATGATCCCTCTTCCTGACTATTAATTTGACCTTGAATAGAGAAGAGTGGCTGGATATGATAAAAGTCATAGAGAAGAAAACTATGCTAGAGAATATATAATTTTGAGGCTCTTGGGGATTTTCAATGGACAAATTTTAAAACGATAGTGTTTTAATCAGGAAAAAAAGAGCAGATTGCACTTTTACCAGAAGAGGAAAAAGAAGACAACCAGAAGGATATCAGCTACCAACCCATATGCCTGCTTTTGCATCTCTATAAAGTCTTTATCTGAATGGTCTATGCATGGAGTGAGAATATCATTGATGATAAAAGGAGAAAGGGAGGCAGCTAGGTGGCACAGTGGATAGAGCACTGACCCTGAAGTTAGGAGGACGTGAGTTCAAATCCGGCCTCTGACATTTGACGCTTACTAACTGTGTGCCTTTGGGCAAGTCATTTAAACCCATTGCCTAGCCAAAAACAAAAAAATCAAAAAACAAACAAACAAACAAACAAAAAAAGAGAAGGAAGTAAAAAAAAAGTTACTGATAAAAGGAGGAAGGATAGGTAGGTTTGAGCAGATAATTTCCTCAAACAGACCTCCTCATCACAGTCACACAAATGAAAGAAATTTATACCAAAGATAGGATACTGTTATTTCTATTATTTCTTGAATTAAAAGAAAAAAACTGGCTAGAACAAAATACAATCTTAAAATTCTCATCAATCATGGTATCTCTAACACATATATTAACATATTCAATGAATGTGACCACACAAAGATAGATTAATTTTTACCAAATACCAAGGTTATCACATAATTCTCCTCCTTATATATCTGAAATTTTTCAAACTCTCCCTTACTTTTTCCCTCACCTTACGCTTGGTCATTCTGTCTGTCTGAAGTAGCCATCATTCTATTTATCATTTCTCTTTATCTCTGTCTTTCTGTGTCAATCTGTCTCTTGCCTCTCACCCCCTGCTTCCTCTCTATGAAAAGAGAGATACATAGATGCAAAACATGATAATATCATTAAACTGGTTAAAATTCTTTAAAAAAATTGTCTCTTGTTTTGAATGAATGTGGTATACATGTGTGCACATATAAATATATGCATATGTGCACATATAGATATTCAGATAATTAAATAGATGATAAATAGGAGAAAGAGAAAAAGGGAAAGAGAGAGAAAAGAAAGAGTGGTGAAGAGAGAGAGACAGAGAGACAGAGAGAGAGAGAAAAAGGGAGAGAGACAGAGAATGAATTCGGGCTTGGCCCCTTATTGTTGTGTGATCTTGTTTAAACTATTTAACTTGTTAGTATAACAGGTTCCCCATCTATAAAGTTAATAAGCCAGTTAGTGGTTTAAGGTTTGTCTCAGCTCTAAAAATCTTTGAATTTCAAGTCTAATGCTATTAATTAAAATAATAAATTGAGAAATTTGAGATGGTTAGGGCTATACAAGATTTATAAGGAAAAACAAGTGAACAAATATAACATCTAAAAGACTTTTTAAGTTCTCTCTCATTTCAAATTAGTCAAGACTTGTATGTCTGTGTGTGTGTTTAATCTAGCCATGGGGATTTAGATAACTTTTCATGTTACTAGACAATAAAACATTATTGGTTTCCAAGCTTGAAAACAATTTTTTTTCAGTATTAATAATGACCATTTTAAATTTTATCTTAAATAGTATATTTGCTAGCATAACAGTTAATAATACTAGTTTTCCAATGAATGCTCATGTGTCTTTAATGTTTGTTAAAATAAAAATATTGGCAGGGTCCTAGAGCAGAAGCTATTTCCACATATCTGTCCCCTTTCGATTTTTCATCAGCATTATATTTGTGTGAGCTCAAAATGGAAATGAAAAAAGGGCACCTTAAACCAGTTCTTCTGTTTTTCAATCGAGGATTATCTTCAGTCATCACATGTATCCAGCACCTGCATAAACAGGAACTGAACAACTCAAGATCCTTAGAAAAATCAAAATTTATTTTCTCTTCAATGAAGTAGCACACTGGAATCAGATTAGGTCTCAAGTTTCATATGGTTGATAGAGAAACTGATTTATATTAATGCTGTTGTGTGTTTCTCCTGGTGCAATTTACAGTTGTAGTTTTTAATGTCATCTGTTTAAGTGTTTGAATATGAGTTGAGGAATAGAGGGTTCAGATTGAAAGCCAGAACAATGACTCCATGATTGGAAAGTCAGACGGCACACTCTGTTACAGTGAGACATGACTTGTACTCTGGGTACAATGAATTGTGTTTGTAGTAGTAACAGCAGACATCTGGGAGCTGGAACAGTAGATGAGAATACTGCAATCACAATTTTTCTCCCTGCCATCTTTCATTATGCCTCTATGCATTATAAGCACTACTTGAACTCTTGGCCCTGTCCAACAACAATGACTCTACAGCCTGCAGATGCCTCACAAAAGTCCTAGCATTCAGCTTTGATCAACTGCTCTCGTCCAGGCACAAAGAGTGTAGTATGTGCTTGAATAAATGGAAAAGTCTCTCTAATAATTCAAGGCAGTGTCAAGGATGTGTGTTTGTCTTTTGAATTACTGCAGAATAATTTATTGCTTATTGAGACTAAGAGGGAAAAATTGGAGTCATATCATCTCTCCCAGTGACTAATTCTAAACCTTTCCCAAAGCAGAATCCATGTGGCTAGATAATGCCATTATGGGTTTGACGTGGTTAGAAGCAGCAGCATGAGATACAGAATGAATATTGCATTTGAAGTCAAAGGACTTGGTTACATATAATGGCTCCATTACTTAGTGCCTATATGGACATAGATGAAAAAATAACTGAAACTCTCTGAAAAAAAGGAAGGAATGGAGGGAGGAAGAAAGGGAAGAATATTGGCCTAGATCATTGCTGAGGTCCCTTCCAGCTGTAAATCTACAGAAGCAAAGTGGGGTAGTGGGAAAATAAAAAAAACACTGAACTTTCAGTCATTAGGATCTGGGTTTGCATTCCACCTGAGATGTATGGCCTTGGACAAGTCACAGTTTCTCTGAGTTTTATTTTCTCATTTGTTAAATGAAGCGTTAGACATGATGATCTCTAATGTCTCTTCCAGCTATAATTTATGAGCCTGTTAATTCTCCTACTTGGAAAACAATATTTAATTTGGTCAGTGAGCTCATCCTCAGTTTAAACAACCCCATTTAACACTCTAGACTTTGAGTCTTCTGGCAGTAATTGGAGCAACTCTATTGCTGTGGACAAAGTACAGAGTAACTATTTTCATTACTCAAATATGATATTGATGAATGCCACTTGGATGCTGCAGAATCTTCCAAATGGCTCTGTGTTCTATGGAGCTTAGCAAATGCCAGCAAACATCATGTTGATATTTCTGATTTCCAAATGCAAACATGCATGCAGATGTAGCATTTTAAATGCTTACTAACAGACTTTTTCTCTCCTCTAAAAGGGCAATAGTGATTGTGTTTCTGACAGAAATGACCAGCTTTTTAATCTGTAGAGGAAGTAAATCTCTGAATGGAATTTGAGGGTACATTTTCATGATACTGTGTGGGGAGCAATGAAAATAGATGAGTTAGCAATCAAATTTCATGCTTCACAGTTTAAATTGTCCTTACCGGTGGAAGAAAAAAAAAAGAAATCTTTTTTTTTTTTTGCATCTGTTAATGAGGGGAATTTTCACTGTCTTTTGACATGCCTGAACTATTAATATAGTCAATGGTCCAGGGAAAATTTGCAGTATCCTGATTAGATGTAAAATAAGAGAATTGTTTGAGAGGTATGGGATCATGCTCTTGAATTGACATTAAAAGTGAGGTTGTGATACCTCTTAAACACCAGGGGTTACTATGAAGGTATGCAGCATGATCCTATGGTGGCAGGGTGGGGTGGGGGTAAGAGTAGGGGACAAGGGGAGGGATGAGAGGAGGGTAGCTGAAGGAGTAGGAGAAAGAGGGAATGAAAAAGAAAGAGGGAATGGAAGAAAGAGTTGGGCAAGGGAGGGATGGCTAAGGGGAAAGGGAAAGAGAGAGGGAGAGGGGAGAAAGAAAGAGGGGAAGGGAAAGAAAAAGGGGAAGGGGAGGAGTAGCTAAGGGGAGAAGGAAAGGGGGGACAGAAGGAAGAAGTGGGAGGATGAGGTAATAGGAGGGGGGGAAATGGGGAGGCAGGGAAAAGTAGGAAGGTTGGTTGGTGGTCGTCCTTCATTCTTGAAGAGGACCAAAATGACATCACTATGCTAGAATCAAGTTTCAATGTATCTAACTGTGGCTGATCAGACCAATAGAAGCTTGGAATGTTCTACCACAGGTCGGGCACAAATAGTCTGTGTGAACATTTGGAGTGGATTCTGAGTTTGTTCATTTTCTCTCGAGTTATTTCAATTCTGCTTTGCTCATAGACCACAGCACCTTCTCTGATGTGGGCATGCTATGTTGAGTGATTCTGTGCCAGTGTCTCCCCTGTCATATAATCAATTCCCAAGTTCTAAGAGAGTGTCCTTGTATTGCTTCTTCTGACCACCACGTGAACACTTGCCTTGTGTGAGCTCTCCCTAAAATAGTCTTTTTTGGCAAGTCTATGTTTTGTATTTGAACTACATGGCAGGGGAGGTCAAGAGAAGAAGGGCAATAGGAGGGGGAGAAAGAGATACTCTCACACTATCACAACTCAATTATTGGGGCTCATTAACTTTTATCATTCTTATCACTTAAAAGGGACCACTTTCTTTATCCCATTGATTAAGCCTAATAGTAAATTTGGACACTTTTCTTTTGCAATTCCTTTCCTGTAAAGAATTTTTTTTCAATTAATTTAGAAGCCATTTGGTCAAATGTTGAATTTTTGTTGTTATTATAGATATAGATATACACACACATACACATACACATACGTACATACATATATATAGATATATGCACATACGCATACACATACACACACATATATATACACACATACACATACATACATATACATATATGTGTGTATATATATGTGTGTATATATACTGATTCTGCCATACACTTTTCCAGTTTACCCGGCAGTTTTGGTCAAATAGTGAGTTCTTATCCCAGAAGCTGGGGTCTTTGGGTTTATCAAATAATAGATTACTATAGTCATTGATTAATGTGTCTTGCATACTTAACCTATTTCACTGATCCACCTTTCTAATTCTTAGCCAGTACCAAGCAGTTTTGATGATTGCTGCTTTATAATAGAATTGAAGCGGGAGCCAAGATGGTGGAGTAAAAAGGTAGTTGCTCTCACCCTCCCCTATCAATCTCTGAAAACCCAGAAAATATCACTCCAGAAAAAACCCTGGAACAGCTGAACCAGAAGAAAGACAGGGTACAGCAGTGCAGTAGCCCAGGTAGCTAGAGGGATTAATGGGAAAGGCCCCTCCTACCCTGGGGGAAGGGGAGCATTAAGGAACCAGGAGTCGCCCAGCCAGCTAGTGGAAAGACCCGCTTTAGCACACCAGGAGGAGATTCTGGTGCCTTGGTATTCTACAGCAAAAGGGTCTCCCAGGGCCTCAGCAAAAATAAGGGAAGCAACACTACAAAGGGCCCCAAGAGGATAAGCAGCCTGCAGCATTCTTCTGAAAGGAGCTAAAGAAAGCTACCTAGAGGTGCCCGAAAGTTTCAGCCTTGTTGATTCCAGTCCAACACTAGGTAAGCTGTAAGAACCCTACAGCCTCCAACTGCCAACCAGGAGGAGATCCCAAAGCCCAAGTGCACGAGCAGGCAAACACCAACAGCTGGACCTCTGAGTTCCTCAGTGAGGATGGGGGACCCAGTGGAAACCAGCTCAGAAAACCACCAGGTGCCTCAGCATTCTACAGCAAAGGAGTCTCCCAATGCCTCGACAGAATTAAGGGAGGCAGCACTGCAAGGGGCCCCAGGCAGATAAACACCTGGCAGCACCCATCTAAAAGGAGCTGATCAAAGCTAAAGGAAAGGAAAAGCAAGCAAACTAGATTTGCCTGAAAGTTCCAGCCTTGCTGATTGCAGCCCAACACAAGGTAAGCTGCCAGAACCCTACAGCCTCCAATTGCCAATATAAGAGGCTCCAGCACACAAAGCCAGTGACCAAGACCTAGGCTCCCAACACAAGAAGCTTGGGTCAGTGCCCTCTGCTCCCCAGCAGGAGAGCATAATCTCTTTAAAGGCCAGGGAATAAAGAAACACCATGAGTAAAAAGAAACATACCATAGATTCATGTAATGAGAAAAGTAAAGATCAAGACAGAAATTCTGAAGAGGACAACATTGTCAACAAACCCACATCTGCAACATCAAAAGGGAATATGAACTGGTCTGAAGTCCAAAAAGCCTTCTTAGAAGAGCTCAAGAAGGATTTTAAAAGACAAATGAGAGAGGTAGAGGAGTCCTTAAAAAGTACAATTGGCCAATTGGAAAAAAAAAGGACAATGAAGAAAACAAATCCCTTAAAAATACAATTGACCAATTGGAGAAGAAAGTACAAAATCTAAAAGAAGAAAACAATATATTAAAAATTAGAATTGAACAAATGGAAACTAATGACTCTATGAAAGAGCAAGAATCAGTTAAACAGAAAAAAAAATGAAAAAAAAATAGATGAAAATGTAAAATACCTCATGCGTAGAACAATTGACCTGGAAAATTGATCCAGGAGGGACAATTTAAAAATTATTGGCCTACCTGAAAATCATGATGGAGAAAAGAGCCTGGACAATATCCTTCAGGAAATCATAAAGGAAAACTGCCCTGAAGTCCTAGAACCAGAAGGTAAAATAACTATAGAAAGAATCCACCATTCCCCACCTGAAAGAGATCCCAAATTGAAAATGCCAAGGAATAAAATAGCTAAATTCCAAAATTACCAGATTAAAGAGAAAATACTGCAAGCAGCCAGAAAGAAACAATTTAAATATCTTGGAACCACAGTCAGGATTACACAGGACCTTGCGGCCTCTACATTAAAAGACCATAGGGCATGGAACATGATATTCTGTAAGGCAAAGTAACTTGGAATGCAGCCAAGGATTAACTGTCCAGCAAAAATGAGTGTGATTATTCAGGGAAAGAGATGGATATTCAATGAAATAGGGAACTTCCAAACCTTCCTGATGAAAAGACAGAGCTCAACAAAAAATTTGATCTTCAAGTACAAGATTCAAGAGAGACATAAAAAGATAAATGGGACAGAATGATACAATACGTTGTTAATAAGGGGAAAATGCTTACATCCCTACAAGGGAAGATGACACTTGAAACTGCTGAAAACTGTATTGTTATTATACCATGTTAAAGGAGTATACATAAAGGGGGTGGATATAAGTTGACTTTGATATAATGATAAAAAAATTTAATCAAGTGGGTTAAACAGATCCAAGTAAATGGATTAGTCTGAGTTAAGGAAATGTACTGAGAAAAGAGGAGGCAGACAAGGGTAAATTACATCACAGGAAAAGACACAAAAACCTATTAGAGCAGAGGTAAAGAAGGGAGGGGGATGAGCATTGTCTGAACCTTACTCTCATCAGATTTGGCTCAAGAAAGGAATGACATAATCAGTTAGGTATAGAAATATAACTTGCACTATAGGCAATAGGAGGGAAAAGGGAAAAGAAAAGGGAGGGAGGATAGAAGGGAGGGAAGAAGCAATAAGGGTAAAGGGGAAGAAAAGGGAAAGGGATAAAAGAAGGGAGGTGGGACTGAAGGAGGCAGTGGTCAAAAGCAAAACACTAGTAGGGGGGAGTAGAAAGGAGAAAGAAAAGCATAAACAGGGGGGAAAAGGATGGAGAAAAAGACACAGATAGTAATTATAACTGTGAATGTGAATGGGATGAACTCTCCCATAAAAGGGAAGCAGATAGCAGAATGGATTAAAAACCATAATCCTACAATATGTTGTTTACAGGAAACACATTTGAAAAAGAGTGACACATACAGGGTAAAGGTAAAAGGCTAGAGCAGAATATGTTATGCTTCGGCTGAAGTAAAAAAACAGGGGTAGCAATCCTGATCTCAGACAAAGCAAAAGCAAAAATAGATCTTATCAAAAGAGATAAGGAAGGAAACTACATCCTGCTAAAAGGCACCATAGACAATGAAGTAATATCATTACTAAACATATATGCACCAAAAGGTATAGCATCTAAATTCTTAGAGGAGAAGTTCAGGGAGTTACAGGAAGAAATAGACAGCAAAACTCTGCTAGTGGGGGACCTCAACCTCCCCCTCTCTGAACTAGATAAATCTACCCACAAAATAAACAATAAGGAAGTTAAGGAGGTGAATAGAACATTAGAAAAGTTAGGTATGATAGACCTGTGGATAAAACCGAATGGGGATAGAAAGGAATATACTTTTTTTTCAGTGGTACATGGCACATACACAAAAGTGGACCATGTACTAGGGCATAAAAACCTCACAATCCAATGCAGAAAGGCATAAATATTAAATGCATCTTTTTCAGATCATGAAGCAATAAAAATTACATGTAATAAAGGGCCATGGAAAGATAGACTAAAAAATAATCGGAAACTAAATAATCTAATCCTAAAAAATGATTGGGTCAAACAACAAATCATAGAAACAATCCATAATTTCATTCAAGAGAATGACAATAATGAGACAACATACCAAAACTTATGGGATGCAGCAAAAGCTGTTCTTAGGGAAAGTTTTATATCTCTAAATAATTACATAAATAAAATAGAAAAAGAGGAGATCAATGAATTGGGCATACAACTAAAAAAAACTAGAAAAAGAACAAATTAAAAATCCTCAATTAAACACCAAATTAGATATATTGAAAACCAAAGGAAAAATTAATAAAATTGAAATTAAGAAAACTACTGAACTAATATAAAACTAAGAGCTGGTTTTATGAAAAAAAACAATAAAATAGATAAACCTTTGGTTAATCTAATTAAAAATAAGAAAGAAGAAAATCAAATTACTAGTATCAAGAATGGAAAGTGTGAAGCTGCCTCAAGGAAGAGGAAATTAAAACAACAATTAGGAATTATTTTGCCCAACTATATGCCAACAAAATTGACAATCTTAGTGAAGGATTTACATGCAAATTCTATCAAACATTTAAAGAACAATTAATTCCAATACTATATAGACTATTTGGTAAAATAGGTGAAGAAGGAGTCTTACCAAATTCTTTTTATGATACAAATATGGTGCTGATACTTAAACCAGGAAGAGTCAAAACAGCAGCTCTTTTGTGGTAGCAAAGAATTGGAAATTGAGAGGATGCCCATCAATTGGGGAATGGCTGAGCAAGTTGTGGTATATGAATGTGATGGAATACTATTGTGCTATAAGAAATGATGAACAGGCTGACTTCAGAAAAACCTGGAAAGATTTGTATGGTCTGATGCTGAATGAAGTGAGCGGAACCAAGAGAACACTGTACACGATAACAATCACATTGTGTGATGACTAATATTGATAAACTTAACCCTTCCTGTCAATACAAGGATCTAAGACATCTCCAGAGGCCTTGTGATGGAAAATGCTATCCACATCCAAAGAAATGGAAGTTGAATTGCTATTTTTTTCTCTTCTGTTGAGTTTTGTTTCCTCTTTCTGATGGTTCCTCTTATTGGTTTTAATTTTTACTTACAACATCACTAATGTGAAAATATGTTTAATATGAATGTAAATGTATATTTACATACAGACTATATCAGATTGTGTGCTATCTTGGGGAGGGTGGTGGGGAGGAAGGGGGAGAAAAATTTTAAACTCAAAAGCATATGAAGGTGATTATTGATATATCAAAATATATTAATAAAAAAACTGGGAAGCAACAAGGAGGAAGTATTCAAAGGTGGTTGGAGGTGGACAGCTCCATGTAGATGTGCTTAATTATTGTCTTTCCATTTTTGCTACATTCAACATACTATATGACCCTACCATGTTGAATATCTGAATCTTCTTCACATAGTAGCAATGACTAGAGAGACAGGAAAGACAAAACATGAGACAGGGTTATAAAGCTAGAAAGTTCATATTTTAACTATTTTGAGTAATATTAATGGCTAACTTTTGAACCTCACAAGTGTGGATATAAACTACTTAGCTCTGCCCCAACATATTATGATGCAGATTTGGGGAGCAACCTCAGAGTAAGGAGACCCAAAGTCCTCTGGTCACTACTGCATCATGGGGGGGGGGGCATACATGAGCCAGATAGGAACTGAGGTATTGAGTGGGCTGGTGGTTTAAGAAAAGCGTCACTTGATAGACAACTCAGATATTATTTTCTCATTGGATACATAATAAAATAATGTACTGCCTTTCTGTAGGCTTAAGAGAATCAGCACCCAATCCAATTTATACAGTTTGTTCACCAAAAACCATCACTATAATGACCTAAGCAATATATCTAAGACATACAGATGTCATTGATATGCTTCTGGACAAGGCACATAACCTTGCTAGGCTTCATTTCTAAAATAAGAAATTAGGTGGCCTCTAAATTCCTTTTCAATTCAAAATCTTTGATTTTATGATTTTCACACACTAAATACAAAATCTGTCTAATTACTTTATAGTCACATCTAGTGTTATTAAATTAAAAGATAATTCAAAAATAAACCCTTTTTGAAAGATAAAAAAAAATATGATACAATTTAAGATCTGGAATGGCTAGGCCACTTTCCCTGCATTTCTTTTCATTAGCTCACTTTTGTTCTTCCAAATGAATCTTGTTATTATTTTTTCTAACTCTATAAAATAATTTTTGGTAGTTTGATTGGTATGGCACTGAATGAGTAAATTAGCTTAGGTAAAATTGTCATTTTTATTATATTAGCTCAGCCTACCCATGAGCAACTGATATTTTTTCCAGTTATTTAGATCTGACTTTATTTGTGTGAAAAGTGTTTTGCAATTGTGTTCATATAGTTCCTGGGTTTGTTTCAGGAGGTAGACTCCTAAATATTTTATAATGTCTACAGTAAGTTTAAATGGAATTCTATTTCTATCTCTTACTGTTGGGCTTTGTTGGTTATATATAAATGCCAAATATTTATGTGGGATTATTTTATAGCCTGCCACTTTGCTAAAGTTGTTTATGATTTCAAGTAGTTTTTTACTTGATTCTCTAGGATTCTCTGCATATATCATCATATCATCTGCAAAGAGTGATAGCTTTGTTTCTTCTCTGCCTATTCTAATATCTTCAATTTATTTTTCTTCTCTTATTACTAAAGCTAATGCATGATATTGAACAACAGTGGTGATAATGGACACCCTTGTTTCACCCTGATCTTATTGGAAATGCTTATAGTTTGTTCCTATTACATATGATGCTTACTGAAGGTTTTAGTTAGATGGTATTTGTTATTTTAAGGAAGACTCCATCTATTCCTATGCTCTCTAGTGTTTTTAATGGGACTGGGTGTTGTATTTTTTCAAAAGCTTTTTCTGCATCTATTGAGATGATCATGTGGTTTCTATTAGTTTTGGTGTTGATAAGATCAGTTATGCTGATAGTTTTCCTAATATTGAACCAGTCCTGCATTCTTGGTATAAATCTTACCAGGTAGTAGTGTATTATTCTTGTGATAATTTGCTATAATCTATTTGTTAATATTTTATTTAAAATTTTTGCATCTATATTCATTAGGGAAATTGTTCTATAATCTTCTTTCTCTGTTTTGATTCTTCCTGGTTTAGGTATCAGCACCATATTTGTGTCATAAAAAGAATTTGGTAAGACTCCTTCTTCACCTGTTTTCCCAGATCGTGTATATATTATTGGAATTACTTGTTCTTTAAATATTGGATAGAATTTACTTGTAAATCCATCTGACCCTGGAGATTTTTCCCATGGAGTTCATCAAGGACTTGTTCAATTTATTTTTCTGAGATGGGGTTATTTAAGTATTTTACTTCCTCTTCTGTTAATCTGGGCAATTTATATCTTTGTAAATATTTATCAATTTCACTAAGATTGTCAAATTTATCAGCATACAGTTGGCAAAATAGTTCCTAATTGTTGTCTTAATTTCTTCTTCCTTGATGGTGGATTCATCCTTTAAATTTTTGATACTAATAATTTGGTTTTCTTCTTTCTTTTTTTTAAATTAAATTAACCAAAGATTTATCTATTTTATTGTTTTTTTTTCATGTAACCAGCTATTAGCTTTATTTATTAGTTCAATACTTTTCTTAATTTTAATTTTATTAATTTCTCCTTTGGTTTTCAATATTTCTAATTTGGTGTTTAATTGAGGATTTTTAATTTGTTCTTTTTCTAGTTTTTTTTTAGTTGTATGCCCAATTCATTGATCTCCTCTTTTTCTATTTTATTCATGTAAGCATTTAGAGATATAAAACTTACCCTAAGAACTGCTTTTGTTGTATCACATAAGTTTTAGTATGTTGTCTCATTATTGTCATTCTCTTGAATGAAGTTATTGATTATTTCTGTGTTTTCTTGTTTGACCCAATCATTTTTTAGGATTAGCTTATTTCGTTTCCAATCATTTTTTAGTCTATCTTTCCATGGCCCTTTATTACATATAATTTTTATTGCATCATGATCTGAAAAGGTTGCATTTAATATTTCTGCCTTTCTGCATTCGATTGTGAGGTTTTTATGCTTTAGTACATTGTCAATTTTTGTGTATATGCCTTGTACTGCCAAGAAAAAAGTATATTCCTTTCTATCCCCATTCGGTTTTATCCACAGGTCTATCATACCTAACTTTTCTAATGTTCTATTCACCTCCTTAACTTCCTTATTGTTTATTTTGTGGGTAGATTTATCTAGTTCAGAGAGGGGGAGGTTGAGGTCCCCCACTAGTAGAGTTTTGCTGTCTATTTCTTCCTGTAACTCCCTGAACTTCTCCTCTAAGAATTTAGATGCTATACCTTTTGGTGCATATATGTTTAGTAATGATATTACTTCATTGTCTATGGTGCCTTTTAGCAGGATGTAGTTTCCTTCCTTATCTCTTTTGATAAGATCTATTTTTGCTTTTGCTTTGTCTGAGATCAGGATTGCTACCCCTGTTTTTTTACTTCAGCTGAAGCATAATATATTCTACTCCAGCCTTTTACCTTTACCCTGTGTGTGTCGCTCTTTTTTCAAATGTGTTTCCTGTAAACAACATATTGTAGGATTATGGTTTTTAATCCATTCTGTTATCTGCTTCTCTTTTATGGGAGAGTTCATCCCATTCACATTCACAGTTATGATTACTATCTGTGTCTTTCTCTCCATCCTTTCCCCCTCATGTTTATGCTTCTTTTTTCTCCTTTCTCCTTTTCCCTCCTCACTAGTTGTATTTTTTCTTCTAGTGTATATTTTGTTTCTCCTTCTAAAATAAAAAAAATTCCAGTGCCAGTAATTGTCTCATTTATGACTTTGTATCTCTGCTTCCTAGCACCTC
>NW_020948910.1:7015852-7018041 GCF_900497805.2 Vombatus ursinus | reverse complement strand
AGTAATTGTCTCATTTATGACTTTGTATCTCTGCTTCCTAGCACCTCATTTAGCACATAGAGGGCTCAATGAATGATTGTGGATTGATTTTTTGAACACCCAATTTCACTATTATCTTTTCCTGCTGAAGCAGAGACATGAAGGTGAAAAGAAAAAAAGCTTTTTTCAGAGAATCTCTGACAAAGCAATTTTACTGTTCAGTGTATCTTGCTCACTAATGGTCATTTGCCACTCCCCTTTTGCTTAATTTCAAGCTACCTCTTCCCCCTCCCCCCCTTCCTTTCACTTTCTTTTTTCCAATAGTAAAATCTCTAGTACAGGTTACCTCATCTCTTGATGAGGACCTGCTTTCATCTTTTTTTCTCTGTCAGATTTTTTACCCTAAAAATTATCATATTTATCTAGATTATAAATTCCACAAACTAAAAGATTTTGTCTTTATATATTCAATAGTATTTCTAACACATGGAGCATGCAGTTGATGCTATGCAAAAGTAAACAAAAATAAGTTGTTTTGTATAGAAAGATAAACATGTATGTGTGTGTGTATATCTGTACATATGTATGAGCATATCCTTTAAAGTAAGTCAATATTATGTATTAGTTTATGTATATATAATTATATAATATTTATGTGTGTATGTAATATTTCATATTCCCTTAGTATATAATTAGGTTTTTTTATACATACATGCATAGGTACATAAATATGAAGAGACAGAGAAATATAGTTTGTCAGTGAGGGAAACTGGGTACAGGGCACAGAGTAAAGGATATGTACTATTACAAGGGTCTTCCTTCCATTATTCTTTAATTATTCTTCTCCTTGAGGACTAATTTATATTAATTAGTAAGTTTTCCACCTTCAGTAATGCAGAAG
Organism: Vombatus ursinus; assembly: GCF_900497805.2. NCBI lineage: Eukaryota > Metazoa > Chordata > Mammalia > Diprotodontia > Vombatidae > Vombatus > Vombatus ursinus. The sequence continues at coordinate 7,017,161 of NW_020948910.1, read as the reverse complement.
TCACACAGCAGATATTGGAGCTCTTTGCTCTCTATTTACCTTTTGAGTCTATTTTATTAAGGTCACTTGAAAGGGTAAAAATCTCTTCAATGTTATTGATCTGTATTTGGAAATTTTTACAATTTTTACAATGTGAAATATTATTCCCAGGTTCAAAATTACTGTCCCTCAAAATTCATTCCTCCTATTTAATAATCAGTAGTACTCATACTCTGTAAATGCAGTTTCTCTGAAAGATTTGTCAAGAAAATTAGAATTATTTGTTGATTGTGGTGGTTTAATGACTCAGATCAAATATGCAGAGATGGTAGAGACTGAAACTATGGAAATTTCTCCAAGTTTTGGAATGCTTTCATGATGTGGGTTAACTGTGCTCCAAAATGTAGACATCCTCAGCAAGTAAAATCCTGCTGAGATTGTGCTCACATTAAAATGCGTACTTTTTTTTTTCTTTAGAGTCTGATGAAACTTTTTTTTTAATCTAACAACAAATATCTCATTCCTTTCAAAAAATAAAAATAAAAAACCTATGAGGAGAGGGGGGTGTCCAAAACTTGTAAATCATTCCTCTAAAGGAAAATTAAATGGTCATCTTTATAATCTCTTTTATGCAATGTCACACATTAACCAGTTCCATACTTTTCAATGATGCTCACCCATATGAAGATTGTCGTGATCTCAGAGTTTTCTCTTGACATACATAGAAAGATATAGGAAAATTTCCTCTCAAGTTGCCATGAAAAACTTATTAGATAATTATATGTAGTATGATATTAGCAGTAGGATATTAGTAATTAAAGGGCATAAATATATTTTATTAAATTTCAATTATTTCTTAAAAATAATCATTATTGTTTGCCTTTGTCCCCCCAAATCCGAAAATCCTTCAATAGCAAAAAAATTAATCCACAATCAAAAATACATGTTTTTCATGATTCTACTGTGCTTAAAAATGTTGTCAAGATAAAAATATCACTTCTGCATGTATCTCTGAAACTTCTATGACTATTACCTGCATTTTACATTTATCCCTCAAGATAAGAAATGCTGATGTAAATTCAGATTTTTTTTTTACAATTTCCATTATTTCTTTTCCCTCTCCTTTTCATATAGCCAGAGCAATCAAATTAGCAATGTCAACTGCATTTTTCCAAATCTTTCACATTCAGGTTTCAGTGAACTATAATAATGATGCTATTTTTATTTTATTTTCCAGTGCCCCAGAAGATACAGGTAGGCATCAATATGCATGAGATATGACTGTAAAACGATGAGACTGATTCCAGAAGCCAATGTGATTGTCTCATTA
>NW_020948910.1:6995608-7015842 GCF_900497805.2 Vombatus ursinus | reverse complement strand
TATATATATATATATATATATAATCCTTACATAAATGGCATATATAAATGTGTGTTAGCATGTACAAATATCTATTGACTTTGTATGTTCTGTGTATATTTTAAATGCACTTATCTTTCACATTAGAATAAAAGTTCATTGTGTATAGCTGTTGTTTCTTTTTTTTTGTACTTAAATCCCCATCTCTTAGTATAGTATTTTTAAATAAATACTTATTTGTTGACTGATTCTGAAACTAACAATTCTTTTATGTATCTATGTGTGGCTCTAAAAATCAAAATATCTATACATGATTTTAACATACACACTAGTGCAAATTATTATGTTTCTATTCATATTACTGAAGTCTCCATTTAATGAGTATATACATTTTGCTGAAACAATATGTATTGTATCCTAGATTTCCATATACAGGATTCAGGTTTAGTGGCACTCTTAGGCAGGATTTATTTGTTACACTTTCGTGTTGAAGGTGGACAAGGGCTATGCTATGAAAAAAGTGTAAGACAAGCTAATCCCAGAAATCTCTACCCTCTTATCTTGGGTTATAGCAATGAAGAAGAAACCTGGTCCCTTCCAGGCAAGGGATAGAGAACTTTATCCCATATCAACATAGATCACAAGAGCCAAGAAAATAAGATGTTTCAAGGTAGGGAATTTAAAGGAATGAGCTTTTATAATTTACAGATTGAGTAATCAATCCCTAAATGATTAATTGTGTGAGATAGCCAATAATTTAAATAATTCTTCTTCTTATCCTGTGGGACTTTTTCTACCCTTATTGAAAAGATAGCAAATAGAGACCATGTATATATTTTTATTTTTTTTAACAGATGTTACAGTAGATAATTTTGAGGCTAAATAAAAAAAATAACTACTGTCAATTTTGCTACTTAGGATTTATAACAATAACATGTCATTTTAAAAAACAGGGTAATCCTGAGATGTAACACAACACAATTACAACGCAGTTTATCATTATCAGGAGGAGAATTAGCCTTTATAAAGCATCTACTGTGTACCAGTCACTATACTAAGTGCTTTTTACAAACATGATCTCATTTGATCCTCACAACAACCCTATGATGTTGGTGCCATTATTATTAATAAATGTGAATTTTCACATTTATTTGACAATTGAGGAAGCTGAAGCAAGTGACTTGTTTAGGATGAAGTAGCTATTAAGTGTTTGAGGCTGGATTTGAACTTAGGTATTCCTGATTCCAAGTCCAATTCTCTTATCTGCAACACCACCAGCTGCCTCAACTATGATTGTTTAATTATATCATAAAGAGGCAACTACCTATTATTATACAGCTTTGGATATACCACAGGTCAAATTATATCCTTTCAAATATAATGAAATGTAAGAGCAATGGCCATAATGGTGCATTTTGGAGGAATTGTCCCTTTTGAGTATGTGCAGAACTCTTCAATGTGTTATGTGTCCCATAACAATTCCTAAAGCCCTATTAATACCTAACTATGGCTTTGTGAAATAAATTAGAAACTTTCCATGACATGGCCTAATTTCAGTATTAGCCCAGAATCAGCATAATATAGTAGACAGTCAAATCTCAGTTCCATTACTTTGAGCCTGGGTGACCTTGGTTAAGTTTTAATCTTTCCAAGCCTCATGTTTTCATATCAGTTGGGAGAAATAGTACCTGAAATACCTTCTTTATATGTTATGAGGAAAGCACTTTGCAAACATTTAAGGACTAGATAAATGTGAGCTACTACTTCAATTCTCTTTCCAAGCCAACAAGCACTTTTAAATGTTTCAGTGTGCAATTCACTGGAAATATGACAGAAAGAAAACTGCCTTTGTCTGAAAGAAATTTACATTTTGTTGGGGGATACAACATGTACAAAGATTAATGTATACATTATGATTAGAAGTGGAGGAAGAGAATACTAACAACTAATGAAATCAGGACAAGCAGTTCATAGGAGATAGCACATGGGCCAGACTTTGAATGAAGCTAAGTATTGTAAAAAGAGATGAGGAAGAAATCCCCAGCCATGAGGGACATGCTGTAAAAAGACAAAGAGAGGAAAGATGTAGTGTTAATGTTGAATGTAGTGTTAAAGTGTGGGAAGGGGAGTTATGTGCAGTAAGATGCAAAAAAGGGAGGCTGGAGTCAGACTGCAAAGGAGAACCTTACTACCATCATCATTGAAGAATTGTACCACTTATGTAACTGAGGAAGGGAAGTCTGGTACTTTCATTGAAAGTAGAGGGAAAAAAATAATAAACTGAGTTTTCCTACAAAGAAAACCTTAATTTGTTCTTCAATTTTGACTTCTAGCTCAAAGTTTCACTAACAAATTGACAGCTTGACTTACAAGTATATAAACTATCTAAATAATCATTCAAATTAAACAGATTAAATTTAAGAAAAAATAGCTATAAAATAACCATGGATTCTCTTGGACAGTCCTGAAAGGCATTTGAAAATAAATTTCTCAATTCAGCCTCTAAACTCTTACCCAGGCTTTTCTAAACTCCATTTCAAAGTCTGTTTTCAGACATGTCATTTTTTTTTTCTTGAGAGAAAACTTATAAAACTTTTCATAAAGCACTATGTCAAACTCAAAAGGCACTTTCTAAGCTTCATGTGGATCTGTTTTGTGTCTAAATCATTCCATGAAAAATACTTACTATGATAGTTAGAGGTTCCTTTCTTAAGAAAAAGTTCATTGACTTTTCATTTAACATTGGTCTATAATGATCTACTCTAAATAAGAAAGCAATGACTAGCCCACTGGATAGTGAGGAAAGGATATTTAAAAAGAATAACTATTTCTAGAAATGACTTTCCCATTGTAAAAAGATCAGGTAAGGATAAACATTATTTTCTAATTCCCACTTTTTCAGGCACTTAAAGGTGAGAGAATGCAAGAGACAAGTCAGTGACAATAACAACTTCAATAAATGTAGAGTTATGAGAATTTTGCCTTTGTAGAGTAGAGACACTCCCCCAGGGTGACCTTTCTAAACCTACTTCTTTTCTCAAACCACCTATGTCAACAATCTCACCTACCTCTCTATAGAGGACCTCACCTCATAGTTGGCTAAAAATAAATAAGAACTGTTGTCCAAATCTCTATTTCCCTTCCCAATTTCACACTATAAATCATCTCAACATTTCAGTATCAGCTGTATGGGTGCAAACAGATAATTGATTTATCAGAAAAAAGATCAAAACCACCACCAAGTTAGAATGAAGTATGAAAATGTAGAGATATTGTGTAAAATTATATTTTCACTCTAATTAACTTAAACAAACTATTTATTCTCAAAAGTGTGAAATGAATAAAAGTAAAGACTTTGATGCTTAATGTTAAAATTCTTAGAGAAAGTTAGCAAATATTAAAAAGTCATTTTAGAATGAAGTATAAATTACTAAAAACAAAACAAAACAAACAAATTCAGGGGTTAAGGGAGGGAGAGAGCTAACAAGTAGAAAAAATAATTTTTGCCATGAAGAAATATATGACAGTTGTCATATCAGTTTAGAGATGAAGTTTATCTGTAAGAAATCACAGGAGAGAATGATGAAAGATTAACTGAAATATCACCTCAAAAATTAAAAGAAAATAAAAAGGAACTAGAAGGGGAAAAAAACATATAAAAATCTTGCTGTGAGATCCAAGTAAGTTAAGTTTTCTTGGAAGCATGCATTACAGACATTATTTTCTCTCATTAATGGTGGTGGAATCATTTTTTTGGATTATGAAACTTAAGGAAGCAAATGTGCTAAGTGAGTAAGTGAAAATAAGATTGATGAAACCAGGAAGAGAAACTAAAATGGTATAAAGAAAAATATCATACAGACTAACAATTTTAAAAGAACTTTGGAAATAATTTTTAATACTTTTTAATAAGGGTTAGAGTTCGGAAGAATTGATATGATAATATTCAGTGTTGTTCCTAAAAAGACAACAGGGACTTACAACTCATGTGCCTACTTTTTCTTCTTTATATGCAGATTTGATGATGGTGTTGAAAACCTGTTTTAATATACTTATATGACACCCAAGGCTATCTATGTCTACACAATGTCCATAAAAAAGAATTAACTTGTTGCTTGATGTGAATGATACCAAACCACTAGTTTGACTATTTAAAAAACAAAAATAAAACCTGAATTTATCAATTGTTCAGTTAAACTATATGACAATTTAATTCAAAGATTTAAGTAGAACCATAAAAAGTTACAGATGCAAATAAGAAATTTTTTTTTTACCAAACTTCCAGGAGCCAAGGTGGTGGAGTAATCAGTAAATCACCATGACTCTCCCATATTCACCTATAAACAACCATAAAACAGCACACCAAAACAAATCTTAGGATAGTAGAACCAGAAAAAAATAGAGTAAAACATTCTTTGAGGTCAAGAAACTTGAAAGATTGGCAAGAAAGGGCTGTCTCACTTGGGTAAAAGGGGAACAAAGTCCAAAACAGGAAGCATCCCAGAAAGCCAGCAGTAAGCCCCACCTCAGCAAACCAGTGGGACATCCTGAGCCTCAGTGCAGTGGATCAGGCAAACAGCAATACCAGAACTCCCCACAGGCTTCAGTATAGCCAGGGGAAGGGAAAGAATGGAGCTCTGAGAACTTCCACATGCTTCAGCATAGCCCCAGGCAAACAGGCAACCTCCAAAAGCCAGACCATCATATGTTTCAGGATAGCCTGGGGCAAGCAGGTAGCTGCCAACCATATCAGTGCCTAAGCAAACAGGCAGCTGCCAATGCCAGGCCCCCACAATGTACTTCAGCATAGCCATGGACAAACAGGCAGACACTTGCAGCCAGACCACCACATGCTTCAGTGTAGGCATGGGAAAATGCAGTAACACCCCACCAACTTCGTCACCTGCCAGACAACAGCATCAGGACTCCACGTTGGCTCAGCACCAGTTAAGCTAACAGACCCCTATGGCTTCCAGGAGCACCTGCCACCCCCTACTACAACCCCTCAGAGAAGCACCAGATGCAAGGGTCCCCTGTGGGCTTCAGAGGAACATCAGTGCAGCACTAGGTAAACAAACAGGACCTGCAGGCCCTGGCACAAGAAGTTTGAGGCAGTGCCCCTTCCACCCAGGAGCAGAGCTCAAATGTAGAAGAAAGGAAAAAAACTAAATAAATAAATAAAAATGAGCAAAAAGCAACAACAAAAAATTGTGGCCATTGAAAGTTATTATGGTGACAGGAAAGAGCAAGACACAAACTCAGAAAAGGAGAACAGTGTCAAAACACTTATAGACAAAACCCCAAAGAAAAACAGGAAGTGGTCTCAAGTCACAAAGAATTCATTAAAGAGATAAAAAAGGAGATTAAAAATCATGGAAGAGAGGTAGAAGAAAAATTGGGAAAAGAAATGAGAGTGATGAAAGAGAATTATGAAAAAAAAAACAGTCAACAGTTTGGAAAACAAAAACAATTACTTAAAAGTTAGAATTGGCCAAATGGAAAAGGAGATATAAAAACTCACTGAAGAAAACAAAAAACAGAACAATTTGTCAAATACTAAAGAAAGTACAAAAGTTAATTGAGGAAAACAGCTCTTTAAAAGTTAGTATCTGGGAAGTGGAAGCTAATGACTCTATGAGGCATCAATAACAAATCGAACAAATTCAAAAGAATTAAAAAAAATAGAAGAAAATGTAAAATACCTCATGTGAAAAAAAAAAAAAACAGTTGATTAGGGAAAATAGATCCAGGAGAGACAATGTCAGAATTATTGGACTACCTGAAAGCCATAATCAAAAGGAGGACCTGGCCAGCACTTTCTAAGAAATTTTCAAAGAAAACTGCCCTGATAAACTAAAACTGGAGGGAAAAATAGTCATTGAAAGAATCCATTTATCACCTCAGGAAAGAGATCCCAAAATAAAAACACCCAGGAACATTATAGCCAAAATTCAGAACTATCAGGTCAAGGAAAAAATATTGTAAGTGGCCAGAAAGAAACAATTCAAATATTGGGGAACCACAAGCAGGATTACCCAGGATTTAGCATCTACAGCATTAAAAGATCAGAGGTCATGGAACATGATATTCTGGAAGGCAAAGGAGCTAGGACTACAACCAAGAATAAATTACCTGGCAAAATTAAATATAATACATCAAAGGGAAAAAATGATCATTCAATGAAACAGAAGGATTTCAAGCTTCCACAAGGAGAAGACCAGAATTAAACCAATTGATGGTTTATCTCCAATTGATCTCCAATATCAAGACCCAAGAGAAGCATAAAAAGGCAAAAAAGGGAAAGAACACATGAGATTCAATAGAGATAAACTGTTTACGTCCCTACATGGCAACATGATACTTATAATTCTTAAAAATTGTATCACTAATACTACAGCTAGAAGGAAGGTATGCAGACAGAAGGTATGGCTATAAGGTGAAAAAAAAATAAGGAATGAGAAAGAGGAGTACACTGGGCACAGAAGGAAGGGAGAAGTAGAATGGGCCAAATTATTTCACATGAAGAGGCAGGAAAGACTTATTAGAGTGGAGGGGAAGATGAGAGGGTGGGTGATGGGTATCTTTTGAACCTTGCTCTCATCAGTATTGACTCAAAGAGGGGATAATATGCACACTCATATATAAATCTATATTACCCAACAGGAAAGTAGAAGAGGAAAAGATTAAGTAAAGGGTCAGAGACTGACAGAAGGAAGGGCAGACCAGGGGAGGTGGTAGATAGTAGCAAAATACTGGTGAGGAGGAAAAGGGTGAAAGTAGAAAGGGAAAAAAGGAGGAAAAGTAGGATGGGGGGAAATACATAATTAGTAATCATAATTGTGAATGTGAATGACATGAACTCTCCCATAAAATAGAAGTGGGTAGCAGAATGGATCAAGAACCAGAATGATACAATATGTTGTTTACAGGAAATACACTTGAAGAAGATAGACACACACAGAGTAAAGGAAGAGGCTGGAACAGAATCTTGCTTCATTTGAAGTGAAAAAAAAAGCAGGGGTTGCAATCCTGATCTCAGACAAAGTAAAAACAAAACTAAACCTAATTAAAAAAGATAAGGAAGGAAACTACATTTTGCTAAAAAGGTACCATAGACAATGAAACAATATCAATACTAGACATATATGCACCAAGTGGTATATCATCTAAATTCTTAAAAGAGAAGTTAAGTGAGCTACAGGAAGAAATGGACAGCAAAACAATACTAGTGGGACCTCAAGTGTCACCTCTCAGAACTCAATAAATTCAACTAAAAACATAAACAAGAAAGAAATGAAAGAAGTAAATGGAATATTGGAAAATTTAGATAGGACAGATCTTTGGAGAAAACTGAATGGGAAAACAAAGGAATATACCTTTTTGTAAGCAACACATGGCACCTACACAAAAATTGACCATGTACTAAAACATAAAAGTCTCAAAATCAAATATAGAAAGGCAACAATATTAAATGTATTCTTTTCAGATCATTATATAAAAATACATTCAACAAAGGGCAGTGGAAAGATAGATTAAAAATTAATTGGAAACTAAATAATCTAATCCTAAAGAATTAGTGGGTCAAAGAAGAAATTAGAGAAACAATTAATAATGTTGTTAAAGAGAATGACGATGAGACAACATCCCAAAATTTATGGGATATAGTCAAAGTGATACTTATGGAAAACTTTATTTCTATAAATTCTTACATCAACAAAATAGAAAAAGAACAGATCAATGAATTGGACATGCAACCAAAAATAACTAGAAAAAGAACAAATTAAAAATTCCCAATTGAGCATCAAATTGGAAATCCTGAAAATCAAAGTTGAGATGAATAAGACTGAAAGAAAATAAACTATTGAGCTAATAATAAATCTGGGAGTTGGTTTTAAGGGGAAAAAAATAAGATAAATAAACCATTGGTTAATTTGATCAAAGAAAAGAGAAGAAAACCAAATATGCAGTAGCCAAAATGAAAAGTGTGAAATCACCACCAGTGAAGAAAAAATTAAAGCAATCCTTAGGAAATATTTTGCCCAATTATATGCCAACAAATCTGACATTCTGAGTCAAAATGATGAATATTTATGAAAATATAAACTACTCAGATTAACAGACTAGGGAAAAAATGCCTAAATAAGCCCATCTTAGAAAAAGAAGTTGAACAAACCATTAATGAACTACCTAAGAATAAATCCCCAGGGTCAAATATGTTCACAAGTGAATTCTACCAAACATTCAAAGAATAATTAATTCAAATAAAATATAAACTATTTGAAAAAATAGGCAAAGAATAAGTTCTACCAAACTCCTTTTATGATACAAATATAGTTTTGATACCTAAACAAGGAAGAGCTAAAACAGAGAAAGAAAATTATGGACCTATTTCCCCAATGAATATTGATGTTAGAATTTTGAATGAAATACTAGCAATGTGATTACACCAGTATATCACAAAGATTATACACTATGACCAGGTGGGATTTATACCAGGAATGCAAGGCTGGTTCAATGTTGGGAAAACTATCAACATAATTGACCAAATCATTAACAAAACCAACAGAAATCATATGATTATTTCAATAGATGCAGAAAAAGTTTTTGAATAAATACAGTGCCCATTCCTATTAAAAATAGTGAGCATAGGACTAAAGGGATCTTTCCTTAAAATGATAGTCAGTATCTATCTAAATCCATCAACAAGCATCATCTGTAATGGGGATGAGGTAGAAGCCTTCCCAATAAGATTAGAGGTGAAGCAAGGATTCCCAGTATAACCAATATTATTCAATATAGTACTAAAATGTTAGCTATTGCAATGACAGAAGAAGAAAGAAATTGAAATAATTAAACTTGGCAATGAGGAAACAAAATTATCATTTTTTGCAGATGACAAGATGTTATACTTAGAGAATCCTAGGGAATCAATTAAAAAGTTATTTGAAACAATTAATAACTTTAGCAAAGTTACAGGATTTAAAATAAACCCACATAAATCATCAGCATTTCTACATATTGCCAACAAAACTCAGCAAAAAAATATAGAAAGATAAATTCCATTTAAAATAATTGAAAACAATATAAAATACTTGGGAGTCTACCTGCCAAGACAAACCCAGAAACTATATGTACACAATTATAAAACACTTTTCACAGAAATAAAGTCAAATCTAAAGAATTGGGAAATATTAATTGATCATGGGTAGGCCAAGTCAATACAATAAAAATGACAATTCTACCTAAATTAGTTTGATTATTCAGTGCCATACCAATCAAACTAACAAAAATTATTTTAAAGAGCTGGAAAAAAATAACAACAAAATTCATCAGGAAGAACAAAAGGTCAAGAATATCAAGGGGATTGATTTAAAAAAAAATGCAAAGGAAGGTGGCCTAGCATTACTAGTTCTCAAACTATATTATAAAGCAATAATCATCAAAACTGTCTAGTATTGGCTAAGAAATTGAGTGGTGGATCAGTGGAATACATAAGTTACATAAGACACAGTAGTCAAAGACCATAGTAATCTAGTGTTCGATAAACCCAAAGATCCCAGCCTTTGGCATAAGAACTCAGTATTTGACAAAAACCTTCTGGGGAAACTGGAAAACAATAGTACGCAAACTAGGTATACACCAAAATCTCACTGTATGCCAAGATAACTACAAAATGGGTAGTTGATTTAGACATAAAGGGTGACACCATAAGGAAATTAAAAGAGTAAGGAATAGTCTAGCCTACTTGTAAGATCTATGGGGAAGGGAAGAATTCATGACCAAACAAGAGATAGAGAGCATCACAAAATGTAAAAGAGATAATTTTAATTATATTAACTTAAAGGAAGATTTTGTACAAACAAAACCAATGCAACCAAGATTAGAAGGAAAGCAGAAAGCTGGGAAATGATCTTTACTGCAATTATCTCTGATAAAGGCCTCATTTCTAAAATATATAGAGAACTGAGTCAAAATTATAAGAACACAAGCCATTCCTCAACTGATACATGGTCAAAAGGTATGAACAGAAAGTTTTCAGAGGAAGAAATCAAAGCTATCTATAGGCATATAAGGAAGTACTCTAAATCACTTTTGAGTAGAGAAATGCAAATTAAAGCAACTTTGAGGTACCACCTCATACCGATCAGATTGGCTAATATGACAGAAAAAAGAAAATGTTGGAGAGTATGCAAGATAAATGGGACACTAGTGTACTGTTGGTAGAGTTGTGAACTGATCCAAAGCTTCTAGAGAGTAATTTTGAACTATGTTCAAAGAGCAACCAAACTTTACATACCCTTTGATCCAAAAATACCACTACTAACTCATTATCCCAAAGAGATCATAAAAAATGTAAAAGGACCTACATGTACAAAAAATATTCATAGCAGCCTTTTTCTTGGTAGCAAAATATTAGAAATTGTGGGGATGCCCATCAATTGGGGAATGGCTGAGCAAGCTGTGGTGTATGAGTGTAATGGAATACTATTCTGCAATTAAAAAAATGATGAACAAGCAGATTTCAGATTTGTACAAACTGATGCAAAATGAAATGAACACAACCAAGAAAACATCGTACACGGTAACAACAACACTGTGTGATGATCAACACTGAAAGACTTAGATCTTCTCAGTAACACAATGATCCAAGATAAGTACAAAGCACTCATGAAGAAAAATGCTATCTACATCCAGATAAAGAACTGATGGACTCTGAATGCAGATCAAAGCATATTTTTTTCACTTACTTTATTCTTTTTCATGTTTTTTTCTTTTGATCTGTTTCTTCTTTCACAACTGTGACTAATGTGGAAATATATTTTACATGATAGTATTTGTATAACCTATATCAAACTGCCTGCCATTTTAGGAAGAGGGGAGGTGAGGGAGGGAGAAAAATTTGGAACTCAAAATCTTTAAAAGAAAATTAATGTTAAAAATTGTCTTGACATGTAAAAAAAAATTAAGTTTTCCTTTGGAAAAAAATTATCAACTACCACAAGACCAACATATGACAATACATAGTCTGTTTGCTACTCAGAGGTAATGTTAATTACTTTCCTTGCCCTGTGGGGCAGAGGGTGGGAGAGTGCGTGGGTGAGAAGGTTACAGAATGGGAGGACACAATCTAGCATAGAGAAAATGGATGGGAAGAAGGTAACCAATCAGACTCATTATTTCTTAATCAGTTGAAAATTATATTTGTCCATGAAAAGCAACTGCTAAAACATTTTTATTCAAGGAAAAATAAACAATTTCTATAAGATATTATTTAAAAATCACTAAATAGGATTAAATAATGCTGAAATCTGTGTTCAGAGATCTTCTACATTATTTGCTAGATGAAAGGAAATTAATGGGGGCTTGGACTAATTCTGTTCTGTGATTAAATCAACAAAAATGCTTATCTCTCCCTTGCTTATTCATAGACAACCATCAGGTAATTAGGATCATCTCTACCACATCATCTGCCAGCTGTGAGGAGAATGAGAACTATAGTTATTCAGTTCAGTAGGATTATTATCATTCATAGCTGGAAAACAGGACTTTTGTAAATGTTAACAACAATGTTAGATATTTTCCCCCATTTTCTATGTACAAAGTGAATCTAAAGCCATGAGCCAAATAGTTCTATTTGCATATGCTCCTGGATCATAGATTTAGAGGTAGAAGGGACCTGATAAGTCATTGAGTTCAACTCCCCAACACCCCACCTTACTATACAGATGAGGAAGCTGAGGCCCAAAAGAAACTAAGTGACTTTTCTAGGGTCACAAAGCTAATAGATATCTAAGGCAAAATTGAACCTATGTCTTTCTGACTCCAAGTTCAATGTCTTATCTACTACACTATCCACTAATGAGGTAACTAACTGGTGCAGTGGATAGAGGGCTGGAGACCAGAGTTCAAATCCAGTTTCAGAAACTTACTAGCTTTGTAACCCTAAGCAAGTCACTTAACCTCTGTCTGCCTCAGTTTTCTCAAGTGTACAATCAGAAAATTAATTGTACCTAATTTACAGGGTTGCTGGGAGGATCAAATGAGTTAAAATTTTTAAAAGGCCTTAGCATAATGCCTTATGCAGAGTAAATTAAGCAGAACCAGAAAAATAATCTATACTATAATATCAATATTACAAAAATGAACAATTTTTAGGACTTGGAGAATGAAATGAGCAGTACCAGGAGAACAATTTATAAAATAACAATATGTAAAAGAAATAAAACAGAACAAAAACTCTTAAAAGCCATAAGAACTATGTTAACTGCAGTGATCTTTCATGATTCCAAAGGAAAGATGATAGAATGTGGCATCTATTAAAGAGAGATAATGAAGTTAGGGTATAGAATTTTATACTTGTATAAAAATATGTTTTTCTTTTTCACTCTAATGGAGTGGGAAGTGTAAAAGAGAGAGAGAGAGAAAATAGATTTCTTTTATTTAAAAAAAATCAAAATGTGTGAGTGTGTGTGTGTGTGTGTGTGTGTGTGTGTAGGGGGGTGTTACAGATGGGAAATGTTTCATACACTTTCAGATGAGGTCATTGTATTATTTGTTTTACTTAACTATTCCACTATGTTACAACAGTCCTCTGACAAAAGGGAAGTGATGATTTATAAGTGTTTGTAAAATAAAAACAAAACATCAATAAAACTTAAAGTAAAAAAAAAAGAATAAAACAAATGGTGTCCAACTCTAATGAGGAGGAAGAGAAGCCAGAAATATAAATCATTGATTAAAAAGGATAATAAGGTCACAGATAATAAAATAATTGGTTATATTTCTCAGGTTTTTTTTCAAGGCTTACTCTGTATGTCCCTTCCAGAGATCTCATGGTTCAATAGAAAGAGCTCTCAATTTAGAGTCAAGTGATCTGAGCCCAAGTCATCACATTTTCTAGCTATATGATCATAGTCAAGTGACTACTTTGAACTAAATGTTTCTTACTTTCCAAAATAGGGAAAATATTTTTATTACCTTTGTTATATATGTTACAATTTATTGCGATGGAAAATTTCATAGATATTAAAGGATTATAGAAATGAGTTACTACTGATAGTACTACCAGCATCATCATAGTTAATAGCATGAAGTTGGAAGAGATCTTAGAAATCACGTTGATCAAATCTTATTTTTACATATGGAGGAACTGAGATGTAGAGATATTAAGTGATTTATGCATGGTCATCTGGCTAGTTCTTAAAAGAATTAAATTTTCTAATTTTAAGTCCAGTGATTTTTCATGATATTTTGTCTTCACTTACTTATGTATGTATTTTACCTTCTCCCTGCCCCATCCCCACAGAGAATGCAAGCTCCTTGATGGAAGTTTTTTTCATTATATCCCCAGTCCCTAGCACAATTATAGAGTAGACACTAAACAAATTTTTTTTTAATTTAAAGGAAAAAAATCCAGGATGATTTTAAAAACAACATTCCCAAAATCAAGGAGATTGGGATGCACCTAAAAATAATACTACAAAGCTGAGCCTAATTATGAATGAAAATGTAGGAACCTTGAACAAAAAGAGGTATTTCAATTATTCTTGCAAAAGAAATCAGATTTAAACAGAGGGTTTGAGTTATAAATAATCCAAACAAGAAAAATTTAAGAAAGAAAAATAAGTAAAATAATTCAGAAAAAACAAAAGAATGAAATGAAATTCTCTCATTCATCTGAGACATTTGTTTTTTTTTTAAAGATTTTATTGATTTATAAAAGAAATCTGATCAAAGAACAAGGAGATATAAGCAAGGCAAAAAGAAGTTAAGGTGTTAAATAGTTTAGAGGAACTTGAAGAGTCAGTAGAAGGAAAGAAGGAAGAATTGAATTGATATTACATGTATTAAATGCCACATTCAATTTTCAATGAATCTATATTGTGTGTGGAGGATAGTGGGGGTAGGGGGAGATAACACAGTGTAAAGCTGCTTAAGTGGGAAGAAAGGAATCAATAGACAGAGAAAAACTGGATATGCACTCCCACCTGGCTCCAATGTGAGCAGACATGATATAGTACTTCATTGCCCCCTCCCCAGTATCTAGAAATAAGCAAAGTGTGGCTATGCAAAAGTAGGGTAAAAGCAGTGAACAGGAAGGATAGAGGTGGGGACAAATGGAAAACTTGTCTTAACCTAGAAGAGGAAACAAAAGAATATCATTGAAGTGCATTCCAATGAGTGAGGGGAGCACAGAGGAGACAAATTATGGATTCTTATTGGGAAGAATAGATTTCTTAGGTTACCAATGAATCTACAAGTGTCAGATGTAAGGCTTCCAAGAATAGTCTACTGCCCAAGAGTGGCTGATATCAAGGGTGGTAAGGGAAACATATATTCAGAAGAAGGATAGTTAGGACTTCAAATGAGTGAATAATAATGATAAAGACAATGTATAGTTTTGTATGATGGGGCAGGATAGATTGATCTGTCAATAGATAGATATAGAGATACAGATAGATATGAATACATAGATATACATGTTTATCTATATATGGACATATATAGATATATCCTTACAACTGCAAACAGCACTACTTCCATCATACCAAATTGTCTATTTGATAAGCATGAGAATTAGAAGCTGTCTCCCCATCTCCCCCACACTCACACATAAAATGATTAATTGATTAACAACAACAATCAAAATGAATAGGAAGGGGCTTAGGACTTCTAAGTGTGCCAATGCCAGACTGGGACAAAATAGAAAGCTCAATTTTTATATTCCAGTTGATCCTACCTTTCATAAAGTACTTAGACTAAAGAAGGAATAGGTAAGTGGATAGTCCATGAATAAAAAAATAGATTTAAGAATAGCCTAAATGATGATTAAAATAAAGAGGCTATCAAAATAAACAAATGTTTTCTGGAAAGGAGGCAACAAAAGAATGTCACATAAACTAAGAAAATGCAAGGATTGAAGTGGAAGAGAAGATTCACCATAACTAGAATTAGAAGGGATAATATCTGCAACAAATTTCCCTGGTAACAGACTGATATCCACAACATGTAGGAAATTCAGACTGAATCATTCCCAAATGTATCAGATGTCAAAAATATATGAATGAGCAATTTTCAAAAGAATTGTCAGCTATCAATGACCACATGAAAGATTGTTCCATGTATCTAATGCAAATTAAAACAACTTTGAGGTTTCCTTTTCCTTTTCCAAAATAATGCAAGACGACAAAACATGCAAAGTCAATAGGGAGGATTGGTGGAAAGATATGCACACTAATACACTGTTGGTGGGGCTATGAAATATTCAAACCATTCTGGAAAAATAACTTGGATGTCTGGGTGAAATTAGATTGAGATTCCATAATTGATCCTGAAGTTTACAAAAAAAAAATAGAACAAAGGTACAATATAAACTAATATGTTCAGGATAGCAATTTTGTGCCTGAAAAAAAGAGAAAGAAAGAGAAAGAAAGAAAAAGGAAGGAGAGAAAGATGGAAGGGAGCAAGGAAGGAAGGAAGGAAGAAGGAAGGAATGAAGAAAGGATATTACCTATGAATTGAGAAATGTCTAAATAAATGGAATTACGTAAATTGTGTTTACTGTGTATAAAGGGCTGCACTAGGATACAAAACACTAGGATACAAATAGAAAAGTAAAAAATGCCCTGCTAGGAAGGTATTCACATTCTATGGGGTAGGGAACATATGTAAAATAATTTAGTTGCAAGTCAGATAGAAAGATCTCAACAAAACAAATGGTAATATCTCATCTTTAATGTCACAGTTCTTGGCATATTAATAAATACTTAATAACTGACTGATTTCCACTGATAAAATCCTATCATGTTTTGATGTAGAACAATCTAACTGTGCCAAGAACTTTGGTGGCAAGAACTTTTTTCTTTTGTTTATGGTAGCTATGGCTGTAGCACGCAGCTGAACTACAGAAGAGTTGCAAATTCCCATCTCCTCACAGTTGCTTCCCGGAATGATGGTTGGGCTGCAAGAAAGACCAGTGTGAGTACTGAAGAGGTATTGCCATTCCCAGGAATTTTTTTTAACTTTTCATCTGTGACAGTAGGTTGGCAGTTGATTTTGGTGTTGGTGAAGAAGGTTAGCCTCTAGATCAGCTAGGTGGTGAAGTAGATAAAGCACTTGGCCCTGGAATTAGCAGGACTTGAGTTCAAATATGGCCTCAGACACTTGACACTTACTAGCTGTGTGACCCTGGGCAAGTTATTTAATCCCAATTGCCTTGCCAAAAAAAATTAGCCTCATGATGGCTTACCCAACCCTGGACCGATTACCACAGCAGGCAGGTATCCTACCCTGCAGTCAAAACACACACACACACACACACACACACACACACACACACAAATGTACTAAAACACCTGCAAAGATGATTCCACTCACCATCAGCACATGGAATGTGCACACAATTATAGATAATACAAAATCCAGCTGACCTAAAAGACAAACAGCTCTTGTTGGAAGAGAATTTAGTAGATATTGCATCCAAATAGCAGCCCTGAGTCAAACAAGGCTGGCAAATGAAGGCCAGCTTACTGAAGTTGGAGCTGGATACATGTTTTCTTTTTTTTTTCCTGGAGTGGCTTCAGTAAAGGGGAGCTCCATGATGCTGGTGTAGGTTTTGCACTCAAAACTAATCTATTCAATGACTTTATATGCCTACCAAAAGGAGCAAACAACAAACTTATGAATGTAATTGCCACTGGCCACCATCATGTGCCTATGCTCCCACCATGACAGACCCTGATGAGATGAAAGACTTTTTTTTCTTTCAGCCAAAGACAAAGTTTATTAGAAAATCTGTCATATTGAGCAGACTCTTAAGGAATCTAAGCATTTGTATCAATAATGCAAGTGGGCCAGATCTTAAGAATCTGAGCAGAGGCTAGATTATAAGAATCAGAGCACCTTAATAGAGACAAGATGGAACTTATATACAGAAAGACTGTGGGAGGGATTTAGGAGTGGCCAAGTAGTTTGGGGTGACCGAAGGAGGGGTGTAAGAAGGATCTGGATGGGAGTGGCCAGCAAGCTGGAGTGAACAGAATGACAGGGACCTGGACCTGGACAAGGTAGCTGAAGTTGAGAAAAGTCTTTACTTGACAGTGGTCACATAGCTACATGTCAGAAGTAGGACTAAACTATTGACACAGCCTTCTGAGCAAGATTTTTGTTTTGCAAACATCTTTCTTATCATTTGTGGGTTTGAGTGATTGGGTTTGCATTCTTGGAGATCTTCCACAATGCCTCTCCAGTCATGTTCTTGACTAAAATGCCTAGTTTCTTCTGTGCCCTAATAATAAAGACAGTTTATCTGGGTCTTAAATATCTCTAGGGACTAGGATGTTGAATGGTCCTCTTTAACACAGACTTTTAAAAAAGGAGATTAATAATATTTTAGGTATTGGAAAAAAGTAGTTTCAACAGTGTGGTATATACTGACTCTGATCTGAGAACTTTTGTAGGATTTAAGATCAACCTGTGTGTGACCTTGGGCAGATTCATTAACCTCCCTAACACCAGTTTTCCTAATGGACCTGGACCACTTGGCCAAGGGAGAATGGAGTCTAGACAGGATTAAGGGTGGGAAGTGGCCAGGGGCAATTGGGAGGTAACAGAGATTGGGCATAGCTACAATGAAAGGCCAGTTGATAGGATTATAGCCTCAGGTGAAAGCCAGAGTTTTGGCCTGGTGGGAAAGTCCAGGGTTTTTCCTTTTTGGAGCCTAGATCCCAAAGACATAGTCTTTTCCTTTTAGGGGTTCACATCCCAACCCCATCATGCCCCCCTCAAACAAATGGGACCAAATTCTTTTGGGGTAGGGGGCAAAGGTCTTGGCTTCTGAAACTGCTTCCTGCTGGTAAGAGGTATAGAGCTATCCCTGCCTTGAGGGGGTCCTAGGTGGTTGAGTGAACTGAGCATAGGCTACATCCAGCGAACAATGAGGGGACATTGGCTGATACCTACTATTTGCTACCAAGTGTAGGTGAATGGCCTGTATTCAGGAAGACACAAATCTGATAGAAAAGACTGCAGGGCCCAGATATAGGGAGAAGTAAAAGTGTAAGAACCCCATTAAAATCATTTACATTTGGGACAGAGTCAAGATGGAGGAGTAAAAGCAATGACTTGCTTGAGGTCTCCCCCAAACACCTCCAAATATCTATAAAAAATGGCTCTAAATAAATTCTAGAGCAGCAGGACTCACCAAAAGACAGAGTAAAACAAATTTCTAGCCCAAGATAACCTGGATGTTTGATTGGAAAGGTCTATCACTCCAGGCTGGGAAAGGAGCACAGTTCAGCATGGGCACACAGGCAAAGACCAGGCCTCAGCAAACCTGAAGCAGTCCTCAGGAGACTGAATCATGGGCAACTGTGGCATTCCAGACTTTTCAACCCACAAATGCCAAGGACAACTTAGAAGAACAGTAGGAAAGGTCTGTGACCACAGTGAGAGAGAAGTTTGGTCCCAGCCCCAGTCCCAGTGCAGTCCAGGGTAGAGGCTACTTCTGGAGCTCTTAGCCCACAGATGGAGGGGAGATCAAGCAGCTGATCAGAGGAGGGTTGCAGGGATCTCTTTGCTGGTGTTGAGGCAGGATTCTTTAGCTTTTCCTGTGCTTGGATCTGGGTCACAGTTTTGGGTGGTGGTTCTGGGGGGAGGAGGGGTGCTGGCATGGTGGAGCTGGTAGTGGTGGTGGAGAGGGAATTCTTCTCACAGTTTCAAGGAGGAAAAGAGTGCTTGTGGTCACTCATAGGCCACAGCACAGGTCAGGAAAGGAGTAAACACCTTACCCTTGATCATATCACCTTGGAAGAACTGAGAATTTACAGGTCCCTAGAAATATCTCTGAAGGCAGCTGCACAAAACCCCCAAAACTTGGGACAATGCATTCTCCACACTGGAAGTAGAACCCTATTTTAGCAAAGAGTTTAAAACTCAAGTAACTGGCTGGGAACATGAGCAAACTGTGCAAAAAAAAAGTCAGACTATAGAATCCTTTTTGGTGACAAAGAAGATCAAAACATATAACCAGAAGAAGACAACAAAGTCAAATCTCATACATCCAAAGCCTCTATAAAAAATGTGAATTTGTCCCAGGCCATGGAAAAGCTCAAAAAAGATTTTGAGAAGGCAATAATAGAAGTAAAGGAAAAACTGGAAAGAGAAATGAGAGTGATGAAAGAAAATCATGAAAAACTTGTCAACAGCTTGCTAAAGGAGACCCCAAAAAATACTGAAGAAAAATAACACCTTAAAAAAACACCCTAACCCAAATGGCAAAATAGGACCAAAAAACCAATGAGGAGAAGAATATCTTCAAAAGCAGAAATGGCCAAATGGAAAAGGAAGTCCAAAAGCTCACTGAAGAAAATACTTCCTTAAAAATTAGAATGGAGCAATTGGAAGCCAGTGACTTTATGAGAAATGAAGACAGTGTAAAACAAAACCAAAAAAATAAAAAAAAAATAGAAGAAAATGTGAAATATCTCATTGAAAAAAAAACTTACCTGGAGAATAGATCCAGGAGAGATCATTTAAAAATTATTGGACTATCTGAAAGTCATGATCAAGAAAAGAGCCTATACATCATCTTTCAAGAAATTATCAAGGAAAACTGCCCTGATATTCTAGAACCAGGGGGCAAAACAGAAATTGAAAGACTCCACCAATCACCTCCTGAAAGAGATCCCCAAAGGAAAACTCCTAGGAATATTGTAGCCAAATTCCAGAGTTCCCAAGTCAAGGAGAAAATATTGCAAGCAGCCAGAAACAATTCAATTATCGTGGAAACATGACCAGGATAAAACAAGATTTAGCAGCTTATACATTAAGTGACCATAGGGCTTGTAATATAATAATCCAGAGGACAAAGGAGATAGGATTACAGACAAGAATCATCTACACAGCAAAACTGAGTACAATCCTTAAGGGGGAAAAAATGAGCATTCAGTGAAATAGAGGACTTTCAAGCATTCTTAATGAAAAGACCAGAGCTGAATAGAAATTTTGACTTTCAAATACAAGACACCAGAGAAGCACAAAAAGGTAAACAGGAAAGAGAAATCATAAGGGACTTATTAAAGTTGAACTCTTTACATTCCTACATGGAAAGATGATATTTGTGACTTATGAGGCCTTTGTCAGTTTTAAGGTAGTTGGAAGGGAAATATATATAGATAGAGATAGAGGTAGAGATAGAGATATATAGAAATAGATAGATAGATAGATAGATAGATAGATAGATAGATAGATAGATA
>NW_020948910.1:6966132-6995598 GCF_900497805.2 Vombatus ursinus | reverse complement strand
ATAGATAGATAGATAGATAGATAGATAGATAGATAGATAGATAGATAGATAGATAGATAGATATAGCTATAGATAGATAGAGAGAGAGCACAGGGTGAGTTGAAGATGAAGGGGTGATATCTAAAAAATAAAATTAAGGCATGAGAGAGGATTATACTAGGGGAAGGAAAAAGGAAGAGGTAGAATGGGGTAAATGATCTCACATAAAGTAGACAATAAAAGGCTTTTACAGTGGAGGGGAAGTAGGGAAATGAGAGGGAATGAATGAATCTTATTCTCATTGGATTTGACTTAAGGAAGGAATAACATACATACTCACTTGGGTATGGAAATCTATCTCACCCTATAGGAAAATAGAAGGGAATGGGATAAGAGAGCAGGGGGGTGATAGAGGAGAGGGCAGATTGGGGGAGGGTTTAATCAAAAGCAAACACTTCTGCAGAGGGACAGAGTCAAAAGAGAGAATAGAATAAATGGAAGGGCAGGTTAGGATGAAGGAAAAATATAGTTTTTCACAACATGACTATTGTGGAAGTGTTTTGCATGACTACACATGTAATCTTTATCTAGTTCTTACCTTCTCAATGAGGGTGGGTGGGGAGGGAAGAAGGGAGAAAATTTGGAATCCAAAAATTTAAAAACAAATGTTAAAAAAATTGCTTTCATATGCAACTGGGAAACAAGATATACAGGCAATTGGGTATAGAAATCTATCCTGCCCTGCAGGAAAACAGAAGAGGAAGGTAATGAGAGAAGGGAGGAGGGGAGATAGAAGAAAGGGCAGATTAGGGGAAGGGGTATTCAGAATGCATGCTGTCTTGGGGTTGGGGGAGGGATGAGATGGAGAGAAAATTTGGAACACAAAATTTTGAGGAAGTGAATGTTGAAAACTAAAAATAAATTAATAAAGAAAAAATAAAATAAAAAAACTTTAAAAAAGAAAAAAAAGAAAAGCAATTCACTAAGACCTAAAAAAAATCATTTACATTTGACCTGCTGGATTATGTGATTTTGTTACTTTTTCTAAAGTTTAAGTAGTACTTTTGCAGGTAAAAGTTTCCCACTCCTGGGTTCAATAGTTATACAATGAATTTGCCAGAGGCTGACTTTCACTTCAATTATCACTCAAATTCTCCTCCTCAAACCAAACTGAAGGTGTTTCTGATTTAATTTCAGTTGTTTGGGGGTACTGAATGATGACACATTCAGGTCAAAAGAGCAAAATCTCACACACTTGCACTGATATTTTACTGACCACTTGCTCTGATTTTAGAAATTTGCTATAAAAGAATAAAGCAAGGCCTAGATTTAGGGCCCAAATATGACAGGATAAAACATCTTTAGTTCTGTTTGGATTCAGATAATTCAGTTTTCCAACCATACAGTATCAAATCCACCTCATAGCCAGACTCAGGAATAGACAGGTGGGTAACATTCCTTTTCAAAGGAACATAATGGGGAAACTGAGCCAGGAGTATCTCATCTTAGATTGAGGTTAGAGTTGTCCACTCAGCTTTTCCCGATGCTGACTTTTCACTAGTATCACATTTTCTGAGTAGCTTCTGGCATTTCTCTCAGGTGGTGGACTATTGATTATAGATGGATTATTATGATCCATCAGAAAACTCAAAATAAAATCCCATGAACTTTGACCTCAAACAACAAGTTTCACTAATCACAGCTTAAGAAAAAACTTTTCCAGGATTTACATCTCAAATTTAAATTTGTCCTGGTGAAAAATCTAACCATTAGAGATTATTTCTATATACTTGTAAATTCTAAGCAAGACAAAATCCAAAGAATCTTTTTGGCATGTTTACACATTAAAACAATAAACAATAATAGCCAAATTATTTTAGTGGTAACCAAATTATGAAAAGTTGCTTGACATAACTGATAGAAAAAGTTTACCAATTTGAAACTTGAAACAAACTCATTACCAATCAGGTGACTTCAGTTTTTTTAAATGCATTTCTAAATTACTTTACATGGAGAATTAACATCTCATCATTAACAGTTAAAACTACAACTTTAAAAGAGCCTGCTTACCCAAGTTCAGAGGCTAACTTCTTTGCCTTGAGCTGGATGTACTGAACCTGGGTGATGCTTCCAGGCAAAGGTTGCCCCAGGGCCCAAGCCATTGCCAGTGGGGCCCATGCTGTAGAGGGTGAATTCAGAGGTGGGGTAGGGGAAGGGTGAAACTCTCTTCTCCTATGAGAGGAATTAACAGATACCCTCTTGACCCAAGGAAAGGGAGTGGGAAAAGGAAGTGACCAGGGTTGTAAGGAGGTATTTGAAAACTCCTTAATGATTGATCACAAAACTTCCAGAATCTGCTAAGATGTTTTTAGCTGTTCTAACTTTTCCCTGTAACCTCCATGAAGGAGGTTGTAGAGGGAAGGGAACCAAAAAGGACATGTAGTTTTCCTAATTTGCTAGCGCTGAGAGAATTGACAGAATTGGGCACACACTTCTGGATAGGGTATCTGTCCTTGTCCTCTATGCTGCACAAGGTGTGCCCAGGTCCATGGCCTCAAACTGAACTAGTGGACCAAGAGCCTGAGAGCATCAGGCCGAGTGTGAGAAAGCCTCATAGCTGTCTGCCTGATAAGCACCTCCAAGCCTTCCTAGGGCTTGGAGAGTGACCTTAACTTCAGGGAGGCTTCTTGGCTAGAGAAGAGCTTGAGGTTAGGCAGCTTCCCCATATGGGCCACCAAAATGTTGAGGTTTAGAAGTTTAGGGGTGCTGGGACCCCAAAATCACAACACGTGGGTCCTGCCCAAATGACTTTGACCCAAATCTTCTTTCAGCCAAAGACAAGATTTATTAGAACATCCGTCACATTGAGCAGACTCTTAAGGAATATAAGCATTTGTATCAATAATGCAAGTGAGCCAGATCTTAAGAATCTGAGCAGTATCTAGATTTTAATAATCTGAGGCCTTGGCTAGATTATAAGAATCTGAGCCTCAAAGAAAAATTTTATAATGACCTAGAGACCCTGATCATCAATGTGCCAAAAGACATCAAACTTATAATTCTGGGTGACATTAATGCTAGAGTAGACTCAGACTACCAGACTTGGCAGGGAGTCCTAGGAAAAAATGAAGTTGGAAACAGCAACAGCAATGGGCACTTGCTACTAAAGACTTGTGCATCTCATGACCTTCTTATAACCAATGCTGTCTTCTGTTTAACTAAACACAATAAAACTTCGTGGCTACACCCTTGCAACAAACATTGGCATTTAATAGACTATGAGATTGTAAAGAGAAGAAACAAATAAGATGTGAAAATGAAAAAGGCAATGTGTGGTACAGAGTGCTAGACTGATCATAGACTTATGGTCTCCAAGCTAAATATTTGCATTTAACAAAAATGGTGGCCCAAAGGCAAAATAACTACCAGTGGAATTAAGGTTAACAGATTAGAGCTGTTCTCTGAGAGAGAATAGTTTGTTGCTAACTTGGAGGGAAAGTTTAGCCAACATACAGTTGGCAACAGTGAAGCATAAAAGGAGTGGGCAGCTTTCAGAGATTTGGTATATAGCATTGCATTTGTTCATCTGGATCAGACTACTTGCAAACATGAAGACTGGTTTGATGAAAATGATGGGGAAATTTAGAAGCTGCTAAATGAAAAATGAGAACTCCACAGGGCTTACTAGCAGGATAGTTCATCTATCTCTAAGAAGGCAGCATTTAATTCCATCAAAAATAAAGTACAAGCAAAGCTTAGAGAGTTACAGGATTCTTGGCTCAGTAAGAAGGAAGATTAAATTCAGTTTTATGCTGACAATAACAATCTAAAACACTTTTATGATGCCCTGAAGCCTATTTATGGGCCAAAGACCTATGGTGCATCTCAACTGCACAGTGGTGATGGAGCCACATTGATTAGTGATAAGGACATGATCCTAGAGTGATGGGTTGCACACTTCCACAGTGTTCTTGACAGACCATCATCAGTCAATGCTGAAGCCACTGACCTGAGGTTGAAGTCAATCCCTCCTTAGCTGAAGTACCAACTGAAGAAGGGATTTTGAATGTCATTAGGCTCCTTTCATGTGTCAGGTGCAGATTCTATTTTAGTTGAGATTTACAAGGTGCAGGGTCCGTTGTTCATACAAAAACTGACTGAAATTTTCCAGGTTATAAGGCAAGAAGAGGTTATCCTCCAGGAGTTCAAGAATGCCTCCATTGTTCATCTCTATAAAGGTAAAGAAAATAGATTGTCCTGTGATAATCACAGAGGGGCATCTCTCTTAGTCATTGCTGGTAAGATTCTTGACAGAGTCCTCCTTAATGGTTGATCCTTCATCTGGAAGATGGGTATCTACCTGAGAGCCAGTGTAGCTTCAGAAAGGGCCAAGGCACAGCTGATATGATGTTTGCTGCCTAACAATTATAGGAGAAATGCAAGGAGCAGAACAGAGATCTGCATACAATGTAGATCTGACCAAGGCCTTTGATACTGTCAGTCAGGACAGCTTATGGAAAATTATATCAAAACTCAGTTGCCCAGAGAAGGATTGTACATCAATTTCATAATAGTATGTTTGGTTGGGTTTTCAATAATGGACAATGCTCTTATGCATTCCCAGTCACCAACAGAGTGAAACAAGGTTGTGTGCTTGCACCCATGCTTTTTAACATGATGTTTTCAGACATGTTATCAAATATCTTCAATGAAGATGAATACAACATTAAGGTCAGTTACTGCGCTGATGGTAAACTCTTCAACTTGAAAAGACTACAAACCAAGACCAGAGTGGAGGGAATGTTGGTGCATGATTTTCTGTTCACTGAATACAGCCTCTATAGCTGAAATGCAACAAAGTGTGGATCAATTCTCTGCTGCTTGTGCTAATTTTAGCCTAAGAATTAACACCAAGAAAACACAGGTGCTCCATGAGCCAACACCACACCATCCATACATACGTGGAACCATCAGTTACAGCAAATGTATAAGTTTTGAATGTTATGTGTAAGTTCATTTACATTGGCAGTGTACTTTCCGGGTATGTGCACATTGATAGTGAAGTTGATGCACACATTGCCAGAGCTAGCTCAGTATTTGGGAGGCTCTGAAGGAAAATCTGGGAAAGAAGAGGTTTTAGACTGACTACCAAACTGAAAATCTGCAGAGATGTTGTGTTGTCCTGATTGTTGTATGCCTGAGAAACCTGGACAGTATACCAGAGCCATGCCAGGAAATTGAATTGCTTCCATTTGAATTGTCTTAGGAAGATTCTGAAGATCACCTGGCAGGATAAGATACCGGGCACTAAGGTCCTTTCTTCAACTAAACTGCCAAGAATTCAAACTCTACTTCAGAGAGTGCAATACCAATGGGATGGCATTTGAGTGCAAAATGTAAGCTTGCCTAAAAGACTATTTTGTGGAGAACTTACACAAGGCAAGTGTTCACAGAGTGGTCAGAAGAAGTGATACAAGGACACTCTCAAGTTCTCTCTTAAGAACTTTGGAAACGATTGTGTGACTTGGGAGGCACAGGACTGCTTAACATGGTGTGCCCATCTAATACATATATGTGTTTCATTCTATGCCTCTAGTCCATCATCTGTCTGCCAAGAGACAGGAGATATGCTTCATCATCAGTCTTCTACAGTCATGTCAAACCATTTATTTTATATAACAAACAACTGTGGACCAGAGAAATTAAGTTATTTATCCAAGTTTATAAAGGGGGCAAGTGACAAAACCTGAATTTGAACCAATGTAGACCTGTCTAAATGAAATTCCTCTAATTACAAATTCTGGATTTTTTTCACTGCACTAACCTACCTTTCCAACTGCTGTCTTGGCAAGCTGATTGATAACAATAAGGCTTATGATCCACAGCTGGCTCATTTGCAGAAAAATACCAATACAAGAGAACTGAATCTGAAGAAGCTACCTGGTTGTTTGTTGTCCTTCGGGTTCTCCAGGATGACCAAAATAACATCACTATGCTAGAGTCAAGTTACAGTATGTCCTATCATGGCTGATTATACCAATATGAGTTTAGAATGTTTTACCACAAGTCAGGCACAAATAGTCCATGTGAATATTTGGGGTTGATTCTCTAAATTTGCAAATCTCATGTTTCTTTTGAGCTAATGATGGTCTCTAAGGTCCCTTTCAGCCCTAAATCTATGATCTTTCTTAGAATTATTGTAGTCCAAAGGATTTTTGTCCTTTGTCTCAATAGGTTTCACCATCACTACGTGCTAAATTTGCACTAATTGTAGAAGTCTAACATGAAGATTTGGCTAGTCTTCTAACTAGTCTCTTGAAATTTCCAAACCTAAAGAAGACTTGTTATGCCTGATTCCAAGTTATTTCTTCTTCTACCTCTGCAAACAATTCTTAATGCCTGAATTTGGTACCCATATACTCTACTCCTTTCTTGTTGGCCATACACTTTAGACAACAAGATGTTTTCTAAACTGGTTATAAAAAGAAATGTAATATCTGCATTGAAAATGACTTTAAATCACGTCAATAAAAGGACATATGAAAGAAAACTGTCAAGTCTTGAATCAGATAATACTTAGTTTTTAAGTGATTCAATCTAGCTACAGTTTCTTGGATCTAGCTCAGCCTATGATTATTTACAGCTGTAAGACCTCTTGAGTCCCCAACAGAATAAAATAATTCTTACATATACTATTTACCCAAATTACACATTAGTTTGGGATTTATCTTCGTGAGTGCATTGAGTCATGCTTACTCAACTCACCTGTTCTATAATCTAAAGTCCACTCAATCAAATGTTTGTTTTTGTTTTTACCCTTCATCTATAAAATGTGCAGATTGGATTAGATTATTTCTAAGATCTTTATTTGTGGAAGATTTTGTTTAAATTTCTACGTAAGCACTGTCTAACTTTCCCCTTCCAACCAGGGGAAAATTAAGGAAATAAATGTCTAGAAAGTTTCTGTTCCCTTAATAATAAAAAAACAAACAAACAAACAAACAAATATTGCAAAAGTACAGAAAAACAATTGGTCATGCATTATGACCAGTTTGCTTTCATTTAGACAGGTCTACATGATTCTATTACCAGTCTACAACTAGTGATAGTGAGGCAGTCTGGTTCAGTAGAGTTGGAATCCTGGCTTAAATGCTTCCTAGCATAGAATCTCTTTTGGGTTCTCTTCTTCAACTAATATTGTTACTAGAAGACTGGTTCTCCTATGTGTAACTCTGTGGATGACTTATTTTTTGGGGGGGAGGGGAGGGATGTTATTTTCGCTTAAAATTATCTTATGTTTTCCAATTACATGTAAAGATAGTTTTCAATATTTGTTTTATAGGATTTAAGTTCCAAATTTTTCTCCCTCACTCCCCTCCTCAGCAAAATAGCAAGCAATATGATATAGGCTATATATGTACAATCATGTTAAACATGTTTCAACACTAGTCATGTTGTGGAGGAAGAATCAGAACAAAAGGGAAAAAATCTTGAGAAAGAAAAAAAATGAAACTAGTATGCTTTGAGCTGCATTCGGACTCCATAGTCTCCCCTCCCCCCACCCCGGATGTGGATAGCATTTCCCATCATGAGTTTTTTGGAATTGTCTTGGATCATTGTTTTGCTAAGAGTTGTCTGTCATACTTAATCATCACACAACATTGCTGTTACAGTGTACAATGTTCTCCTGGTTCTGCTTGCTTCACTTATCATGTAAGTTCATGTAAGTCTTTCCAGGTTTCTTTTCTTTAACCCACCTGCTCATCATTTCTTATAACGGTAGCACAATAGTATTCAATTACATTCATATGAACAAAGGTTCAGTCATTACCCAACTGATAGGCATCCCTTCAATTTCCAATACATTGTCAACACAAAAAAAGGACTGCTTATAAATATTTTTTTTACATGTGGGTCCTTTTCCCTTTTTTATAATCTCTTTGGGATACAGGCCAAGTAGTGGTATTGCTGGGTCAAAGCACATGCCCAGTTTTATAGACTTTTGGCATAAGTCCAAATTGTTCTTCAGAATGGTTGGTTAGTTCACAACTCCACTAACAATGTATCAGTATTCTGATTTTTCTGACATCTCCAACATTTATCATTTTCCTTTTGTCATATTAGGCAATTTGATATAGGATTCTCTAGGTATACTCTAAATATCATTATATCATCTGCAATGAGATAG
Source organism: Vombatus ursinus (assembly GCF_900497805.2). NCBI lineage: Eukaryota > Metazoa > Chordata > Mammalia > Diprotodontia > Vombatidae > Vombatus > Vombatus ursinus. Next base: position 6,987,431 of record NW_020948910.1, on the reverse strand, counting down.
TTATGTTTCCTCATTGCCTATTCTAATTCCTTCATTTTTTCTTCTCTTATTGCTAAAGCTAACATCTCTAGTATGATATTTAAAATAGATGTGATAATAGAAATCCTTTCTTCATAAACACTGATCTTATTGGGAAAGCTTTTAACTTACCCTATTACATATAATGCTTGCTGATGGTTTTAGATAGATACTACTTATCATTTTAAGGAAAATTCCATTTTTTCATATTCTCTCTAGGATTTTTAATAGGAATGTGTGCTGTGTTTTGTCAAAAGTGTTTTCTTCATCTATTGAGATAAGCATACTTTCTATTAGTTTTTTTTATTGATATGGTCAATTATGCCAGTATTTTCCCTAATATTGAACCAGCCCTGCATTCCTGGTGTAATTACATCACATGAAAAGGCAGAACAACCCATTAAAGTACAGGGAAAGAAGGGAGGGAGATGAGCATTATTTGAATCTTACTCTCATCAGATTTGATTCAAAGAGGGAATAACATAATCAGTTAGGTATAGAAATCTAACTTACCCAATAGGGAGTTGTAGGGGAAAGGGAAAAGAAAACAGAAGGGGTTAATAAAAGGGAGGGAAGAAGTACTAAGGGTAAAGGGGAAAAAAGGGAGGAAGCTAATAGAAGGGAGGGCAAACTGAGGGAGACAGTGGTCAAAGTAAAACCCTAATGAGGAGGGAAAGGGAGAAAGGAGAGAGAAAAGCATAAACAAGGGGGAAATAGGATGTAAAGAAAGACACAGATATTAATCATAACTGTGATTATGGAAGCATATTGTTTGCTCTCTTTTTCTTTTGCTCTTTTGTTTTATTTTTTTCTTTCTCGTGGTTCCTCCCATTAGTTCTAATTCTTCTACACATCATGACTAATGTGAAAAAATGCTTAATATGAATGTATAAGTAGAGCCTATATCAGATTACATACTGTCTTGGGGAGGGGGGAGGAGAAATAGGGGGAGAAAATTTGGAACCCAAAATCTTATGGAAGTGAATGTTGAAAACTAAAAATAAATGATTTATTTAAAAAAATAAAAAATGTGCTACTTTATAAACTATCTTTGATTTGAATTGTGTCCTTTCACTTATGAGTTAAAGTAAACACATCAATTGTGTCATGTGAGTTATAGTTTTGATTAGATAGAGGCACACAGCCTACCTTAAAACTAGAATAGCTTAGTTTGGGGGATCCATATATGAATTGAAGAGGGGAAAGGTCTTCTCCCAGGCACAGTCAGGGAATAGATAGAATGATGGACCTGCAGATAGAAAGACTGGCATTCAAATCCTGTTTCTGACACTTACTAGCTATGTCACCCCGGGCAAGTCACTTAACTGTTTGCCTCAGTTTCCTCATCTGAAATGGTGATGATAAAAATAGCATCTACCACCCAGGATTCTTATAAGAATTGATTGAAATAATAATTATAAAGTATTTTGCACAGTGCCTCATATGTAGTAAGCACTCTATACATTTTAGATATTATGATACTTTTTCTATTCACATACAAGGTTATTTTTATCTCTATAAAACCAGACCGGCAGATTCCTATGATACCAGGACACTGGAAAGAATTTGCAGAGTTAAGTTCTGCCATTGTGTTTCCTTTCCTCCAATTGGGAAGCAGAAAAAAGTTACCTCATAAATCAATGTGAAAATGCCCATCTCTCATTCTGTTAAAAAGCTTTAAGTCTTTACTGCCTATATTTCTCTACAGTACAGTAGTGGGCTGCAGAGCACCAGAAAGAAGGCTGGTTGGCTAGAAACTGAGCCAACTAAATTAAAACATGAATTGCTATTGGTCAGTTTGAAATAATCTAAGTCTTCCTAATTCTGAGGCTCCAAGGCTATCCTGGGGGGTGGGGGGGGGAGAGAAGGTAGGTAGGGAGAAAGTGGAAAATTAGAAGACTAACAACTATACCATTATATTTATGTCTAAGGTAAGAAAAAAAGCCATCAACATAATTCAATGTTTTTGACATTTATTAAAGGCCTGGTCTTACTGAGAGATGGTATCATATAGCAGAAGGAGAGCTTGTTTGAAGTGAAAGGGCTAAGGTTTGAGCCCTTATTCTGCCACTGCTTAGATGTGTGAACTTGGAAAAATCATATCAATAAAAATACCTATGTTTGAATCAATCCTCTTCCACTTAATAATTGTTTAAACTTGAGAATGGTGTTTAATATTTGGTTCTCTCCTCACTAACATGAGGATGTTGGGCTAAATTATGGGGTTACCAAATCACTGCCTGAGAGGTTAATCCATGTGCAACCTAGTTCATGCAGGGCCTATGAGCTAAGAATGAATTTTTATTTTAAAATGTAAAAAATACATTTTTACCTTGAGGAGTCATCCAAAAAAGGGAGTGGGAGGGTAAATTTAGTCAACAGGCAGTAGTTTGCTACCTCTGAACTAGATGATTTCGAAGATACTTTCCAGCTGTGAATCCTATGATGTTGGAGGAAAACATCACAAAGAACCTTGCTCAGTTTGTCTGCATATGACAGTTTAAAGAAACTGTTTTTTATATATTGTCATTTTACATTACTTTGTCCTAATGGTAATAGAACTGGATGATTCTATATGTAGTATATGGAACACTCATATCTTCCCATCTCCTGGACCACAGATATGAATCAACAGAGTTACAGATGTAGCGGTAAAAGTTAGATGTGATATTTGTAGGCACAAATACTGTATACAATAATATATAAAACCACAAATGACTGAAACATGATACACATGTACAATTAATTATATTTGTCTAGAATTATATTCACTAGTGACAATGGGATAAAATGTTGCCCACATTCTATATTTCCAACCATGTTTTTTCTCTCTCAGGTTTCAATCTCACAACACCAACTGGATATTTTTTATCTTTGTATATCCAACTGTTAACCTAAACAAAATACCTGTAGAAATGAAATTATTTTCCCTTCAAACTGGTTCTGTTCCTAAATTATTCTGTCACTGATACTTTGTTACTCAGCCTCAAAATCTCAAGCTTGTTTTATTTGTGTATTTCTTTGTTTTACTTTTACTTTTTACTTTTACTTTTCTGGTTCTTGTTCTTCAAAGTCACCATTTCCTGTTATGCTTTCCTTTCTAATGCCATGAGCATCACAAACCCCTTAGTAGAAACACACTCACACACATACACACACAAATGTGTGTGTTTCATTTAGTATTTCCCAATTACATATAAAACTTTTTAACAAGCCACTTTAAAATTTTGAGTTCCAAATTATCTCTCCCTCCCACCAATTGCCCTCCCTGAGAAGGCAAGCAATTTGATAGCAATTGTCTATGAGAAGTCATGTAAAGCATATTTTCATATTAACCATGTTGCAAAAGAAAACAAAAAAATATGAAAAGTTTAAAAAATAATCCTTCAATCTACATTTAGGGTTTATCAGTTCTCTCTCTGAAAGTAGACAGAATTTTTCATCATAGGTCCTTTGGAATTGTCTTGTATCATTGTCTTGATCAGAGTAGCTACGTCTTTCACAGTTGATCATCCTTACAATGTTGCTATTAATGTGTTCTTTTGGTTCTGCTCATTTCACTTCGCATTAATTCATATAAGTCTTCTGAGTATATTCTGAAATCATCCTGCTCATCTTTTCTTACAGCACAATAGTATCACATCACAATCATATATCATAACTTGGTTAGACATTCATTGATTGATGGGCATCCCCTTGATTTCCAAGTCTTTGCCACCACAAAAGAAGGTGCTATAAATATTTTTATACAAATAGGTCTTTTTCCCTTTTCTTTGATCTCTTTAGGATATAGACCTATGAAAAGTTTTATAACCCTTTGGACATAGTTCCAAATTGTTGTCCAAAATGGTTGGACTAGTTCACAACTCCAGCAAGAAAGCATTAGAGTTCCAATTTTACTACACGCCTTCCAGTGTTTGTAATTTTCCTTTTGTGTCATGTTAGCCAAATTGATGGGTAAATGGTAGTATCTCAGAATTGTGCCTTTCTCTAATCAATAGCAATTAAGAGCATTTTTTCCATGGATTATTGATAGCTTTGATTTTTTTTCTGAAAACTGAAAAATGGTCCATTGACCATTTAACAGTGAGGACATGACTATTATTTTTTTTTTAAATTTGGCTCAGTTTGGTGTATATTTGATAAATGAGTTACCATCACCTAGTCCCACCACTGGTGTTTCATCCCCATGGGCGCTGAGCTAGGCTCCTCTCCTACGTATCTCTTTCTGACCTTGCTGTCTTTGGCTAGAAGAATGTCTCCCTCTGACCTTTTCTTGGCTCTGCCACTCCAGAAATCAAATAAAGGCATTATTTTAAAGTTATTGGGAGGAAAATGTTGGGAGACCTCAGGTGAATGCTTTCTCTACTCCACCATCTTGGCTCTACACCCTATTAAAGACTCTTAATAAATTATATATGAACTTTCTTTGCCTTTGAGCAAGCTATTACAATAGCCACTGTTTATATCTCCTTGCCTCAAAAATATCCATATTCCAAAGTATCATATACACAGCTACCAGGTGAATCTTCCCCCCAAATGACTTTAACTTTGGAGTGCCCTGGGGGAAAAAAAGAAAAAAAAACCCTTTTCTGGCTAATGTACAGGATAAAAATCCAGTTCCTTGAACTAGCAATCAAGACCTTTCCAGAAATGGTTCTAACCTATCCTATAATGTCTACCACTAAATAACCACAGGAAGTATTCACTATACCCCTAAATGGACTAAGAACTACTCTACCAAACCTTGCATATTCCTATCTCTATTCCTTTGCAAATGTAATTCTGGCTATATAGAATGCCCTCCTCCATTTTTCTCCATTTTCTACCTTCATGTCTTCTGTGCAACATTCTTTTATATCCCCAACCTATGGTCATTGCTGCTACTCCTCTGAACTCCTTATTGTTGGTATTACACATTTAGCATTTATCACAATCTGCTTAATATTTGCTTGTCTTACCAATATGGAAAATATTGTCATATTTCCTAACTAGATAATAAATTCCTTGAAAGTAGATCATATTTTATATTTACTTATAATTCCCACAGCATATAGTATGATACCTTGCACAACTGTAGGTACTTAAATATTTCATAATTGATTGAATAAATGATTAATAAAGTTGGTCCAGAGTCCATAAATAACAATTACAGCTATACCTCAAAGAAAATTTCTACATGTGCCCAGGGCTGAGAAGATTTTGCAAATCAATATACTTACCCATATCCCAAAGGACTTAGCCTCAAATTTGATTTACACATAACACATATTATATGTATGTGTATCTATGCATGCACATATAATATATGTACAGATATATAAAGAAATGTTTAGTGATATTAAAACACATTTCCTTCATGGTTAAGAAAGCATTACCCAACACTGCAATCTCTAGAAAGTAAGAAAGAAAGAAAGAAAGACAGAAAGAAAGAAAGAAAGAAAGAAAGAAAGAAAGAAAAAGAAAGAAAGAAAGAAAGAAATGATCTTGGTATATTAGAAAGATCCTTGGTTGACCTAGCTTCAAGTCCTGACTTGATCACTTACTAGAAGTGACCTCAGACCAGTTAATTGATTTATCTGAGCCTCAGTTTCTACATTTGTAAAATGGATATAGTTTAATTTGCCTTGTCTATCTCACAGATAGACACAGATAGGTTTGTTGGTAGGTCAAATGAGAGAATGTAAGGAAGAGTGCATAGTAAATTACAAAATATACACAAATATCATTGATGTTTGTGAGATAAATGAGATAAATGAAAGTGTAGAAAGGTATCATGTATTTAACACAAATAAGAAATCAGGAAATGTACCTATCAGTTGCATAATGGCCTGCTATAATGGGAAAATTTTTTCTTTTTTTTCAATTCTTTTTGTATCTATTGAGCTATCTTGGTTTATGAACATAACTTCATGGTCCTGCCATCAGTAGTTAATTTTATTAGTTTTGTCAAAGGCAAATAAAGGATATTGGATCCTGAAAGAAATATTTTTTTTATTGCCAACTCTGTGGTGCAAAGTGTACTCCTGGGTGGGCCATTAATTAATACAAGAATTTTTAAGGGTAAAAATAAGGACATGTATCATCTGCCCTCAATACCTGGAGTCCATAGCAATAGCATTTTCTGCACAACACATTACCTAATCAAAGAAAACTGCATAGAATTAGAAAAGACTGAGAAGGAATGGTGCAATTCAGCCTCAGTGTCAGTGTCAGAATTCCAATATGGCAATTCAAGTATTTCTGCAGATGCACAATTGAATGCTTTTAATTGCATAAAGACCATCACATTTTGTATTGATGGGTCAGTGCAACCATCTAATCTTTAAAATGGATGAGATCCCTTGCCTAGATTCAATATTAAAAGGGCTGCATTTTACATATTCTGCAATGTTTAGTTTTTTAATATAGCTTATACCATTATAATCTTCCAAACTTTGTATGGTCCCAAAGCTCTACTTTAAAATATGTATTCCCTTTAGTACTTTTAATGGGTCCCATGTTGAAACAGCTCTGTGTGAAAGGCTGTGTGTGTGTGTGTGTGTGTGTATGTGTGTGTAAGAGTGGGAACATTGATGTCCATGAAAAAAAAGACATGATTATTTGTCAATCTGTTTCACCACAGAGTGTGTATTCACCTTGCCCCCTTTATATATTTGAACAGTTACTAATGCCATCCAAACTATCCATCTACTTCAAACTATAGCATAATGATTTCCAAAATTAGAAAAATGGCCATATTTATATATGAGGACTTAGATTCCTACATGCATTTAAGTTCTATCATTCCCTTAGGAGGTAACTTTTATGTCATTTACATTTTATAAGTTTACAAACCATCAGCTAGATGGGAGTAGTTTTTTTACTTTATATTTCCTTTAAAATAGGGTAGTTTTCCTTGATAATTTCTTGAAAGATGATGTCTAGGCTCTTTTTTTTGATCATGACTTTCAGATAGTCCAATAATTTTTAAATTCTCTCTCCTGGATCTATTTTCCAGGTCAGTTGTTTTTCCAATGAGATATTTCACATTGTTTTCTATTTTTTCACTCTTTTGGATTTGTTTTACAGTGACTTGATTTCTCCTAAAGTCACTAGCTTCCAGTTGCTCCATTCTATTTTTTAATTAGTTTTTTTATTTTTATTTTTTAGGCAATTGGGGTTAAGTGACTTGTCCAGGGTCACATAGCTAGTAAGTATTTTAAGTGTTTGGTCCAAGGCCAGATTTGAACTCAGGTCCTCCTGACTTCAGCGCCAGTACTCTATCCACTTGTGCCACCTAGCTGCCCCATTCCATTCTAATTTTTAAGGAAATATTTTTTTCAGTAAGCTTTTGGACTTCCTTTTCCATTTGTCCAATTTTGATTTTTAAGGCATTCTTCTCCTGGCTTTTTGGACCTCTTTTGCCATTTGGGTTAGGCTATTTTTTAAGGTGTTATTTTCTTCAGTGTTTTTTGGGGGGGGGTCTCTTTTAGCAAGCTGTTGACTTGTTTTTCATGATTTTCTTGCATCACTCTCATTTCTCTTCCCAGTTTTTCCTTTACTTCCCTTATTTGTTTCTCAAAGTCCTTTTTAAGCTCTTCCATGGTCTGGGACTGATTCATATTTTTCTTGGAGGCTTTGCATGTAGGAGCTTTGACTTTGCTGTCTTCTTCTGGTTGTAAGTTTCGATCTTCTTTGTTACCAAAGAAAGACTCTATAGTCTAACTTTTTTTCCCCCTTTGTTTCTTCATGATCCCAGCCAATTACTTGAGTTTTAAACTTTTTTGTTAAGGTAGGGGTCTGCTTCCAGTGTGGAGAATGTACTGTCCCAAACTTAGGGGGCTTTGTGTAACTGTTTTCAGAGATACTTCTAGGCACTCAGTTCTTCCAAGGTGACATGATGATGGGTGAGGGGTTTACTCCTTTCCTGGCCTGTGCTCTGGTCTACAAGTGACCACAAGTGCTCTTTTCTGTCTTGGAACTGTGAGGAGGATTTCCTCTTTACCACCACTACAAACTGCACCATTCCAGCACTCCACCACAACAATACTCCTCCTCACCCCAGGACCGCCACCCAGAACTGTGACCCAAATCCAAGAACAGGCAAAGTAAGAGAATCCTTCTTGCTCCAGCAAAAAAAAACCCTGCAATCTCCCTCTGATCAGTCACTCAATTCCCCCTCAGTCTATGAGCTGGAAGCAGCTGCCAGACCAGGGCCAAGCTCAGGAACTGGGGCTGGAACCTTGCTTCTCTCTCTCACCATGGTCACAGAATTTTCCCACTGACCTTCTAAGTTGTCTTTGTCATTTGTGGGTTGAGAAGTCTAGATACCTCCACAGGTCCCATTGATTCAATGCCCTAAGGACTGTTCCAGGTTCACTGATGTCTGGTCTTTGCCTGGTCAGAGCCAACTCTGAACTGTGTTCCTCTCCCCACCATTGTGATATACCTTTCTCATCAACCATTCAGGCTCTCTTGGGCTGTAAATTTGTTTCACACTGTCTTTTTGTGGATTCTGCTACTTTAGAATTTGTTTAGAGCTATTTTTTACAGGTATTTGGAGGGGTCTCGGGGAGAGCTCAGCAAGTCACTGCTTTTACTCCACTTGGCTCTGCCACCTGCCTCTGCTTTTTTAACTTCACCTGCAGCATTATAGATTCTATTCCAGACCTTAATTTTGCTCTGTGCATTTCTCTCTGCTTCAGTGTGTTTCTTAGGAATGACATATTGTAGGATTCTGTTTTCTAATAAGCTCTGCTATCTGCTTCCATTTTATGTGTCAATTTATCCAATTAACATTAACAGTTAGGGTGGAGCCAAGATGGCAGAGTAAAAGCAGTGACTTGCTTGAACTCTCCCCCAACCCCTACAAATACCTATAAAAAATAGCTCTAAACAAATTCTGATGCAGCAGAACCCACAAAAGACATAGTGAAACAAATTTTCAGCCCAAGACAACCTGGATGGTTCATTGGAGAGGTCTATCACACCAGGCTGGGAAAGGAGCATGGTTCAGTATGGGTGTGCAGGCAAAACAGGTCTCAGGGAACCTGGAGCAGTCCCCTGAAGACTGAATCATGGGCAGCTCTGGCAGTTTCCAGACTTCTCAACCCATGAATGCCAAAGAGAACTTAGAAGGTCAGTAGGAAAAGTATGTGACCATGGCAGGAGAGAAGCTTGGTCCCAGTCCCATTCCCAGCACAGCCCCAGGGCAGCGGCTGCTTCCAGAGCTTTTGGCCCACAGTCATAGGGGGAACTGAGTGGCTAATCAGAGGGGGATTGCAGGGTTCTCTTTGGTGGTTCTGAGGCAGGATTCTCTTGCTTTGACTGTTTTCAGATTAGGTCACAGTTCTGGGTGGTGATCCTGGGTCAAGGAGGAGTGCTGGCATGGTGGAGCTTGTCAAGGAGGTAGAGAGGTAATCTTCTTTATCATTCCAAGGCAGAAAAGAGTGTTTGTGGTCACTCATAGACCAGAGAATAGGCCAGGAAAGGAGTAAACACCTCGCCCTTGATCATGTCACCTTGGAAGAACTGAAATTTTACAGGTCCCTAGAAGTATCTCTGAAAACAGCTGCACAAAACTCCCAAAGCTTGGGACAGTACATTCTCCACACTGGAAACAGAGCCCTACCTTAAGAAAGAGTTTAAAACTCAAGTAATTGGCTGGGATCATGAGCAAACTGCACACAAAAGTTAGACCATTGACAAAGAAGGTCAAAATATACAACCACAAGAAAACAACAACATCAAAGTTCCTACATCCAAAGCCTCCAAGAAAAATATAAATTGGTCCCAGGCCATGGAAGAGCTCAAACAGAATTTTGAAACGCAAGTAAGAGAAGTAGAGGAAAAACTGTGAAGAGAAATGAGAGTGATGCAGGCAAATCATGAGAAACAAGTCAACAGCTTGTTAAAGGAGACCCCCCAAAAAATACTGAAGAAAATAACACTTTAAAAGATAGCCAACCTAAATGGCAAAAAAGGTCCAATAAGTCAATGAGGAGAAGAATGTCTTCAAAGGCAGAATTGACCAAATGGAAAAGGAAGTCCAAATACTCACTAAAGAAAATACTTCCTTAAAAATTACAATGGAGCAAATGGTATCTAGTGCATTTATGAGGAATGAAGGCATTGTAAAACAAAACCAAAAGAATGAAAAAATAGAAGACAATATGAAATATCTCATTGGAAAAACAACTGACCTGGAAAATAGATCCAGGAGAGAGAATTTAAAAATTATTGGACTATCTGAAAGCCATGATCAAAAAAAGAGCCTAGACATTGTCTTTCAATAAATTATCAAGGAGGGACAGCTAAGTGGCACAGTGGATAGAGCACAGGCCCTGGAGTCAGGAGGACCTGAGTTCAAAACTTGCCTCAGACCAGACACCTGACACTTACTAGCTGTGTGATCCTGGGCAAGTCATTTAACCCCATTGTCTAGCCAAAAAAAGAATATCAAGGAAAACTGCCCTGATATTTTAGAACCAGAGGGCAAAATAGAAATTGAAAGAATCCACCAATCACCTCCTAAAACAGATCCCCAAAGGAAAACTTCTAGGAATATTGCAACCAAATTCCAGAGTTCTCAGGTCAAGGAGAAAATATTGCAAGCAGCCAGAAAGAAACAATTCAAGTATTGTGGAAGCACAATCAAGATAACACAGGATTTAGCAGCTTCTCTATTAAGCAGCCAAAATGGTGAAGTAAGAAATGAGTTGTTCCCACCCTCCCTTCTGACCTCTAAAAGCAAAGAAAAAAATCATCCCAGGAAAAGCCCTGGAATACCTGAGCCAGCAGAAAGATGGGGTGCAGCAGTTTTGTTTTCTAGGAAGCTTGGGGGATTAGCTGGAAAGGTCTCACTCATTCTGGTGGAAGGGGAGTAGTACAGGATGGGAGCTGTCCCAGCAGCAAGCCCCACCTCAGCAAACCAGGGGAAGATCCTGAACCCCAGGGTGGTGGAGCAGGCAAGCACCAATACCAGGAACACAATCCATAAATTCATCCAAGAGAATGATAATAATGACACAAATTATGGATATTTATGGGATGCAGTGAAAGTGGTTCTTAGGGGAAGTTTTATATCTTTCAATGCTTGCCTGAATAAAATAGAGAAAGAGGAGACCAATGAATTGGGCATGCAACTAAAAAAAACTAGAAAAAGAAGAAATTAAAAATCCCCAATTAAATACCAAATTAGAAATTCTGAAAACAAAAGGAGAGATTAATAAAATTGAAATTAAGAAAACTATCGAATAATAAATAAACCCAAGAGCTGGTCTTATGAAATAACAACAATAACAACAATAAAATCGATAAACCTTTGATTAATTTGATTACAAAAAAAAGAAAACCAAATTACCAGTATCAAAAATGAAAAGGGTGAATTCACCACAAATGAAGAGGAAATTATAACAATATTTAGGAACGCTTTTGCCCAATTATATGCCAATAAATTGGACAATCTTGGTGAAAAGGATGAATATTTACAAAAATATAAATTACCCAGATTAATGGAAGAGGAAATAAAATACTTAACCTCATTTCAGAAAAAGAAATTGAACAAGCCATAAATGAACTTCATAAGAAAAAGTCTCCAGGGCCAGAAGGATTTACATGTAAATTCCATCAAATATTTAAAGAACAATTAATTCTAATATTATATAAACTATTTGGGGAGATAGGTGAAAAAGGAGTCCTACCAAATTATTTTTATGGCACAAATACGGTGCTTATACCTGAACCAGGAAGTCAAAACAGAGAAAGAAAATTATAAATCAATTTCCCTAATGAATATATGGGCAAAAATTTTAAATAAATATTAGCTAAGAGATTACATCAACTTATCTCAAGGATAATAACTACTTATGACCATGTAGCATTTATACTAGGAATGCAGGGCTGGTTCACTACTAGGAAAACTATCAACATAATTGATTATAACAACAAAACTAACAGAAATCATATGATTATCTCAATAGATGCAGAAAAAGTTTTTATTTCATTCTTTTTCTTTTTTTTAAATTAATTTATTTTTCATCTTCAACAATCACTTCCATAAGCTTTTGAGTTTTAAATTTTCTTTCCCCCTCAACTCCCTCCCCAAGACAATGTGCAATCTGATATAGGCTCCACATATTTATTTCTATTAAACATATTTTCACAATAGTTATGTTGTAAAGAAAAATTAGAACCCATTTTTTCTGAAGTCTGCAGGCTCATCATTTCTTATAGCACAATAGTATTCCATAACATTCATATACCACAACTTCTTTAGCCATTCCCCAATTGATGGGCATCCCCTCAATTCCCAATTCTTTGCCACCACAGAAAGACCTGCTATAAATATTTTTGTACATGTGCATCCTTTTCGCATTTTTATGATTTCTTCAGAATACAGTCCTAGAAGTGCTATTACTGGGTCAAAGCATACACACATTTTCATAGTCCTTTGGGCATAATTCCAAATTGCTCTCCCAAATGGCTGGATGAGCTCACAACTCCACCAACAATGCATTAGTGTTCCAATTTTTCCATATCTTCTCCAACATTTATCATTTTCCTGTTTTGTCATGTTAGCCAATCTGATAGGTGTGATGTGGTACCTCAGAATTATTTTGATTTGCATTTTTCTAATCAATAGTGATTTAGATCATGTTTTCATATGAATATAGATAGCTTTAATTTCTTCCTCTGAAAACTCTCTGTTCAAATGATTCTTTGATCATTTATCAATTGAGGAATGACTTGCATTCTTATAAATTTGACTCAGTTCTCTATATATTTTAGAAATGAGGCCCTTATCAGAGACACTGGTCATAAAAAATTCTTTCCCAGTTTTCTGCTTCCCTCCTAAACTTGGTTGCACTGGTCTTGTTTCTGCAAAAAAAAAAAAAAAACAAACAAACAAACAAACAAACAAAAAACAAAAACAAAACAAAAACAAAAAAACAAAAAACAAAAAACAAAAAAAACCTTTTCAATTTAATGTAATCAAAATTATCCATTTTGCATTTCATAATGTTCTTTATCTCTTGTTTAGTTATAAATTCTTTTGTTCTTCATAAATCTGACAGGTAAACTGTTCCTGGCTCTCCTAGTTTGCTTATAGGATCAGCCTTTGTATCTAAATTGTGTACCCATTTTGACTTTATTTTGGTATATGGTGTAAGATTTTGGTCTATGCATAGTTTCTGCCATATACTTTTCCAGTTTTGTCAAATAGTGAGTTCTTATCCAAGAAGCTTGGGTTTTGGGGTTTATCAAATAGTAGATTACTGTAGACATTGACTACTGTGTCTTGTGTACCTAACCTATTCCATTGATCCACCACTCTATTTCTTAGCCAGTACCAAGTAATTTTGATGATTGCTGCTTTATAATACATTTTAAGATCTGGAACAGCTAAGCCACCTCCCCTAGCATTTCTTTTCATTAGTTCAAGATACAGAAAAAGCTTTTGACAAAATACAACAGCCATTCCTATTAAAAACACTACAGAGCATAGGAATAAATGGAGTTTTCCTTAAAATGATAGGTAGTATCTATCTAAAACCATCAGCAAGCATTATGTGTAATGGAGATAATCTAGAAGCATTTCCAATAAGAACAGGGGTGAAACAAGGATGTCCACTATCACCATTGTTATTCAATATTGTACTAAAAATATTAGCTTTATCAATAAAAGAAGAAAAAAGAAATTGAAGGAATTAGAATAGGCAAAGAAGAAACAAAGCTATCACTCTTTGCAGATGATATAATGATATACTCTAAGAATCCTAGAGAATCAAGTAAAAAAATCCTTGCAATAATAAACAACTTCAGCAAAGTTGCAGGACATAAAATAAGCCTACATAAATCACTAGCATTTCTTTGTATTATTAACAAACCCCAACAGCAAGAGATAGAAAGATTAATTCCACTTAAAGTTACTATAGACATTGTAAAATATTTGGTAGTTTACTAGCTAAAACAAACCCATGAACTATATGAACACAATTACAAAATGCTTTTCACACAAATAACTAAATAATAAAATTTTCACATAAATAACTAAATAACTGGAAAAATATCAATGCTCATGGGTAGGCTGAACTAATATAACAAAAATGATAATTCTACCTAAATTAATTTACTTATTCAGTGCCGTAACAATCAAACTGCCAAAAATATTTCATATAGCTAGAAAAAAAATAATAAAATTCATCTGGAAGAACAGAAGGACTGGAATATCAATGGAGTTAATTAAAAGAAATGCAAGGGAAGGTAGTTTAGCTATACCAGATCTTAAATTGCATTATAAAGCAGCAATCATCAAAACTACTTGGTATTGGCTAAGAAATATAGTGATAGATCAGTTGATTAGGTTGGGCACACAACAAACAATACTCAATGACTATAGTAATCTACTATTTGATAAATCCCAAGACTCCAGCTTCTAGGATACCTACTGACTATTTAACAAAACTCTTGAAAAACCTGGAAAATAGCATGGAAGAAATGAGGCACAGACCAACATCTTATGCACCTCTGAAAATAAAATCACCGAGATAAAACCAAAATAGGTACATGCTTTAATATAAAGGCTGATCCTATAAGCAAACTAGGAGAGCAAGGAATAGTTTACCTTTCAGATCTATGGAGAAGGGAAGAATTTATGACCAAACAAGAGATAGAAAACCTTATAAAATGCAAAATGGATGACTTTGATTATATAAAATTGAAAAGTTTTTTTGTACAAGCAAAGTCAATGCAACCAAGATTAAAAGGGAAACAAAAAGGTGGAAAACAATTTTTACAACAGTGTCTCTGATAAAGGCTTTATTTTTAAAATATATAGAGAACTGAGTCAAATTTATAAAAAATACAAGTCATTCCCCAACTGATAAATGGTCAAAGGATATGAACAGGCATTTTTCAGAGGACAAGATTAAATCTATCTATAGTCATATGAAAAAATGCTCTGAATCACTATTGATTGTAGAAATACAAAATCAAAACAACTTTGAGGTACCAGATCTCACCTATGACATTGGTTAATGTGACAAAACTGAAAAATCATAAATACTGGAGAAGATGTGGGAAAATTCGAATACTAATGCATTGTTGGTAGAATTGTAAACTGATCTAACCTTTCTGGAGAGCAATTTTGAACTATGCCCAAAGGACTATAAAACTGTGAATACCCTTTAATTCAGCAATACCACTTCTAGGTCTGTATCCCAAAGAGATCATAAAAATGTGAAAAAAAAGACCCACATGTACAAAAATATTTATAGCAGTTCTTTCTGTGGTGGCAAAGAATTTGAAATTGAAGGGATGCCCATCAATTGGGGACTGGCTGAACAAGTTGTAGTATATGAATGTAATTGAATATTATTGTGCTATAAGAAATGATGAGCAGGAAGATTTCAGAAAAACCTGGAAAGACTTGTGTGGACTGATGTTGAGTGAAGTGAGCAGAACCAGAAGAACATTGTATACAGTAACAACTACATTGTGTGATGACTAACTTTCATAGACTTGGCTCTTCTCAGCCATGCAAGGATATAAGACAATTCCAAAAGACTCATGATGGAAAATGCTATCCACATCTAGAGAAAGAACTATGGAGTCTGATGCAGATTGAAACATACTATTTAATGTCTTTTTTCCTTTTGTTACTTTGTTTTGTTTATTCTTTCTCATGGTTCCTCCCATTGGTTCTAATACTCTTTTGACAATGTGATTAATGTGAAAATACGTTTAATATGAATGTATATGTAGAGTCTATATCAGATTGCACATTGTCTTGGGGAGGGAATAGGAAGGGAGGGGGAGAAAATTTAAAACTCAAAAGCTTATGGAAATGAATGTTGAACACTAAAAATAAATAAATTAAAAATTTTTTAAAAAGAGAAATAGTAAAATGTGTTTTCTACTCAAAATATTTGGCGTGGGTTGGGGAGGCAATGTGCTATGCCTTCAGAGACTTTATCACCAGTGACCTCTTTTTGTGAATATCTTATGGCCTTGTCCTCTCTGGATGATTTGTCGATAAACCTATTTGATGACAGGTGGATGGATTAAATAACTTTGACCTCTTGAAGTTCTCTTTAACTCTCTGATATTACATCATTTTTATTTCACTTCTTAAGTACCTCATAGACTGAGAGAAAACAGTAATCTCTCTAGGTTATTGTTACAGATGAGAAAAGTGGGAGAAAAGTTTGAAGCTCCTGTGCATCATTGGCTGATACATGGCTAAGACTCATTAACTTGGCCATAGCATACTCCCTAGACTCTGTTAGCCTAAGGTAATTTCCTAGTACACTAGGAGTTTTGCTGCAATTCGGTTCCTCCTCAGAGGGTTCACATTCTAATGTTAATGGAGAGAGAGAAAAGAAAAATTAAGTGGGGTGTGATTTGTTCTTTGATATATTGCAACTTCAGTGCTCTGAATAGTACTCTAGTGGCCAGAATGAGGTAATGTGGGCTTCTTAAAATGTGGAGTTTACTCCCTAGTTGCTGCTTGTGTTCCAGGAGAATCTGGCTCAGTATTTCATGAAAAACAATACGTTAGAGAGAGAAGCAAAGTATCAAGTGTTTCAGGTTTGAGAAAAATGTTATTGCTGGCAGGTAAACTTGGCTACCATTGCAAGTTGACTATCATCTCCTGGTTTTGATTATTTGGGGTAAACCCAATGTGGCAGCAGCTGAGCAGAATAACTTACAGCTGTCCTTTGGCATCAGATGAAGGAGAATTTGGATGCTGAGCAAGACAATCAAAGTGTTGGTGTCCCAGTTTGAAGTCAAATGAATGTGGATCAGTCTGTAAAAATAGAAACTGCCTCAGGATGATAGAGTTAGCTGCATTGTCTCTCAAGGTGACCAGATTTCTGCTCCTGAAAATAGGATCTTGTAAAAGGACAATGCTATACAGTTTATTAGATAGGTGAGATATTTAGTTCCCATACACATAGAACATTCTGTTCCTTGGTTTTTTCTTTATCAGCCACAAGTATTGGTACCACTTAGCCTATAATGATGAAAGAAAATTATTATTACTTAGAAGTTAGAGGACAACTGAATATGGGAATTTTAATGACTAAGGAAAATGACTAGTATATACACACAGAAAACAAAACTTGGAAAAATTGATGGAGAAATCCAGAAATCATAAATCAATATTGTAACTAGACCCTCACTAATCTATTTATATTTTCAACTATTATTTATCTTTCAGTCAGTTAATATTTATTAGTCATGACATGCCAAATACTGTGTTAAGTTCTGGTGAGACAAATAGAACAGTGATACAATTGTTTCTCTTAAGAAGGAGATATACTTTGGGGAGGGGATAACATAGTTAAAGATAAAGTATATATGCAAAATAAATGCACAAAAATTTTCAGATGGGACACTAACAACTAGGGAAACAGGAAAGACCTCTAGAAAGAAGAGATACTTTATTTCAAACTTGTAAAGAACTAGATGTTTTTAGAGGGAGAGGTAAAGAACATTTCAGAAAGGGAGAATATGCTGTGTAAAATCAGAGAAAAGGGGGATGAATCATCACAGAGACAAACAGTAAAAAGTCCATTTTGAATGGAGAATAGAGCTCATAAGATATGAGGAGTAATGTATGATATGCTGAAGAGGTAAGTGAAAGTCTAATTGTGAAGGGCTTGCCTTAAATGCCAAGAGGAAGAGTTTATATTTTATCCTTGAGACAAAAGGGAATTGCCAAAGATCCATGAGTAGGAGAGTGACATGGCCAAATTTGTGCTTTAGGAAGATTACTTTGGTAGCTTTGAGAAGGATGGATTGGAAAGAGAAAGAATGGATATTGGAAATCTAAACAAGCTGTTGTAATATTCCAGGTGAGAGATAATAAGTGCTTGAGCTAGGGTGGCAGTCACATGATTAGAGAGAAGGGAAGAAAACAGAATGTATGAGGAGGCAAAACTGATATAACTTGAACACCAATCTCATATGATAGGAAAAAGAGGGAGAAGGAAGATTTAAAGATGGTAGCATTGACCTTTTGGTTGTTTCACCAAGACATTCTATTTCTTGGCTCCAGGCATTTTCCCTGGCTGTCCCCCATGCCTAGTTCACTTTCCCTCCTATACTTTGCCTAATGACTTCTCTGACTTACTGTAAGTCTCAACTAAAATCTCATCTTTTACAGGAAGTCTTTCCCAATGCCTCTTAATTCTTGTGCCTTTCCTCTGTCAGTAATTTCCATTTATCATCCATACAGGTTTCTTTGTATATATGCTTGTTTCTTTATGTTTTCTCCTCTTTAGCTGGGAAAGTCCTTGAAAGCAGGGACTATATTTTGCTTCTTTTTGTATCCCTTATACTTAGCACAATGTCTGGCACAGCGTTGATACTTTATAAGTATTGATTGATTGATTGAAGGATTGAGTTTACATTGTAAAATTCAACAATTGCTCTCATCAAAGAAGTTTGGAGGTTGGATGGTTTGGAAGTTGGTTCAATGGGAAGGGAAAGTAGAAGATAAGGGATTCTGTTATGGATGTGTATGTTTGAGTTTCCTACATAATATCAATTTGAAAATGTCCAACAAGGCAGTTGGTGATCTAAGATTGCATTTCAGGATCTCTTTTAAGACAGGATATACAAACCTGGGAGCCATTGGCATGGAGAAAGTAATTCAACCCATAGGCCCTAATGAAACCATAACATATAGATTTTAAAATGATGAGGACATCATTAATTTGGAGTTCTACCTTTGTGAACCTAGGCATCATATTTTTCTCATTTTCCTTAAATATAAAATGACAGAGACAAAGCAACAGAGAGAGACAGATAGAAAGGAGTTGAAGACAAAACCTAGATTGTGAAGATAAAACCAGTTGACTAGGAGGTACCCTGCAAAGAGTAGTTAGGTCTAGGGAATCTTCTCAGCAGACTTTCTACCAATGCACCCTTATATCGAAAACCATGTACTAGAAGAATTAATACATTTAGTTGCAGAGAATTCCTTCCTTGAATCCCCACTGTTCCAAAGACTTGGTGCCTCTCATAGCCCATACTTCTAAGCATATCTTATCATCTTATGAACTTAATACCTTTTGACCAGCTTCCCTGTCTTCACATATGTACCATTTCTCCCCAGACCTTCCAACTCTGGAACCATACTCAAAGCAATACAGGCACTGCTACTGAAAAAGGTGGGTTAATCTACTACAGTTTCACTCGTGTAACTTTCTAACTTAAAATACCCCTCCCTTGGCACCACTTCATTACATACTCCCCCTCTCCTCTGCCATAAACTCCTTGATAACAGGGATTATCTCCTTTTTGTTTTTGCATCCTAGCACTCAGCACAATATTTGGCACATATTAAGTATTTAGGGTTTTTTTTTTTTTATTTGTTTCATTCATTCAAAATAATCTGGAGTGATTTCAGAAAAAAAAAAAATTCACTAGACTGTATGTATTCTTTGATCCAGCAATACCACTACTGGGCATATGTCCCAAAGAAGTCAAATTTAAAAGGACAGGCCCCAAATATCCAAGAATATTAAAAAAACACTTTGTGTGTGTGTGTGTGTGTGTGTGTGTGTGTGTGTGTGTGTGTAGCAGGTAAAAATCTTGAAATGAATTGAGTATCCATCACTTGAAGTATGGCTGAACAAATCATGATCTATAGGTATAATGGATATTATTGCACCATAAGAAATGTCAAATAAGAAGAATTCAGAGAAATAGGGACATATCTATATGATGTGAAGCAGTGCCATGTGAGCAGAACCAAGATTTAAGGTTGGGGTTAAAATGCATTCCACTCCATTTTAGGTTGATATTTTAATGAGGTGAACACATCCCAATCAATTAAATTGTATAAAAAGAGAACAATTTACACATTAAACTCAAAAATGCAAAGAAATTCTTAATTAGATGACACCATAACTCTATTTAACAGAATCATCAGTTGTTAGTTCATAGGATTTATCATTGAAGATATATTCCTCCTTTCAGCAGAAGTGGAAAACTGTAGATACAGAATGAGGCACATATGGCCAAACATGGTCAATGTGTTGATGTGTTTGGCTTAAATATACTTCTTTTTACAAGATAGGATTCCATTTTGGTGGTGGAGGGGTACATAAAAAATGAGAAAAAAAGTATCAATCATACATTGATTTAATTGGTTATTATTTAAAAGATAGACTGTTGGTGAGGAGTGTTTTAGAATAATTAAAAGCAAGGTACAGTTTTCTAAATAAAATCCAAAGTCTCTTAGTTTTATTTAATTCTGTTCCCAGCTAATTAACAATTTACAGTGCCAGTTTATGACGTATTTATTTACTATTATACAACTCCACGGGCTAACCATCAAAATTCATGTCTAGAGTTAGACAATATGAATTCTTCATATATTTGTGCACCATTGTAGTAGTTGTTGTTATTGCTTTTCCTGTCTATATTAACAAGTCTCTTTTGCATTGACATGGATCTCACTAAGAGGGTACTGTTATATTGCAATTTTTGATGCAATGAGTACAATTATATACACAAATCAGAGCACGAAAATAATCTTACCATCTGACTAAGCTCCTTCTTGTATTTGGACTTGGTGTGGGACATCCTCTAATGGCAGCTGCGAACATCTTTAGAGTGCTCTGTCTCTGTTTTATGCCTCATTTGATATTGATAATCAGAAGACTGATGGAAAGTTATCTTTGTAATAGCATCTATCAAGGAATCTTTTTTATGATTTTAACAGATGTGTGAGAAACAACAGGCAATTAAAGCCAGCAGGATCTTAGATTCACTATGTTTCCCATTAAGTAACAGCTATAAGGGATATTTTCTGAAGAGGCAGCAAATGGTGGAGAGAAATGATGGTATGGGAAAGAAATTGGTATATTCATATTTTATAGTAATTGGAAATTTCAAATCTTTCTTTTGTCACTCCTTTTTTTTAATCAGAGACCACTAAATTTTAAAATTCCATTTGGTTTCTGAAAGGTAGGTTTCTCAAGTCAACTTGAAATATTTTCTGAGTCAAAATCAAAGGGAAGCAGACTAGCATGTTATGAAGTTAATTTTGTTTGGAATCAGAGGTCTTGGATTCTTATACCTATTTTTTTGCTTAATTTTCTCTTTGAATATGGGTAAGTCACTGAAGCCTTAGTTTCCTTATCTGAAAATGAGAATGTTAGACACTAATTTTCCATTCAGCTGGAAGGAAGAAAGGAAAGAAAGAAGAAAGGAAGAAAAGAAGGAAGGAAGGAAGGAAGGAAGGAAGGAAGGAAGGAAGGAAGGAAGGAAGGAAGGAAGGA
>NW_020948910.1:6787140-6966122 GCF_900497805.2 Vombatus ursinus | reverse complement strand
GGAAGGAAGGAAGGAAGGAAGGAAGGAAGGAAGGAAGGAAGGAAGGAGACACATTAAGCATTTGCAATGTACCAGACTGTTTTAAGTACATTACAAATATTTTCTCCACCAATAGTTTCATTTTTATTATTTTTCAAATCACTGTTTTCCATACAAAAGTTGGACAGTACCTCCCCATAAGAGTAATTTCTCAGACCTCCGCTATGTGTTCAGATTTTTGGAAATTGAATAAGTATCATTGACTCATTCACTAGGTCTGTCCCTTAGAAGGAAAACAGGAAACTTTTACCCATTCTCTGCCAGCTTCCCTTCCAAAATCAGACTCAAAATTTTCAAAATCCTTCATCAAAAGACCAAATCATAACAA
The DNA here is from genome assembly GCF_900497805.2 of Vombatus ursinus. NCBI lineage: Eukaryota > Metazoa > Chordata > Mammalia > Diprotodontia > Vombatidae > Vombatus > Vombatus ursinus. The sequence goes on along the minus strand of NW_020948910.1, from coordinate 6,965,755 downwards.
CCCAAACTATCAAAGAAACACCCTATAAGAAGTTAGATAAACTAATTTTGAGTTGACAAATTATCAGTAAGGAGTTTGAACACTAGTCTCAGGGGTACCATAAGCTATGCCCTTTCTCTGAAGAACTAAACTCTTTGGGAATTACCCTTTTCCCTTGAACTCAGCCACTACTGAACCAGAAGATGGCTTCTCTGGGCCTATCCTGTCCACACTCCACTTCTAGGCACAGAGAAGGCATTAGGCCTAAGAGATAAACACATGAACCATGGGACATAGATGCTAATATTATCCCCATTTTAAAATTGAGGAAAATAAGGCAGACAGAGGTTAAGTGACTTGTCCAGGGTTACACAACTAGTAAGTGTCTGAGACCAGATTTGAATTCAGGTCTTCCTGACTCTGGGCTCAGTTCTCTATCCACTATACCAAATAGCTACCTTAATAACTCTGTTGTTCTATGAAAGGAATAAAATATTTATTAAGGATTATCAAATGAGCTATAACTAATCAATAATAGACATGCACCATTGGTACTCATGCAATGACAAGAGATGCTCCCAGAAAGTTAGATTCATTCCCTGCAGAGGATTTATTGAAGGACATAGACCAGAATCATACAGAATGAAAAACAGTATGTGTGTGTTTTATATTCAGCAGTTTTGAAAAGAGTTGAAAGAGAAAGATGATGAAGATGATAAATTAGACAGACAGGTAATTTATTAAGCCCTTATTTTATGACAAATACTGTGCTAGGTGTTGGAGATACAAATAAAAGAAGGCAAGACCATTCCTCCTCTAATGAAGCTCACATCCTAATGGGGGAAAGCAACACACAAAGGAAAACTGGAAAGTAGAAAGGAGGAAGGCCAGCAATAACCCATCCTCCTACCAAACCAGACAGCCCCATTATGTGCATCTGACTTGCTCATGCATTAAAAGCTGAGTGCAGGTAAAATAAAATGAAAGCTTGCCAGTCACACCCTAGAAGGGTTTCCATGTATGGAGTCCCAGATTCGTTTGGGATGAATGTGGAGAATCATCTCCATATCCTGAGTCAAAAAGGTATAGTACAGAGATGGCTAGAAGTGTGGTAGAGACCTGGATCCAGGCAAAATAAGACAAAAGCTCTCCAATCAGAGCCCAGTATGGTTTTATCGTATGAAAATATATTTTTTCTTATTACTTTCTAATAATCTTACTATTTAATAAGTAAATTATCTATCCAATGCTCTTTCATATGCTTCATATGTAATTGTAATATGTTATGCATAAAAGTAATTATTCTATAACTAGAAAAATCAGTTGACCAGTCAACCTAGTCAACAATCATTTATTAATATTTTATTAATAAATATTATATTTATTAAGATTAATTAAGAGACTGTTACCTTTTTTTATCACCACTGGGTGGATCCTGTTTTGTCTCCAATAAATGTAATTCACTTAAATCACATTCTTCATATGGTAGGGATATTAAGCAAATATGCCTAGTTGACCAGCAATGGTTGATGCTGAAGCTTTATCTGGCAAAATTGCTGCTCTTATTCTGTCTTTTTTCTTATCTAACGTTTTATTTTTCCCAATTATATATAAAAACAATTTTAACATTGTTTTTCAAATTTTGAGTTACAAATTGTCTACCTCTCCCCCCTCATTGAGAAGGCAAGCAATTTGACATAGGTTATACATGTAGTTATGCAAAACATATTTTCATATAAGTCATTCTGTGAAAAAAAAGACCAAAAACAAACCAAAAAAAAAAACAAACAAAAAAAATAAATAAAGTAAAGAAAAAGTACCTTTGATGTGCATTCAGGCTCTACCAGTTCTTTCTCTGAAAATGGACAGCACCTTTCATCATAAGTCCTACAGAATTGTTTTAGATCATTGTATTGCTGAGACTGTCTAAGCTATTCATAGTAGATCATCATACAATGTTGCTGTTACTGTGTACAATGTTCTCCTGATTCTGTTCACTTCACTTGGTATCAATTCATGTAAGTCTTTCTATGTTTTCTTTTTCTGAGAACAGCCTGCTCATCATTTCTTAAAGCACAAAAGTATTCCATTAAAATTGTGTACAACTTTTTCAATTGATGGACATCACCTCGATTTCCAATTTTTTTGCCATGCTTAAAAGAGCTGCTATAAATATTTTTTGTACACATAGGTCCTTTTCCTTTTTTTGTTTTTTTATTTCTTTAGAATATAGTCCTGGTAGTGGTATTCCTTGGTCAAAGTGTATACATAGTTTTATAACCTTTTGGGCACAGCCTCAAATTTCTCTCCAGAATGGCTGAATCAATATACAACTTCACCAAGAGTACATTAGTGTTTTGATTTTCCCACATCCCCTCCAACATTTGTCATTTTTCTTTTCTGTTATATTAGCCAATCTCCAATCAGAGTCTTATATGGTTTTTTTTTGGTCAAAGTAGTAGTTGAGAGTTATTTTAATTTTTATTTCTCTCATCAATAGTAATTTAGAGCATTTTTCCCATATGACTATAGATAACTGATTAGTTTGTCTGAAACTGCCTATTCATAACCTTGGACTCTTTATCAATTGAGTAATGGCTATTATTCCTATAAATTTGACTCAGTTTTCTATGTTTGAGAAATGAAGTCTTTATCAGAGAAACTCACCATAATTTTTTTCACTGCAATGATTACCAACTATGTTATTTCCCTCCATCCTATTTCCCTGTTTATCCTATTTTCTCTCTCCTTTTACCCTGTCCATTCTCAAAAGTGTTTTGCTACTGATTTTACCTCCTCAAAACTGCCCTCCCTTCTATCAGCCTTCCCCACTTCTCTTATTCCCTTCTCTTCTACTTTTGTGTATGGTAAGATCGATTTCTATACCCAATTGATTCTTATTACCTCTTTAAACCAATTCAAATGTGGGTAAAATTCATGTGTTCCCCTCCTACTTCCCCCATTTTCCCCTCCATTGTATCTCTTTTAGGCCTCTTGTATGTTTGTTGATTTATCCCATTCTACTTATCTCTTTACCTTTCTCCCAGTGCATTCTTTATCATCCCTTAATTTTATTTTTTTTTAGATAACCATACCATCACATTCAACTCACACCTGTTTTCTTTCTGTGTATATCTTCTAACTGTCCTAATAATAAGAAGCTTTTTAGGAGTCATCATTTTCCCATGTAGGGAATATAAACCATTTAACTTTATTGAATTTTATGATTTCTCTTTCTTGTTTACCTTTTTTTGCTTCTTTAGCATCTTGTATTTGAAAGTCAACTTTTCTATTCACCTTTGGTCTTTTAATCAGGAATGCTTCAAAGTCCTCTATTTCATTGAATATAATTTTTCCACTGAAGAATTGTACTGTTTTGCTGGGTAGATGATTCTTGGTTGTAATCCTAACTCTATTGCCCTTGGGAATATCATATTCTAAGCCCTCTAATCCTTGAATGTAGAAGCTGCTAAATCTTGTGTTATCCTGACTGTGGATCCATAATATTTGAATTGCTTCTTTTTGGCTGCTTGCAACATTTTCTCCTTGATCTGGGAGGTCTCAAGCTTAGCTAAAATGTTCCTGGGAGTTTTCATTTTGGGATCTCTTTCAGGAGGTGATTGGTGTATTCTTTCCATTTCACCCTCTGGTTCTAGGATATCAGGACAGTTTTCCTTGATAATTTCTTGAAAGTTCCTGTCTAGACTATTTTTTATCATGACTTTCCGGTAGTCCAATAATTCTTAAATTTTCTCTCCTGGCTCTATTTTCTTGATCACTTGTTTTTACAATGAGATGTTTCACATTTTCTTCTATTTTTTCACTCTTTTGATTTTGTTTGATTGTTTCTTAATGTCTCATAGTCATTAGCTTCCATTTGCCAAATTCTAACTTTTAAAGAATTATTTTCTTCAATGAACTTTTGTACCTCCTTTTCCATTTGGCCAATTCTACTTTTTAGAAAGTTCTTCTCTTCAATGAGTTTTTGTATACTTTTTTTTTCCATTTGACCAATTTTGCTGTTCAAGGAATTATTTTCTTTATTGCATTTGTGTGCTTGTGTTTACCAGCTGGTCTATTCTGTTTTTAAGGAGTTATTTTTTTCAGTATTTTTTGTGCCTTCTTTATAAGCTGTTGACTTTTTTTCATGATTTTCTTGTATCACTCTCATTTTTCTTCCCAATTTTTCCTCTACCTCTCTTACTTGATTTTTAAAATTTTTTTTGAGCTCTTCCATGAGCTGAGACCAATTCCTATTTTTCTTTGAGGTTTTGGATGCAGGAATTTTGACTTTGTTGTCTTCTGAGTGTACATTTTTATCTTCCTAATCACCATAGTATCTTTTTATGGTCAGATTTTTTTCTGTTGTTTTCTTATTTTCCAGCCTGTTTCTTGACTTTTAATTCTGTGCTAAAGTGGGGCTGTGCCTCACTTTTTTTTTTGTATAGCTATTTTCAGAGGTAGTTCTGGGGATCTACAAGCTTTTGGTTCTTCCAAGGGTGTGATCTAGGGAGAGGTGTGTTTATTACTCTCCTGTACTGTGCACTGGTTTGTAAGTAATCACAAGTACTTTTTTTAACCCAGGAACTGTGACCAGGGTCCCTCCTCCCCTGTGGCTGCAAGCTTGACTTTGCTAGTGCTCCTTCTCACCCTGGGACTAAGACCCAAGGCTGAAATCCATATCCAAGTATAGGCAATGCAACAGAGTCCTGCTTCTGGTACCAGCAAAAAGACCCCTATAAATCTCCTTCTTACTTTTTTTCTGATCCCCTTACTGTCCGTGGGAAACCACAACTGCTGCCACTGATTCAGTCATTCTCTGGCCTGATCCTGGTTTGCTGAGGCTTTGTCTGCCCTGGTACAGCCTGTTTTGTACTACACTGAACAGCACTCTTCTCTCACCCTGGTGCAACAGACTTTTCCTGCTGACCTTCTAAGATGTCTTGGGCTGAAAAATTATTTCACTGTCTTTATGTGGGTTGTGCCTCTCTAGAATTTGATTAGTCATTATTTAAGGATAATTTGAGGGATTTGGGGGAGAACTCAGACAATTCCTTGCCTTTACTCTATCATCTAGGCTCTGCCTGTCACTGCTCTTATTCTCAATGAATTGGAGGCTTTTAAGGCCTAAGCTGATGGGGTTTATATGGTGATATAAACCTCCAACCTCCATCTGGATAATTTCAATAAGGGGAGATCATGGAAACTAACAACTTGTACATAAAAGGAAGGGAAAGGAGCAAAAGCAGCAACCTTAATGCATCCTATTTCAAGGTATCCCCTTGATTCCTCCAATAATCCATGTTCCTTCTTCCAAACCATGTCTAAAGTAGAATTCAATGAGCAATTGCTGTGAATGACATCCCACTTATCCATTTGGTGTGTTTCTGAGCCCAGCTTCATCTTTACTCAAAACCCTTCAGCTAGTGAGCCAAGCAGGGTGTCAGCAAAGGCTATATAGAGGCATGTCTATATTGATCTTCAAGCTATTTTACATGACAGAAATGTCAATATAATTAAAACAACCATGAGACTAAGCACATGCACAAATCACTAAATCTGTCTCCCTGGTTATTCTTTTCTGGGCACTAAATTAACTGTTAATACAAGCCTGGTCACAGAATTTTCACTATGGGAAAGAAAAGCATAAAAATTATGTGTCATTCATTTTTATGAGCATTATATGTGCACAGCCATAGGATTCATATAGACTACTCTGTAATAATTCAGCCAAATGGATAAAAAAGGAGGAGGAATAGGGAGAGGAAAAAGGTAGGATCAGATGAAGGATGAAGGGAAAAAAGCATAAAAAAGAGGAGGAGGAGGAAGCAGAATTGGGGAAGAAGGAAGGAATAAAAAAGATGAGGAAGATGAGAAGGGGAATAGAGAAGGAAGAAATGAATCCAAAATTAATAAAAAAGAAAACTATTTGTATTCATAGATTCTTTTATTACTGTAAAATGTTTTTTCTCAGTAGAGGTATTCTGGATGCATTTACTAGAAGTAAATGTTTGTGTTCTCATGAGTTACTGATATAGAAAATGGTAGAAATAGGGTAAGTTAACTAGGAGTTGAGAGTATGACATAATGCTACAATAAGAGCTTAGCAATCATTTAATCAATCAACAACAATATACTAAACACTTAGAATTAGCCAGACACTATACTAGACTCTAGGGATACAAAGACAGATGAAAAAAAATTCTCTGCCCTCAAGGAGCTAGTTTACAATCTAGCAAGAGAAGAAAACTTGTACATCCAGGAGAAGAGTTATAAGGTCATACTCTTTTCTAACTTGGACAATTTTATTAATTGGAAACGTTAGAAAAAAGAGAGAATTCTAAAACAAACACTGAGAAAGCAGCCAACAGAGAAAATACATTTAGAGAAAAGGTGATTGAAGTGTAGTTTTTCTTAGTACTTAATTTGCATGTGACTGATATGACAAATTTGAAGGTGATAGCTGGGAAACTCTAATACTTGGAACTGTTTGGTGACTATGGGGCAAATGTATATTTCCAGATTGTTACTTGACTGGCAGATGTATAGTTTTGGTTTGTTTCTTTCTTAGATACTGGTGAGTCATTTTTACACACAAGTCCCTTCTATGGAACATTAGGATTAGTCAAGACCAGACCTCTGAGTAAGTCAACATAGTCAACAGAGCTGGTTCTAAGAAGAAGGCAACAGAACTGAGATTCTTGGAACAGGCTTCAAAGTTTACACAGATATCTGCTACTTAGTAGGAACTGGAGAAAAAGGCATTTTGCATTTCTATCTGTGGTTTTTGTGGTTTAGTCATTTTTTTTCAGATGTGTTTGACTCGTCATGACCCCTTTTGGGTTTTCTTGGTAAAGATACTGGAGTGGTTTGCCATTTCCTTCTCTGGATCATTTTACAGGGGAAAACTGAGGCAAACTGGGTTAAGTAACTTGCCCAGGGTTACACAGCTCGTATGTTTCTGAGGCCAGATTTGAACTCAGAAAGATGAGTCTTCCTGACTCCAGGCCCAGTAATCTATCCACTGCCAGCTGTTTAAATATAAACCTTGTCTTCACTTTTCCCTGTACTTCCAAGTATACACTTACAGATAGAATCTTCTCAGAGACCAGTCAGTGGAGCAAACATGGAAAAACACTATACATTCTAGACTTAGGCTTACTGTTGAACATCTCAGAAGAATAGTTAGCAAAGAAACAACTTTACCCAGGAGGAAAGTAGAGAGAGCCAGAAGAAAAGTGACAAGATTAGTATCATCCTGAGGAGTAGTGTTTCCATGCAAGAAAGAGGAGAAGCCAACCTCTGCCTACAATGTTCTTGAAGAGGACCAAGGACATCAGCATTGTAGTTGAGAGTTGTGATATTTCCTGGACATGTTTTCTATTAAAGTACCTCCTTGCTATGATTTTTTTTTTATAAATTGCTTACTTGTCTTTTGTTTTGTTTTGTTTTGGTCTGTGTTTTCTTTTGCAGCATGGCTAATATGAAAATGTCTCACATGGCACACGTGTATTGTCTATTTCTCATTGCTTGCCTTCTCAAGAAGAAGGCAATTATGGGATGTAGGGAAGAAGAGAATTTGGAACTCAAAATTTAAAACAAAATAAACATTAATTTTTTTGTTTACATGTAATTGAGGAAAAAAATTCATCTCCAACTTTTTTCTGTATAAATCTTATTTGTGTATAATTGTTGGCATAATCTCCTCCATTAGATTTCAAGTGTCTTGGGGGCAGGGAACAATTTTGCCTTTTTAAACTTTTTTTTCATCTCTATCACTGATCATAGTGCCTGGTGTATAGTAAGCTTTTGATAAATTCTTCTTGATTTCTTAACTCAATCCACTGTGCAACATTGATTTTCTTTGAGATTATATAAGAAGAAGAATATTTTTAAAACTCTTTTAGAGATTATAGAATATCAATCATGCTATGATGTGGTGGAGTTGAGACTATAACAAAAATCTTTTGATGCTTGGAATGGTGTCACTTCCAGATGATGTTCATCATTCTTCTTTGTACAAGGCAGGCTTGAGAAACAGAAAGCTCTCTAACAATCCTGGGTAAAGATGTATGTATTGTAAGCCTGTTTCTTATACTTTGCTTCATCTCTATTGTATCTCTGTTGGTTCCTGGATTGTTGCCTGGAAACACATTTAACGTTTAGGATCTTACTCCTTTGTTCCCCTTCCTTTGCTTTACATTGAATTACTGCCAAATCCTAGCTTGGGCTCTTTAAATCATGACTCTGCTTTTTCCTTGGTACTTCACATGTTTCCTGTCTTGTGAGCTTTGAAGGCAGACTTCCTGATCTTGAGACTAGAACTCTGGGAGCTGAGCTCCATTTCCAGGTTGAAATGTGATTATGAAAAAAAAGGAAGTTGCAACTGCCATTTTTCAGACTAATCTAATGTGGCAATCAAAGAACAAGATAGTGAGATTTTCAAGAGGAACCACTGCTTTGTCATCATTTACTCAAGCTATGTATGAATTTGGCTCAAATTGACAAAATGCAGCAACAAGAAATTTTAAACCAATTCTAGCACACAAGAAAGAGATGAATATTGGGGAAGTGAGGATAATTAATTAAAAATAAATGGCCTGAAGAAGTAGATTCTAGCTTCCAAATTCATTATGATCCATTTTAGAATTCCAAAAGTATAAATTAGTATTGAGGAGGTGTTAATTGTTTTAAACATGTTTTTCCCTTTTATTTTGATTTCAGTATTATGTTGTCTATTTATGTATTCAGCCATAGACTTTTCCTTGATATCTCTTTTCTCAAAATGTTTTGCCTGATGGAGGGAAAAAATTATTTATAAGCATCATCTGTAAACATTGGTGTAATGTGATCTCTATAATGAAGATTCCATCCTTCCATCTCCTTTTATCCTTGGTGTACATAAGAATTTTAGGGAGGTGGAGCCAAGATGGCAGAGTAAAAGCAGTGACTTGCTTGAGTACTCCCCCAAACCCCTCCAAATACCTGTAAAAATGACTCCAAGAAATTCTAGAGCAGCAGAACCCACAAAAGACTGAGTGAAACAAATTTCCAGCCCAAGACAACCTCAATGGTTGATTGAAAAGGCCTGTTGTGCCAGGCTGGGGCTGGGAGAAGACCACAGTTCAGTGTTGGCCCTGCAGGCAAAGACCAGGCATCAATGAACCTGAAGCAGTCCTTAGGGGATTGAATCAAGGGGATCTATAGAGTTATCCAGACTTTTTGATCCACAAATGCCAAAAACAACTTAGAAGGTCAGTATGAAAAGTCTGTGACTGCAGTGAGAGAAAAGCTTGGTCCCAGCCCCAGTTCTGGCATAGCGCTGGGGCAGCAGCTGCTTCCAGAGCTTCTGGCCCACAGACAGAGGGGGAATTGAGTGGCTGATCAGAGGGAGATTGCAGGGATCTCTTTGCTGGTGCTGAGGCAGGATTCTCTTGCTTTACCTATACTTGGATCTGGGTCACAGTTCTGGGTGGTGATCCTGGGTCGAGGAGGAGTGCTGGCACAATGGAGCTAATAATAGTGATGGAGAGAGAATCCTCCTCACAGTTCCAAGACAGAAAAGAGTGCTTGTGGTCACTCATAGACCAGAGCACAGGTCAGGAAAGGAGTAAACACCTCACTCTCAATCATACCAACTTGGAAGAACTGACAATTTACAGGACCCTAGAAGTATCTCTGAAAACAGCTGCACAAAAGCCCTGAAGCTTGGGACAATACATTCTCCACACTGGAAGCAGACTCCTACCTTAACAAAGAGTTTAAAATTAAAGTAATTGTCTGGGATTGTGAGCAAACTGTGCAAAAAAAAAAAAAAGTCAGACCATAGAATCCTTTGGTGACAAAGAAGATCAAAACATAAAACCAGAAGAAGACAACAAAATCAAAGTTCCTATATCCAAAGTCTCCAAGAAAAATATGAATTGGTCCCAGGCCATGGAAGAGCTCAAAAAGGATTTTGAGAAGCAAATAAGAGAAGTAGAGGAAAAACTGAGAGGAGGAATGAGAGTAATTCAAGAAAATCATGAAAAACAATTTAACAGCTCGTTAAAGAAGATCCCAAAAAATATTAAAGAAAATAACACCTTAAAATTAGCCTAACCCAAATGGCAAAAGAGGTCCAAAAAGCCAATGAGGAGAAGAATACCTTCAAAAACAGAATTGACCAAATGGAAAAGGAAATCCAAACGCTCACTGAAGAAAATACTTCCTTAAAAATTATAATGGAGCAATTGGAAGCTAGTGACTTCATGAGAAATCAAGACATTGTAAAACAAAAAGAAAAGAATGAAAATAGAAAGAAAATAAAATAGAAAATAGAAGGAAAAAAATATAGAAGACTGTGTGAAATATCTCATTGGAAAAACAACTGACCTGGAAAATAGATCCAGGAGAGATCATTTAAAAATTATTGGACTATCTGAATGCAATGATCAAAAAAAGAGTGCAGACATTATCTTTCAAGAAATTATCAAGGAAAACTGCCCTGTATTTTAGAACCAGAGGGTAGAATAGAAATTTAAAGAACCCATTGATCACCTCCTGAAAGAGATCCCCAAAGGAAAACTCTTAGGAATATTATAGCCAAATTTCAGAGTTCCCAGGTCAAGGAGAAAATATTTCAAGCAGCCAGAAAGAAGCAATTCAAGTATTGTGGAAACACAATCAGTTTAACATAAGATTTAGCAGCTTCTAAATTAAGGGACAAGAGGGCTTGCAATATAATATTCTGGAGGTCAAAGGAGATAGGATTACAGCCAAGAATCACCTACCCAGCAAAACTGAGTACAATCCTTCGGGGGAAAAATGGACATTCAGTGAAATTGGGGACTTTCAAGTATTCTTGATGAAAAGACCAGAGCTGAATAGAAAATTTGACTTTTAAATACAAGACTGAAGAGAAGCATGAAAAGGAAAAAAGGAAAGAGAAATCATAAGGGACTTATTAAAGTTGAACTGTTTATATTCTTACATGGAAAGTGATATTTGTAACTCATGAGACCTTTTTCAGTATTAGGGTAGTTGGAGGGGAAAATATATGTAGATAGATAGATGATAGATAGATACACAAATAGATAGATAGTACAGGGTGAGTTGAAGATGAAAGGGTGATATCTAAAAGAATAAAATTAAGTGGTGAGAGAGGATTATACTGGGAGAAGGAGAAAGGGAGAGGTAGAATGGGATAAATTATCTCACATAAAACAGACAAGAAAAAGCTTTTTCAGTGGAGGGGAAATGGGGGAAGGGGAAAGGGAGAGAATGAATCTTATTCTCATTGGATTTGGCTTAAGGATGGAATAACATGCACACTCAATTAGGCTTGGAAATCTATCTTACCCTACAGGAAAATAGGGAGGACAAAAGGGGGTGGGTGATAGAAAGGAGGGCAGATTGGGGAAGGGGGCAATCAGAAGCAAACACTTCTGAGGAGGGACATGGTCAAAAAAATAATAGAATAAATGGAGGTGGGACAGGATGAAGGGAAATAGTTAGTTTTTCACAACCTGACTACTATGGAAGTGTTTTGAATGACTGCACATGTGTAACCTGTATCAAGTTGCTTGCCTTCTCAATGAGGGTCAGTAGGGAGGAAGGAAGGGAGAAAATCTGGAGCCTAATGTTTTAAAAACTAATGTTAAAAATTGTTTTACATGCAACTGGGGAATAAGATATACAGGTAATGGGGTATAGAAATATATCCTGCCCTATAGGAAAATAGAAAGGGAAGAGGATAAGAGAAGAGAGGTGTGATAGAAGTTAGTGCAGATTAGGGGAAGGGATATTCAGAAAGCTTGCCATCTTGGGGTGGGGGGATGGGTGAGATGGGGAGAAAATTTGGAACTCAAAATTTTTTAAGTGAATGTTGAAAACTAAAAATAAATAAATTAATAAAAAATTAAAAAAAAGAATTTTACAGAACCTTACCCCTCCCTATTTCCTCCAGGACCAAATATAAAATCTTATGTTTGAATTTTAAAGCCCCTTCATACCCAGCCCTTTCCTATTTCCCAGTCTTCTTGCACTTTACTCCCTTCTAAGTGATCTGTGATGTATTGACCCTGGGCTCTTTGATGTTCCCCTGACATGGTGCTCCATCTCACATTCCTGGTATTTTTCCTAGCTGTCCCCCAGGCCTAAAATGTTCTCCCTCCTCATCTCCACCTCCTGGCTTACCTTACTTCTTTCAAGTTTCCATTAAATTTTATCTTCTGCAAGAACTCTTTCCAAGTCTTCCTGCACGTTAGTGCCTTCCTTTAGAAACTACCCCCAATTTCTCCTGCATATAGTTTATCAATCAGTGAATAAAAAATTATTTAGTGCCTACTATATGTCAGGCCAACTAAGGATTGGAATATGAAAGGAGTGTAAAAGATAGTCCTTGCTCTCAAGGAGCTTGAAATATAATTGGGGAGAGAATATGCAAATAACTATGTACAATAAATATAATTAGGATAAATTAGAGATAATCAATGAAAGGAAGGCATTAGAATTAAGAAGAATTAAGAAAAGTTTCCTGTAGAAGATGAGATTTCAGCTGGGACATGAAAGAAGCCAGGAAATCCAGGAGGCAAAGATGAGGTGGGAGAGCATCCCAGTCATGAAAGACAGGCAGTAAATATGCTCAAGCATGAGTTCATTGAGTGGGGTTAGGAGGAGAATTGGTCCCACATTGTGTTTTAGGAAGATCACTTTGACAACTGGGCAGAGGATGCATTTGTGTGGGGAAAGACTTGTAGTAATCAACAGGCTATCACAATAGTCCAGGGATGAAGTGATGAAGGCTTTCACCTGGGTGATGGCAGTATCAGAAGAGAATGTTGTCTTCCCCCATTAAACTGTGAGTGCCCTGAGAGCAAGGATCTGATTTTTGGGGGGAAGGATCCTTATGAGGCTCTTCTTTGTATCCCCAGACTTTGGCACAGTGCCTGACACATAGTAGGAACTTGTTATTTCATTGAGTGAGAATTTATAAAGCACCTACTATCTGCCAAACACTTTTAATCCATGAAATATTTTTATTATTCACAAATGAAATTGTCTTCTATCCACTCTAAATGTATCCTACGTGTACATAATTATTGATATGTTATCTCATTGGAATATTAACTATTTTATGTCTAGGACTCCATGTGTGTGTGTGTGTGTGTCCCTATACTTATTGCATAGTAAGCACTTAATAAATCATTACTGACTGGCTGACTGATATCATTAGGATTTTTCCTCAAAGGATGCTGATAACAACTCATTCATGTCTTTCCATTCTGTGAGATTCTTCTATAGGCCCTTCTATAAGCTTGCCAAAGAGGGTCTACCAACATATTAGGGGCCTTCCTAAGTTTCTTCTGACATTTCAATAGCACCAGCAGAATACTGTGGCTGCCGTTCATAGCCTTCTATACATGATCAACCAATTTGTACTTCTTATTATCCATGTCTTTAATTCTTTTACTCTCATTCTTCTTTGAAGTTTCTCATTGATTACACATTAAATACTGCTCTTGCCCTCCATTGTCCTCTTTATGGTATTGATTTTTAATGCTTTAGACACCATTAGAAACCATGTCTCATGGCCATATAGCAACACCTATTAAATGTCAGTATTAAATAGCTGAATTTTTGTTTCTAGGGAAGCCTTTGTTTTAGGGGGAAATTCAAGGAGATTTGCAATTTCACATAGATGTAACAAAGACTACAAAACTAATCATTTAAATTATCATTAGTAGTAGCATTAGTAGTTAACTGAGTGATGCCTTTTGTTCTTACATTATAGTCAATTACAGTTATATTCAGTCAACCACCCTCCAGTGAACCTTCTCTTGTAACAAAGAAAAATATTTAGGCAAAACTAGCTGCCACAATGAACCATCTGAGAACATAAGTACCATTTGGTATCTGTGTTATTCCACCTCTCCAAGGAAAGGAGGCAGATGTGTTATATCATCCTTTCTCTGGAACCAGGACTGGGCAATACAATTACATGACTTTCATTCCAGCATTAATTTGATGAACTATTCTTCCCTTTGAATTACACTAGACCATGTGTGAGTGTGTTCAACTGTACATTCTGCTTAGTGAGGTTGCCCTAGCACATAAAAAGAAATGCTGATGCTATCACATAGTGGTGATAAATTAGGATGAAGCCTTATATTTTCTGGCAGTGTCACATAGTGACATAGGGATGAATGAAACAAAATCCTTTTATCACTCAGCTAGAGCTTTAAGTAATGTGTTTTTAAAATCTCTTGCTTTTTAAAATAAACAAAGTAACTTATTAGTATTCCTCAAATGTACTTACCTATGTTAAATTGGCCATCAAAAGCTTAAGACACCCCTCAAATAATATTAAATTTTGATAAGGAAAAGCCCACATACAAAGGAGCCTACTAAACTATTAAATTTTGGCAGATGACAAAGGCTTATCATAAATCAGTGGCAATTCTGTTACATTGAATACCTGTCAGACCTAGAACCTCAATTTCCTGAAGTGACTAGCACTGAAGCTCTGTGATTACTGGATAGGAGATTATTACAGAGAAATTCATTGTGTGGTTTGGTGATTAAAAAAATTATCTAAATGGCAGGAACTAAATAAAAATGTGATTTTTTTTCCCCCTTCACTCTCACTTTATTTGCTAGGAATAGTAGGTTCATTATTTGTGAGTAAATGGAGTAATCGGCTAATTAACAGCACTTGTTATGTGATGAATATTCAATTACTAGGGTAGGAAGATGGAAAAGCTGTATCATACCTAAGCAAATTAATTCCTTTTTTTGTAGAGTCGATTTGCATCCACCTGGCAGTAAACACACAGCCTCAGAAAAAATAGCTTTGCCAAGTTTGCCAACTTGGAGAAATTAAGGACTGTTTAACCCCTTCCCTGTTTGTCTGAATATGATTTGCTCTCACAGATGTTTCCTTGAAAGTGCCATGGAGATTAATCACATCTGTCAAAGACTCATCTCCTTTATAACACTAAGAAGTTAATTAAATGGATTTTCTATTACTTTAAAATATCTTACAACTTGTGTCAAGTACAAATATAGGGAAACTGCAAAAGCTGTCTAATTGAACATATATAAGAATCAGTGACATTTAACATAAGATCAAAATGTATTTTGAAGATGTTGAAGCCTATTCTTTTCAGTCCTTTTCTAAGAAGCAGATGGTTGTGTTTGTCCCTTGACATGTTTTGTTTTGTGGTGAAAAGTTGAGAAGAATGCAACACAGGTTTTTGAAGATGCAGAAAGTTTTTGGTTGAGAAGGATGGATGCTGATTGCAGGATGCTGATAAAGAAATAAAAAAAAAAAGAATCCAGAAGAAGAAATAAAGTAGGAAGAGGCCCTAGACATTCCCTGAAGAACTTAAGAGACCAGGGCTGGACCTCAAGTCACATTTCTTTTTTCTCTTCAGACATATAATCTCCTTAGTTCCTGATGTGGGAATACCTTCTCCCAGTGCAGATTGGCAACTGCTCTGCAGTTTTAATTTTTTTTGGGGGGGGGTGGAAAGCTTTATAAAATTAAGCTATTTTCCCAGAGTTACCTAGATAGTATGAATCCAAGTCATTCTGACTTGAAGGCCAGATCATTATTCTTCATGATGCACTATCAGAAAAAAAAATTCCATTATGTCCTTTGCTTCCATGTGTCCAACAGGAAGAAGTTTGGTGTAGGCATTTTAGGAAGTGGGCTTTCCAGGGGATCACTACTAAACAATAAAATTCAGTAACTAAAAGGAAGCATACTAAATGACTTCTATAAAGTACTCGGAAGCAAGATATAATGTACAATGTAATAACAGTTGTCTGAGAGAGTCAAGAGTAAGATTATGGGATTATGAGATTTAGAGCTG
The DNA here is from genome assembly GCF_900497805.2 of Vombatus ursinus. Taxonomy (NCBI): domain Eukaryota; kingdom Metazoa; phylum Chordata; class Mammalia; order Diprotodontia; family Vombatidae; genus Vombatus; species Vombatus ursinus. The sequence continues at coordinate 6,949,919 of NW_020948910.1, read as the reverse complement.
AAAGAAAGGCTATTTAGTCCAGTGCTTTCCAGACTGCTTGAGTGCCTAGATTCTTCTTAAATAATATTTTTGTTGTTTTTTTTTCAATTTTACACTGCCCCAAATCCCAACCACTGTGTGATAGTGTCTGTACTGTGAAAATTTATTGATTTTGCCCACAGGTAATGAACCACTAATCTCATCCAAACCCTGCATTTTACAAATTAGGATACTGAGGCCCAGGACTATTAAATAATTTTCTCCCAAACAGATAATGTAGCAAGAATCAGAAGTAATATTTGTACCCACTTAGCTTCATATTTATTTTGTGTTTACTCTGTATATGCTCATATATGTTCCCATTATCCATCCTGATAAAAATACAAGTTCCTTGGGAACTTAACTTCCTTTTTTTAATCATTTATCTTTGAATTCTGAGCCTAGCAAAGAGTATGGCACATTATTTTCATCATTAACATTATCATCATCACCATCATCATCAGCAGCAGCAACAGCATGTTTGTGTAGAACCTACTATGTGTCAGGCACCCTGCTAAGCCCATTACAAATATCTCTTTTGATCCTTGTACCTCCCCTGTAAGGTAGGCACCATTATTTAACAACTTATTTAAAAGATAAGGCAACTAAAGTACAGAGAATCTAAGTGACTTGCTCAGGATCACACAACTAGAAGATTTCTGAAGATAGATTCAAACTCAGATTTTTCTAATTCCAAGTCTAGCACTCACTCTACCACATATTGTCTATGTACATTTGAAGTATAATGTTCAACTATGTGGACATTTATTCAGTCCATAAAAGGTATGTTTGGTTACTTATTAGACTTAATAATGCTGCAGTTTGTTAGAGCAAAATAAAAAAAAATGAGCATCTGAACCCCTTAAAAGTATTCTGAAAACCCCAAGGGTTATAGGAAGCCCACAGGTGGCAAACCATTGGTAGTCCAACAATTTTATGGATGCAGAAACTGAAGCTCAAGGAATCTATATGAGTTGCTCAAAGTCACACAGTTAGTGGTAGAGCTATGATTTGATGCCAATCAGGTCTTTTGATCCCAAATCCATAGTTCTGTCATCTCCATGTTCAAATCAAGAGCTGAGGGAACATCTTATGGGAGTAGGATGGAGGGTAGAGGGTGAAGGGTAGAGTAGAACCTGCAAAAAGAAAGTTTAAGAAATTCTAGATATAGAATTATCAAACAAATAGATTAGACATTACAAAAGCAAATTTAATTAGGGTTGACATCAGGCATGAGAGTATGTGTTGGAGGTGGGGGGAGGGGGGAGGATTACTGTTAGCTTTACCTTAAACCCACTCAAAAAAGACCTTGTTTGGCTCTACTATCTCTAGCATGTGCAAAAGCATTGTGTCACCTAAAGACAGCTTTTTCCTTTGAAATGTTCTTAAATTCCAGTTCTTCTATTGAACTGTTTAAATAATAGGAGAAAAAAAACCTTACTTGCTTCTCTCTCCTTTAAACTTTTTGATAACAGGGGAAATTGTATAAATCCTAGAAGCCATAACCTCAGAAGAAGGCAGCTTGTATCTACCATAGCCCCAATTTAATGTAATAGGATCATAGATTTAGAACTTGAGAGGATCCCAGTAGCCACCTAGTCCAGTCACCTCCTTTTTCAATTGAAGAAACAAGATGCTGAGGAAATTATAAGACTAGCTAAAGGTCATAATGGTAGCAAGTGTCAGAGGATAGATTTGAATCTGACTTCAGTCAGTGTAACATATTATAATTGTAAACAAAGTAGAGACAAGCTTAAATCTTCTACTTCCTAAATTTGTATAATAATGATCCTGAATCTCCAAGAGTATCCTGAGCTGACTCCTTCTGCTCTTTTTCTACCCCATCCCCATCTGTCCACATGGAGAGTCAAATTCCCATATGTGAGTGCTCTGTCCAAAGGAATATAAATTTTAGTTGCTAGGGGTTTGGAGGCTAGATTTTTTTCTTCCCTACACACAGACATACACACACCCACATTGAAATTGGGACAATTAACTCTTTTGTCTCATGTAGTTTTATTTTATGATTTCTTGAAATATAGTTCTGAAAAACCAGACTTTGATAAATCACATTGGGGTTCAAATGTAGCTACTTGATTATGTCTTTAAGGCCAAATCACTCTTGATTCTCACTGACTGGCCAACAATAAACTCCAGCCCAAGCCTAATTTGCTCATTGTTTGGGCTTTGATGGCTCAGAGTTAATTTAAATAGCAATTGTTTCTGTTGTGGCTAGAAACTCTGAAGGTCTTCCCCTCCCAGACTGATTCTTTTGTGAAGGCAAAAGAGGCCATCTTTTGCCTTAGTTCTTACCTAACCTTTCATTGCTGAATGGGTATTGCCTCACGCAAACTGAGACCTGGGAAAGGCCTTAGCTTAAAAAGGCCAAGTTCTCTCACTGCATTGGGGGCCATCACCAGTCACCCTAATCTATGTCTTGATACTGGACCCCAATGACTCTAGAGGAGTGAGACTGATGATTTTGCACAGTTCTACCTCATCTAAATACAATTCACTTTCAAGTCAAGACATAACCTCCCTGATGTTATCAGTCCCCTTCAAGAATGAAGGACAAATCACAGCAACAACAATCTTGTGCTGATCAGGTCTCCATCTTCTTATAGTCACTGCAAAAATTAGAGTGGACACCAAGAAAAAACAATGTCTCAGTCTCATACTACAGAGAAAGGGCTTAAACTAGGTTTTCAGTAGTAGCAGGGCATTTGTTAAATGTAACTTTACACAGTACTTCTTCCTGACCCAGGTCCTAAACATCATGATCTGGGACAGTGCCTATTATCTTTTCCTATTAAATTTCTACTTAACTAGAAATCATCTTCAAAAAAATATGTAAAGATTTCTGACCAAGAAAAAAAATGGACTCCAAAGAAATCTGTTGATTGGGAGGAAAATTTTGCTAATGAAATAGTTTCAGAACTCTGAATTTTTTATGGTTACCAGTCTAATGGAAAAATCAAAGTTAATAAATACTTCTTCAGTCAGCAAAAATTGCTAAATTATTATTCTGGCCCAGGTTTTATACAGTTAAAAATAAAGAAAACATTTGTTTCTAGACTACATTCCTATCACTTCTCCAAACTATCTACAATGCTACAGAAAACTCCACTCTAGAAGGTCTCTCTAACCCTATACTTCATACATTGTTCTCCTTCAGCCCCCCTCTCTCTCTGATTGGCTGATTCATCCCAGGACTTCTATTTTAACATATCTTGCTTCCTCTCCAGGTGTCACTCCTTATGTTGCTTCTGGACTTTTTCTACAGTGCTCTCATGTTAGGTACCTTTGTCTCCTCCCCCCAATTCTAGTTTCCTCTTATATATTCTTCCCCATTAAAATGTAAGCTTCTTGTGCCCATGGACTTTCTTTCTGCTTGTATTTATATTCTTGGATCTTAGCACAGTGTCTGATGTATAAGACATGATTGCTAACTTGACCTAATTTGATTTCTTTTGCTAGGAATCTTTTTGCTAGGAAACAGAGCTAGAAACAGGTGACTTGACTTGAGCAAGGTGACGAAGAATGTAAGGAGCAGAGGTGGAATTCAAACCCATCAAATCAAACTCAATACTCTTTCACTAAATGATGCTGTTTCATATCTTTCTTTTTCTATTTTACAGATCAGGAAATTCAAACATAGAGCAATTAGTGACTTTGCTAAAGTTAAAAGAACTAGTACTAGTATGAGAAACAGGCTTAGAATGCTGTTTCCTCATGCCAATAGTGTGCTCTTTCAGTCTCAATGCAGATTCACTATTCCTTTTCATAATCTGGACTTCATTCAACACCACCGTACCCCAACTTAGACTACAATTTGAAAATCTAGAAAAAAGCTTGGAAAATTCACAGTGGAAATCATCTTTTATCACCTGGAAAATTTCATGAGTGTGAAAATATATGGGTAAAAAACATTTACAAAGAAGTAATCATCTACTGTAAGATTGAAACTCAAAAATATTGATTTATTCTCATATGGTTCATTCCTTTTCATTTAATCCTAAACCTCTTATTGCATCAAGTTTATTTTCTTACTTTCAGTCTGTATAAGGGATAGTGATAGACACTAGCCCTGTTATTTCATTGGTAAAGAGAATTCTCAGATGAGGAAATTCACTTTACCAAGGTATGTTGGTCATAGAACTTAAAGTCATAGAAAGTTGCCTAGAACATTTAAAGGCTAAATAACTTTCCAAGGGTCTCAATCTAGTGTGCAGAAAAGGCAAGACTTTAACCCAAGTCTTCCTGGCTTTGAGGACAGCTGTATGCTATATATATATATATAAAATGTGTATGTGTATGTACATGTATATGCATGTATATGCATGTATGTGTATCTATGTATATGTACATACATGTATATATATATCATATACACATACACACATAATACGCTATCTCTTCTGCTGCTTTGTTACTCATAAAATCCTGGTTTCCCTTTGTTATCTAGCCTTGTCTATCACCATCATTTAAGAAAAAGTAAAGACAGAATGTCCCAAAAGTCTTAGTGAAGTTTTAAAATATTAATTTAGGGCACCCTGTCTCTAGACTTTTCTGAGTTTATAATTTTCTTCACCTTTTCACATATATACCTTATGTGTTTCTGAATCTGTATTTTCCTTATTTCCTTATCCTTTCTTACCGAAAATATTGTCTGAGTACCCTCTTCTATTATCCAAATCCTACCCTTCCTTCAAGACTTAGTCTAAGTTCCACCATCCCCAATGAAGCTTTTAAACAGCCCAGTTTGATGTGATATTTCTCTCCCTTCAATTCTCCTGCCATACTATCTATGACATATGTTAGACACTTCATCATGCACTGTTTGAAGCAGTTCTATTATCACCTTGGAATGTTTAAATTTGAGTCATTGTTTTGCCATGCATTTGTGTCTTATTTCCCAACCACAGATAAACTGAAAATTTAAGGAGTTGTAATGATAGAATGGAAAGAATACTGGCTCTGAATTCAAAGTAACTCAGTTCAAATGCTTCTTCTAGTGCTTGACAACCTGCATCACCTTAGAAAATCACTATAACTTCCTTTGTCTTAGTTTCCTCATCTGTAAAATAAAGGGCCTAGTCACAAGCTGATCTCTAATGCTCCTTCTAGCACTCAATCTGTTGCTATAATTTTTTAGGAAGATTCTTGAAGACAGGAACCAACTGGACAGTTACAATCCCAACTGGCCAGCTCCCAGAAAATGGTAAATGCTTGATAAGGTTTTGTTGATTTTATTGGATTGTCAATTTCAAATGAGAAGCAGTTTGATATATTTAATAGGACAGTATTGGAATTGGAGTAAGGAAGAATTAGATTGGAATCCCACCTCAGACATTTGCCAGCAAGTTAATTAACTTCTCCTAGTCTAATTTTCCTAATATGTAAAAACCAAGATATTGGGCTCAATGACTTCCAAGGCCCTTCTAGCTTTACATCTATAAGTAATTTGATATGCAATGATTTAAAACCTGAAAGCTAAAGATATTCTAGCAGACTGATGTGTAATGGGGGATAGGGCAATGAATCAATTTCCTTTGGATACACAGAATGTTCTTGATGCAATTCCTTACATAGAAGCATCTAGGGAACCTGCTTTCAGAAGAGTCTTAATGATTAGTAATGAAAATGCCTAGAGACTTTGAAGCTTAAGCAGAAATTCTGTAAGTGATTCTGAGTATGATGAATGGCAGGATCTGTGATTGACTACAATTGTCAAAATGGAACTGAAGGCTCTTGCAAGTCTTGGGAATGGTATCAATAATATTCCACACATAATCATAGAGACTGGGCTCACTGGCCAGTTCCCCATTATAGAATCATACATTTGTCTTTGATATGGCAACCCACAGAAGAATGCCAGGGTTGAGATACTCTTTGCTCAACAATGGCAGAGTAGTTTTGAACTAAATTCTGTAGCCACTTAATACTAACCTCTTACTCTGTAGAAAGGAAGGCAAATGGGGCTTTGCTCAGGAGTGGTATCAGTCAGAGTGGTGACTTTCACACGAATTAGGTGTTTTATTATATTAAAAGTTATTTTCCAAGTATACAATTATGATTTCCTTGTTATCAAGACTTGACGGGTAGTGAGATCAGTCAAAAGCTCCACAACCTTCATGTGAAAATATGGCCCCACTCCTCCTTTTCATTTTTTTTCAACTCTTAGAATGTAGAAATTGAACAAAGATCATATCCCTGATTAACACCTCCTCACAATAACTCTCACTCATATTTAATCTCTTAGAAAAAGTTGAAATATATTTATGAAAAACAAAGATAAGGCTAAAGCACATATCAACTACTTTTGGGAAAAGTTTTAGCTTAATATACACATGAAGCACTTGCAAAAATTAAAACATGTGTGCAATATAAAGTCCTAAAATTTATTTATAGATATTATTATAACCTGGAAAAACTACTGGTTCATTGGTCAAATTTATAACACTCTGAGCACCTCTGTGCTATAAATTAATGAACCAGAAAATGGTGAAGGGGAGAGTGGAACATCTGGACAAAGAGCCCTAGATTTAACTGCAAGCCTATTTTGAAGCTATCTCTCCATGCATCTTTGTATTTCTTTCTCTGTTTCTCCCCTTCCTTCCCTCCCCACTGCCCCTGCAAGAAAAATAAGGACTTTATATATAAAATATCTACAAAATAAATGCAATATAATGGTAAGGGGAGGTGATAGAAGTTGGGAGATCAAGAAAGGTTTCATTTAGAAGATGGCAGTTGAGCTGCTTTCCAGGGTCCCCAGGTCATTCTTTTTACTTTTAAGTAATAGCCTGCTGACGGTGCCATTTTCTGGACTTTGGAAATTGGATTGATAAAGGTGAGGGACTAGAACTTATGGCTCCCAAACTCCTCTTCCTGCTCTTTGGAGTAAATATATCAGGTTGATGTTCTCCAAGAAGGACCATGTTTTAAAGTTCATCTGGACTAAACCCCTTTGCCCAGTCCCTCTGTAATGGCAACATTTATCCTTCCTACCTCGGACAAACATCCCAATAAAAGTCCTGATGTTACTCTGCTTTCTGATAAGTATTTTTTTTTTCCCTACAGGGAAATGTTGCTCTTAAATTCCAGCTTGTGTGTTAAGAGTTATCCTCCCTTCCAGAAAATGCTCATTCACAATAAGCTACCCAGTTCACAGTAGAACAAAGGCTGGGATAAAATCATTTTAGATATGACATGAAACATTCTCTTTGCTTTAGAACTCACTTCTTCACCTGTGCTCCTTCATCTGTGCTGGTGTTGGTGCCAAGTCCAGAAAGATCCCATAAAGTTTATGACTCTAAAGCAATGATGGATTTAATGTTGCTCAATCCTTTAACTTGTAGCAGGACAAGGCTAAGTCTGGTCAGTAAAATGGAGACAAGAGTATACTCGGAGAACTCCAATGTTAACATAAGCATCACACACCTCATATAACTTGTGGCTCATAACTAGCAACAGTATTCACGATCCTACCCTACAGACAAGTTAACCTTGAACTTGATAAATCTGTTACTTTTTGCAAATGCAGGTGTACCACTTTGAACTCAAAGATATCTTAGTTAATTCACATTTGCATCACTTGAAATTCTATACCCCAAAGTTACCCTTATAAATAGGTTAGTTCAAGTGAGATTTCATGTGGTCTTTTCCCCAGACTTCTTCCATTTTAAGCATATAATTTAACCACTACAAGTGGAAATTAGTGGCAATGGCTAACCACAAGCCCTATGTCTTTTGAACACAGCATTGAGGACATTTCAATGGGAATTTCAAACAAGGATCTTTAAATATATCCACTCCTCAAACTTAATTTCTTCAGGAAATTTGATCTCAAACTACAAATGGAAATCAAGAGTATTTAATTAGTACCTATTTTAATGAACTAATGATCCAATTTAAAGTTAATTAAGGTAGAGTATGGCAGTTAGATAAATTTAATACAACAACATTATCAAAAAATGATTGCTCTTTTTTGTTCTACTAAAACATAATTGGTTATGGACATGCTTTCAGCAAGTTAGAAAAGATGTACGTTTCAGTCAGCTATCCTATGTGAGCCTAATCACAGGTGCTTTGATGACAGGAGTATCCAAGTGGTTATGTGACAAATAAAGCAGCCTGTGGATTAAATAAGCAGTACTGCTAAACTACTTATTCTTGGCTAAGGGATAGTCCCTGCCACATTATATTGAGGCAATAGGGGATGCATCCCTGACAAATACAGAGTGGAGATCACTCTGAGGCAGAGCAACCCTCTGGACACTGACCTGCTGAAATCCTATAATTCTCCCATGATATCACCCCCATACAGAGACACACAAACTCACGGGTAATAATACATTCACTCAGCTTTAGTATTAGCCTTGGATAAAAATAGACTGGATTGGAGGATAAAATGATTTTCACTTTAGTCTATAAATCTAGCCCTATCCAGTTCTAAAGAACACACTTCATCTGAAATCTACTTCATCTTATAACCATCTGCCAGGATTCTATTATCTACTCAATGAGGGCATTTTTGCATCTACCCTTCCTCCATGTGTACCACTTCCTTGCCATTAGCCTTTTTTGCCCTTGGCCACAGAATAGTGATCAAACCAGTATTACTACTGCTAAAGGAAAGGAATGACAACTTGCTGCCTTATGGATCCACTTAAAATCCCTGTGACTGCTACGACCAAAGCTCTCTTCCTTTGCCACTCTCCTCCATGAGTGGTATTCTTCAGTGATAGAATCTAAACGCCTTGAAGGAAGGGACTGTCTCACCTTTAAATATTTCCCTAGAGCCTAATATAGAATCTGACATATAGGTGGCTAGATAGAGTATTCAACTTAAGAGTCAGGAAAACCTGGGTTCAAATCCTATCATGGATACTTAGAAATTCTCTCTATATCAGTATTCTCATTTGTAAAATAGGAGTAATACCTACTTCACAGGATTTTCACGAGGATCAAACAATATAACTTATATAAAGGACTTTGCAAGGCTTAAAACTTCACATAATTGATTGCTATTGTTGTGTTGTTGTTGTTGTTGTAGTATAACAAACACTTGTTGATCAATTGGTTGAAAAAAGGCAACCTATCTTGAAGGCAACTGGCGGCACAGTGGATAGAATGCCAGGCTTGGGGTTAGGAAGACCTGAATTCTAATATGGCTCAGACACTTACTAGGTGTGTGACCCTGGGTAAGTCTCTTAACCTTGTTTGTCTCAGTTTCCTATCCGTAAAATGAGCTGGAGAAGGAAACGGCCAAGTATTCCAGTACCTTCACCAAGAAAACCCCAAATGGAGTAATAAAGAGTCATATATGAGAGAAAATAACTAAACAGCAAGAACAACAACAATCTGCCCTGAAATTTCACTGCAAGAGTCTACTATCATGCCTGAGATCCCACAATGAAGAATGTATTATTCTGACCTAAGGTACAACCTCTAGACATCTCCCATTATGGGATAAATACCTTACCTGTAAGAGTAACATATTAATAGTCATTAAGATTTAGAAAGAAATAATGTATCAGTTGTCAAAATAATATTTCCAAGTCCAAAAATTTCTACATTCACAACATCTTTAATGTGTGTTCCCTTCTCACTACTCACACAGTCACCACCCTGGTACAGACCATATCTAGACTATTGCATTAGCTGTCTGTTTGTTCTCCCTGCCTCCAGCCTCTCCTCACTCTAATCCATCCTCCACTCAGCTGCCAAAGAGAATTTTAAAGTACAGTTTTCTAAAGTACAGTTCTGACCATTTCACCCCACAACCGCAATTCAAAAAACTCCAGTGGCTCCCTAGAACCTCCAAGATCAAATATAGAATGCTCCATTTGCCATTTAAAGCCTTTCATAATCTGATCCTTTTCTATTTTTCTAGTCTCCAAATATTCTATGATAAAGTGAAACTGGCCTTGCTGGTCCTCATGCATGATACTATATCTGCCAATTGTGTGTCTTTTCACTGGTGGCATGTTCCCCATAATGGAGTTCAAACCCCACCTTCTATAAGAAACTTTTCCTGGGCCCCCACTTTCAGTGTCTCCCCTTTGAAATTGCCTCTTATTTATTCAGTGGGTATGTGTGTATATACAAATACATATATGTATATGTGTATACATATGTATATGTATATATGTATGTATAGTGTTTATATATACTGTTTATATATATACTATTTATATAATTTTATATATAGTATATGTGTGTGTATGTTTGGGTGTGGTGTGTATACATATATATATATATATATATATATATACACACATACACACACACATATATAACATGTTGTCTGACTCATTAAAATGTGAACTGCATGATGGCAGGGACTTTTTTTCATTTCTTTATCTCAGTGCTTAGCACAGTGCCTAATATATAGTGAGGGTTTAATAAATGATTATTGACTGACTGGTGTTGTTTACTCTTCTTTCTTGAAGAGGACCAATGACATTTTGAGGGTGATGTTCTGGCTTGTGCATGAATTGGTTTTAAGGGAGACAGAGCTGTACTAAGTCATCAGCCTCACTCTCTCCTCCAAAATCATTGGAGTCCAGTGGCAAGACAAAAGCCAAGACAACTGGTGATGGCCCAGGATACTTAACTGACTGACTGAAAGTTAGGGACACTAAGAAAAATAATATAAGACAAAAGATTGTATAAGAGAGAAGGAAAGGTCTGGAACATGGCATGTTACACTAGGGTTTTCTGAGTACATGTTATATAAGAGAGAGAACATTCAAATATCATCAAAAGACCAACATGTGAATCCCACCTGGATCATTTTCTAGCTGTGTTGACTCTGGATAAATCACTTAACATTTTTTAATTTCAATTTTTTCATCCGTTTTCATCTGTTAAGCATATACCACACCTACCTGAAACAATTACTGTGAGATTCCAACAAGATAATTAAGGCGAAAGTAATCAGTAACTGCTCAATTCTATAAAATAATAATTCTTGGCATCCATATTAATGTCCCGCGCTGAGATGGAATGATAGGCTACAAAAACGGATCTAGTCTCACTCATTGATTTGTCTCACACAAATTTTGTGGCTCTGTATTTTGTACATGTTTGGCAAACCTAAGTGGAATTTGCACTTTTATCTCCAAGACTGTTCTCAAACACAGCATTGGCTAAGGGTTGAATTAATGATAATAGCACACATTTTATAACATTGAAAGGTTTATAAAACATTTCCTTCACAAAGTCCTGTGAGATAGGTAATGCAAATATTACTATTTTACAGATGAGAGAACTGAGACTTGGAGATGAAATGAGTTGTCTAGGGTAACATAGCCTGTAAATACCAAAGCACCTGGATTTTAGATTTCATGGAATGAGGCATACCCAAAATGTACTTTGGCTTTAAGTTTTGTTTCAGTGACATTCTGCCCATCTTCATTTCAGTGAAGTGGGGTAGATGCGGGGAGGGAAACTATTACCTATATTAAAGCAATATTATATGGGTCAATGAAGTCATGGTCTTTTTGGCCACCAAGTCTGTGAGATTGGAAAAGACAATAAAATCCCCCTCTGATATGGTCATCCTGCCCTCAGAAAAGAGAGTGCCTTCCAGGCATAACAGTGACCTAAGAATTATGTGGGTAATCATTAGAAAATGCTTTGGGATCCTCAGAGAAATGGGCAGTCATAACCTATCTGAAATTATAGATAGATACATATAGATATAGCTATATATACATATACATACATATATGCATGAATGTATATATGTATTTGTTTATATACAGATACGTACACATGTATACATATATATTTATATTTAAAATGTAACTTTGTTACAAATTGCATGGAAACAGATTATCTTAAGCTGTATAACCATTGAGCTATTATCCAATTATTTTCTAATCTTCTAGTATTCAAAAGAATCCATATTCATCATTTGGTTCACATGAACCTTTTTACATTTTGAATTCTCAAATGACACAGTAGAGAATCCCTCTCCCAACTTAATTAGTACTGTCATTTCTTACCAAGAGAAAGAAACAATCTGATAGACCTGAAGCCAGCTCCAAGTTGAAGTGTACAAGAGCCCATTAAAAACTTAGCTTAGACTTTGATGGACATTATTCAAGCTTTTAAGTGTTTTGCTCCATGTACAGAAGAGTCCCAGCTTTCACTGTAACATAATTTAGCAAGCTCTTGTTATTAGACTGGAAACAGGCTTTTATGAAATTAGATGCAAATAGAAAACCTCCAATGGTGGATAATTTTATAGTCAGTCTTTTAGAAGATAGATTTCTGATTAGCAAGCTGTTCAGATTCACTTGGTTTTGAATTAGAAGGGAACTATTACCTTTGCCTTTATAGGATAACACAGATATGTGGGAATTTTCTTTCACATGAGCATATGAGCTTGTGTGACCTGTCTTCCTACCCCACCCCATACAAAATACATACATATATACCCTTAAAATCAGCTTTTTGTTAGAGGGGGGAAGAATTATTTTTATTACCTCTGTATTAGTATTGGAGACAGAATACCGTGTACAAATTGCCATGACCACAGATAATGATAAGATTCACAACTTATTCTCATCCCATGCGCTAAATTAACTAAGATGCTCTTAGGTTGTATACCTGCCAAGAAGTTATGAATGTAGGTTTACATTTCTCCTGGAAATAGAAAAATGGAATTGTGCATTTCCATTCCTAATTGTGTCCCTTCAGAAAGCCCTGCATCAGAAATGATTGAGATTAATTCAGAGGAAGGACTTGCTTATAAGCAATCTTCTAAAATGGGAAGACACTGAATCTTGAAAGAAATTATAAATGCAAACCTATTACTGTAAAGAAAGAGCAGGTGAATATTTTCCTCCTAGAACAGTTTGATATTTTCAGGAATGGAAGCTATTAGATTTCTCATTGGAAAAAGCACTTAGAAGGAAACACTCTCCCTCTCCCTTCACTAAATACCTGAATACCCTCCCAAAGAAAAAGATTTATTTCCTAACTCATCCAAAAGATATGAGAACACATTTGACTGGATTAAAGAACCTTCAGTTTCCAATTGTCCAATGTTGTGAAGAAATGGGAATTATAGTCAATGGACATGACACATTCCAACTGCCAGAATTCTCTATTTATTCCAAGGCACTGAGAAATCAAACTAATGATTTGGAAGAAGAGAGCTTCTATTAAGAAATGTCATAATTATCAGAAAGTCCTGAGTGAATACAGAAGACATGATTTCTTTTTTTTTCCTTTTTCCATGCAGCAAATCACATGGTATCAAAGAAAAAAAAATTGTTTTGGCCCTCTAAGTCTTTCAGTTCTCTTGCAAGTCCATCAAAACAACAATAATAAAAAATAGAAGTAATGCTTGAAATTCAAGTTAATATATAAAAGATTAAAATATATAGATGTAGCAATTCTGGAAATTTTGCCTCTCTCCCTTCTTTATTTTTAAGTCTTATTAGTTCCATTAGCAATGCCATCCATTTAATCAGTGATTTAGATTTCATCTCTAACTCTCTGCTCACATATATTGACTCTGTGTCTCCAAATCCTGCTGATCCTTTAAAGCTCAGCTACAGTTTCTCCTTTTCATTGAACTCTTCCCTGATACCTCCAAATTCCCATGTTTTGCTTTCTCCAATTTCCCCCAGGCTTTTTTTCTTTACCCAATCCTTATTCTGATTATTGTCTGTCCTCTGTGATTTAAAACTTATGATATATTATCTCAAATTGTTCTTTAGTTCTTTCTTTGTTTTAGTCCTGTATCCCAACTATGTCATAATCTGTTGGTTGATTGGTTGGTCATGTATTTTTGAAGAAGACCAAAATGACATCACCAAGTTAGAATCAAGTAACGGTGTGTATGACTGTGGCTGATCAGACCAAAATGAACTCAGAATGCTCTACAACAGTTTGGACACAAATAGTCCATGTGAACATTAGGGGTGGATACTCTAAATCTGCTCATTTCATGTTTCTTTTGAGCTACTTCAATTCTGCTTTCTTCATAAAGGACAGCACCTTCTCTGATGAGGGCACACCTTGCTGAGAAGTCCTGTGTCAGTATCACCATATCATGCAATCAATTCCAAAGTTCTTGAGAGAGACTTTGAAAGTATCTTTATATTTCTTCTTCTGACCACCTATGTAAGTGCTTGCCTTATTTTGGTTCTCCTTAAAATAATCTTTTAGGCAAACATATGTTTGGCATTTGAACAACATGGCCAGCCCATTTGAGTTGCACTCTCTGCAGTAGAGTTTGAATGCTTGGCAGTTTAGTTCAAGAAAGGACTGCATTGTCTGGTATCTTATCCTGCCAGATGATGTTCAGAATCTTCCTAAGACAATTCAAATGGAAGTAATTCAGTTTCCTGACATGGTGCTACTATACTGTCCAAGATTCACAGGCATACAACAATGAGGTCAGCACAACAGTTCTATTGACCTTCAGTTTGGTAGGCAGTCTAATACCTCTTCTCTCACACACTTTCCTTTATAGCCTCCCAAACTCTGAGCTAGCTCTGGCAATACATGTGTCAACCTCATTATCAATGTGTACAGCCCTGGAAAGTATACTGCCAAAGTAAGTGAACTTATCCACAGTATTTAAAACTTTTCCATTTGCTATAATCAATGGTTCCACATATGGATAGTGTAGTGTTGGTTGGTGGAGCACCTAGGTTGTGTGTGTGTGTGTGTGTGTGTGTGTGTGTGTGTTAATTGTTAGGCCAAAGTTAGGACAAGCAGCAGAGAATTGATCTATACTTTGTTACATTTCAGCTTCAGAGGCTGCATTGAGTGCACAATCATCTACAAACAAAAAAAATCATGCACCAACACTCCCTCTATATCAGTCTTGCCTTGTAGCCTTATTTACCATCAGTGTGATAGCTGACCTTGATGCTGTGTTCATCTTCTTGAAGACTTTTGACAACACGGCTGAAAGCATCATGTTAAAAAGCACGGAAGCTTTGTTTCACTCCACGGATGATGGAGAAAGTTTGAGAGCATCATCTATTATTGATAACATGCCATCATGTAGATGACAAACAATATTGATGAACTTCTCCAGGCAACCAAACTTTGACTTAATTTTCCATTAGCCCTCATATCTGACAACATCAAAGGCCTTGATCAGATCTACAAATGTTGTGTATAGATTTCTGTTCTGCTCCTGGCTTTTCTCCTGGAGTTGTACAGAAGCAAACACCATATCAACTGTTCCTCGGTCTTTTCTGAAACCACACTGGCTCTTAGGTAGAAGACCATCTTCCAGGTGAAGGATCAACCTGTTTAGAGGGACCAAGAGTCTTGCCAGCAATGACTAAGAAAGAGATGCCCCTATGATTGTCACAGGGCAATCTTTATCCTTTATATTTATACAGATGGATAATGGAAGCATCCTTGAATTCTTGGGGGATCATCTCCTCTTGCCATATAACCTGAAATTTTCAGTCAGCTTTTGTTTGAGCAATGGATGTCCCCCTGTAAATCTCAGCTGGAATAGAATCAGCACTAGGTGTTTTGCTATAGGAAAGGAGATTAATGGCATTAAAAACCCTTTCTTCAGTTGTAAATTCATCTAGAGAGGATTTGACTTCAACTTGAGGTAAATAATCAATTGCTTTAGCATTGATTGATAATGGTCTGTTGAGAACACTATGGAAGTGTTCAGCCTATCTCTCCAGGATCATGTCCTTATCACTAATCAATGTGGTTCTATCAGCACTGGAGTAGTTGAGAAGCATGATAGGTCTTTGGCCCATAAATAACCTTCAGGGCATCATAAAAACACTTTGAATTGTTACTATCAGTATAAAAACAAATTTCATCTGCCTTCTTACTGAGCCAAGAATTCTGCATCTCTCTAAAGCTTCTTTTGTACTTTACTTTTGATGGAGTTCAATACTGCTTTCTTAGATGGATAAACTATCCTGTTCATAAAACCTGTGAAGTTCTTGGTTTTTTTTTTCATTTAGCAGCTTCTGAATTCACCTATCATTTGCCATCCATGATTTAAAACTTATGATGTATCCCAACTATCTCATAATCTATGTAAAGACACAGGCAATGTTTTAGGCACTGAAAAGTGAACCTTCAACTTTTCTTTCTTGGTATCCAGGTCTCCATGCCACATTTTCCCATTCTCCTTTCAACATTGTCTTCGTGTGATGTTTTTCTCCATTAGGATGTAAGCTTCTTGAAGAAAAGGGTGATCTTTCTGCCATATTTAGAGGCATGTGATGGCAGAGTGAATAGAGAACTAGGTTTGAAGTCAGGAATATCTGAGTTCAAATCCAGTCTCATACATTTACTAGCTGTGTAAGTCAACCTGTTTGCCTCAGTTTCCTTATTTTAAAATGCATGTAACAAGCACATACTTCACAAGGTTATTGTGAGGATCAAATGATATAATATTTGTGAAATACTTAGCACAAGCCCGGCACATAGTAGGCACTATATGAATACTTATTTTCTTCCCTTTTTTGTACATTCATACTCCTAACACTTAGCACAATAATTGACATGTAGTAAATAATAAGTTCTTTATCAATCTTTCAATTTAGATAAAGAGATAAAATGACAGAGATAGAGGCAGAGACATATATAGATATAAACATAGATATAGATGATATTAATATGGAGATATAGTCTCTGATATCCTGGCATGACTTTGAGAATATTCTCATAGTTTGAGAACCAGAAGGGATGTTGGGGGTGTGAGTGATAAGAAGGAAAAGACTTTATGATCTCATTTCCCATAACACAGTAGTACTTCATCAAATCATATGACACAACTTGTTCAACAATTCCCCAATTGATGAGCATCCCCTCCATTTCCAATTCTTTGCAAACACAATAAGAGCTGCTATATTTCCTTTGATCTCTTTGGGGTAAAGACTTACTAGTGTAATTACTGGATCAAAAGATATGCACAGATTTAAACCCCTTTGGGCATAGTTCCAGATTGTTCTCCAGATGATTGGGCCACTTCACTACTCCACCAACAATTCATTAATGTACCTCTTTTCCTTCATCACCTTTAGCATTTGTTATTTCTGATAGGTGTGAGGTGGTACCTCAGAGTTTTTTTTAATTTGCCATTCTCTAATAGATTTTGAGCATCTTTTCATGACTGTAAGTAGCTTTGATTTTTTTCTACTGAAAACTGTTAATGTCCTTTGACTATTTACCAATTATAGAATGGCTCTTATTTTCATAAATTTGACTTAGTTCCATATATATTTGAGAAATGAGACCATTATCAGATAAATCTGTAGCATTTCTTGATCTTACTTCATTATCTATGGCATTTTTTTCTCTTTTTTTAAATTTAGCATTTTATTTTCCCCAGTTACATGTAAAAACAATTTTAACAATTATAATTGAACAAATGGATGCTAATAATTATGAGAAACCATGAAACAATGAAACAAATGAAAGGATGAAAAAATAGAAAGCAATGTGAAATATCTCATTGGAAAAATAACTGACATAGAAAATAGATCCAGGAGAGATAATTTAAAAATTATTGGACTATCTGAAAGCCATGATCAAAAAAAGAGCCTAGACATCATCTCTCAAGAAATTATCAAGGAAAACTGCCCTGATATTTGAGAACCCGAGGATAAAATAGAAATCGAAAGAATCCACTAATCACTGCCTGAAAGATATCCCAAAATGAAAACTGCAAGGAATATTATAGCCCAATACCAGAGTTCTCAGGTTAAGGAGAAAATATTGTAAGCAGCCAGAAAGAAACAATTCAAGTATGGTAGAGCCACAATCAGTATAACACAAGATTTAGCAGCTTCTACATTAAAGGATCAGAGGACTTGGAATCTCCTCCAGATCAGTTTTTTGACCCCCTTACCATCTGTTGGCCAAGAGCTGCAAGAAGCAGTTGCTGCTGCTGCTGCAGAGTCAGTCGACCAGAAGCTTGCTCCAGGTTTGGTCTACACTGGCATGGCCTGTGCTGGACTGTGCTCCTCTCTCACCCTGGTGCAACAGACATTTCCTGCCCATTTTCCAAGTTGTCTTGGGCTGGAAATTTGTTTCACTCCATATTTCTGTGGGTTCTGTTGCTCTAGAATTTGTTTAGAGTCATTTGTAAAATTATCTAGAAGGCTTTGGGGGAGAGTTCAGGTGAGTTATTGCCTCTACTTTGCTATCTTGGCTCCTATGGTATTTTTAAGGAAAATATAATTTCCCTGATTATCTCTTTCAATTAGGTCTATTTCAGCTTTTGCTTTGTCTGAGAACATGATTTCTTCTCCTGCCTTTTATACTTCAACTGAAGCATAATTAGATTCTGTTCCAGACCTTTATTTTAACTCTGTGAGTGTATTTCTGTTTCAAGTGTATCTCTTACATATAGCATAGTGTTGGATTCTGGATTCTAATCCATTCTACTGTCTGCTTCTGTTTTATTGGTTAGCTTCTCCTATTTACATTCAGTTATGATTATTAACTGTGTATTTCCCTCTGTTTTTCTTTTGTTTTCTGTTTTCTTTTGTTGATCCTTCTCTCTCTCTTTATTCTGTCCTTTTTCAAAAGTCTGTTTTGCTTCTATTGCATCACTTAATCTACCCTTCCTTTTATGCTCTTCCCTCCCTAATTTTTATCCACTTTTACTTTTGTTTCTCTATTGGAAAATAGATTTCTATATTCAACTGAGTATACACACACACACACACACACACACACACACACACACACACATATTCTTCCCTCTGAACCAATTCCAATGAGAGTAAGGTTTGAACATTGCCTGCCCACCTTCATTTTCCCCATCCATTATGAAAGCCCTCCTTGAGTATCTCTTCTTTTTTGTAAGAAAGAGTTTCATCATTCTACCACTTTCTTCTCTCTTTTCCCAGTGCATCATTTTTTTCCACCCTTACTTTTTTTTGAGATCTTCCCAACATAATCCACTCATAGCTGTGCTCTTTTTCTATGTAGCCTCCTTCTGACTGACCTGATAGTAAAGATTTTAGGAGTTACATGTAGCATCTTTCCATATAGGAATGTAAAACAATTTAAATTTATTGAGTCCCTTATGATTACTTGTTCATTTTTATGATTCTCTTGAGTCTTTTGTTTGTATGTCAAATTTTCTATTCACCTCTATTCATCAGAAATTCTTGAGAGTCTTCTATTTCATTAAATATCAATTTCTCCCCCAAAGGATTATGCTCAGTTTTGCTGGTAGGTGATTCTTGGTTGTAATCCTATGTGTTTTGCCTTCCAGAATTTCATATTCCAAGACCTCTGATGTTTTAATATGAAAACTGATAAATTGTATGTGATCCTGACTATGGCTCCATGATATTTGAGTTGTTTCTGTCTGCTTGTAACATGTTCACCTTGATGTAGAAACTTTGGAATTTAGTTATAATTTTCCTGGGAGTTTTTACTTGGGGATCTCTTCCTGTAAGTGATTTGGAGATTCTTTCAATTTCTATTTTCCCCTCTGGTTCCAGGATATTAGGGCAGTTTTCCTTGATAATTTCTTGAAATATGATGTCTACACTCTTTTTTTTTTTAAGCAAAAAAAGTATGCTTCAATCTGTATTCAGACACCAGCAGTTCTTTCTCTGGGGATGGATAGCATTTTTCATGATAACTCCTTCAGAGTTGCCTTGGATTATTGTATTACTGAGACTTGCTCAGTCATATACAACTGATCACCTTAAAATATTGCTTTTACTTTGTACATAGTACATTTTACTTTGCCTCAACTCATGTAAGCCTTTCCAGATTTTTCTGAGAGCATCCTGCTCACCATTTGTTATAGCAAAATTGTATCCCATCATAATCATATACCACAAGTTGTTCAGTCATTCCCCAATTGATGGACTTTCCCTCAACTTCTAGTTCTTTACCCCTAGAAAAGGGCTGCTATAAATATTGTTGTATATATAGGTCCTTTCCTTTTTTTAAATCTCTTTTGGGATATAGAGCCAGTAGTGGAATTGCTTTGCATGGTGTTTATAATCCTTTGGGCATAGTTCCAAATTGCTCTACAGAATGGTTGAATCAGTTCACAAATTCCACTAACAATGCATTAAAGTCTATTTTTCCTACATTTCCTCCAAAATTTGTCATTTATTTTTTTCTGTCCTATTAACCAATCTAATGGGTATGACATAGTACCTCAAAATTGTTTTAATTTGCATTTCTCCAATCAATAGTGAGTTAGAGTATTTTTTCACATGTCTATAGACAGCTTTGATTACTTCATCTGAAAACTACTCACCTTTTGATCATTTATCAGTTGGAGAACAGCTCTTATTTTTATAAATTTGACTTCATTTCTATATGTTTGAGAAATGAGGTCTTTCTCAGAGAAACTTCAATTATTTTCATATTTACTATTTCTAACTTTATTTCCTTCCACATTATCCCCCATTTATTCTATTCTTTTTCTCCTTTCACCCTATCCCTCCTCAAAAGTGTTTTGCTTCTGCTTACCCCCACAGTCTTCCCTCCCTTCTCTTATCCCCTGCTTCTCTTATCACCTTATCCCATTCCTCTCCTTCTTTCCTGTAGGCTAAGATAGGTTTCTATACCCAATTGAGTGTGTATGTTATTCCCTCTTTGACCAAATTCTGATGAGTGTAAGGTTCACTCATTCCCCCTTACCTCACATTCTTCCCCTCCACTGTAAAGGCTTTTTCTTACCTCTTTTATGTGAGATAATTTACCCCATTCTACCTCTCCCTTCCTCTTCCCCCAGTGTGTTCCTGTCTCCCCCTTAATTTTATTTTTAGATATCATCCCTTTGTATTCAGTGTCACTGTGCCCTCTGTCTATATATACTCCTTCTAACTACCCTAATAATGAGGAAGGTCTTATGAGTTACAAATATTATCTTACCATGTAGGAATGTAAACAGTTTAACCTTATTAAGTCCTTTATGATTTTTCTTTCCTGTTTACTTTTTTATACTTATCTTGAGTCTTTTATTTGAAATTTAATTTTTCTATTCAGCTCTGTTCTTTTCATCAAGAATACATGGATTCTATCTTTATCTCATTGAATGTCCATTTTTCCCCTGAAGGATTATACTCAGTTTTCCCAGTTGGGTGATTCTTGGTTGTAATCCTAGCTCCTTTGTTGATCAAAATATCATATTCCAAGTCCTTTGATCCTTTAATGTAGAAGATGTTAAATTTTGTGTTACACTGACTGTGGCTCTACCATACTTGAATTGTTTCTTTCTGGCTGCTTGCAATATTTTCTCCTTGATCTGGAAACTCAGGAAATGGTCTATAATATTCTTGGCAATTTTCATTTCAGGATCTCTTTCAAGAGATGATCGGTGGGTTCTTTCAATTTCTATTTCCTCCTCTGGTTCTAGAAAATCAGGAAAATTTTCCTTCATAATTTCTTGAAAGATGATGTCTAGGCTCTTTTTTTGATCATGGCTTTCAGGTAGTTCAATAATTTTTAGATTATCTCTCCTGGATCTATTTTCTATGTCAGTTGTTTTTCCAATGAGATATTTCTCATTGTCTTTTTTTTTTCATTTTTTTGTTTTAGTTGTTTCTTGATTTCTCATAGTCATTAGCTTCCATTTGCTCCATTATAATTTTTAAGCAATTATTTTCTTCAGTGAGCTTTTGGACCTCCTTTTCTATTTGGCCAATTCAGCTTTTTAAGGCATTCTTATCCTCATTGGCTTTTTTGGACTTTTTGGATTTACCATTTGGCCTATTCTGCTTTTTCAGGTGTCTTTTTCTTCAATATTATTTTTGTGCCTCCTTTACCAAGCTATTGACTCTATTTTTCATGATTTTCTTACATCACTCTCATTCCTCTTCCCAATTTTTACTCTACTTCTCTTACTTGCTTTTCAAAATCCTTTTTGAGCTCTTCCATTGCCTGAGTCCAATTCATATTTTTCATGGAGGCTTTGGATGTAGTAATTTTGGCTCTGTTTTCTTCTGAGTGTGTGCTTCAATCTTCCTTGTCACTGTAGTAATTTTCAATAGAGGTTTTTCCTGTTGTTTGATCATTTTTCCAGCCTATTCATCGACTTTTAACTCTTTGTTAGAGTAAGGTTCTGCTTGCAAGGTGGAGGATGCATTGTCCCAAGCTTCAGGTGTTTTGTGTAGCTGTTTTCAGAGAAACTTCTAGATAACTGTAAGTTCTCAGTTTTTCCAAGTTACTATGATCTAAGGGGAGATGTTTATTACTCCCCTGGCCTGTGAGCAACCACAAGCACTCTTTTCTGCCCTGGAACTGTAAGGGTGGTCCCCTTCCATGTGGATGCAAGGTCTGTTCTAGTGTTCCTCTTCACCCTGGGACTGCCACCCAGGACTGCAACCCAGATCCAAATATGGTCAAAGCAATGGTCCTAGCTCAATGCTGGCAAAAAGACTCCTGTAATTTCTTTCTGATCAGTTACTCTACCCCTTTACCACCTGTGGGCTGAGAGCTTCACAAGCAGCTGCAGCTGGTGATTCAGTCCCTCCCAAGGCCTGTTTCTGTTTTGTTGTGGCCTAGTCTGTGCTGGCATGGCATGCACTAGACTGTACTCCTCTCCAATCCAGGTGTGACAGACCTTTCTTGTTGACCTCTTAAGTTGTCTTTCGCATCTTTTGGCTGAGAGGTCTGAAAACTGCCCCTGTTGCCAATGAACCAGTTGCCCTGAGGCCTGATCTGGATTTGCTTGGGCCCAGTTTGTGCTGGCACAGCTTACACTGGACTGTGCTCATCTCTCACACTGGTGCAACAGACCTTACTTGCCAACCTTACAAGTGGTTTTGGGCTGGAAATTTGTTTCACTCCATCTCTTTGTGGATTTTGCTGCTCTATAATTTGTTTAGCGGCATTTTTAAAGGAATTTGGAGGAGTCTCAGGGAGAGGTCAGGGGAGTCCCTGACTCCACTCCACCATCTTGGCTCTGCCTCCTCTCTAGGTTCTTTTTTTTTAACATGGCTTTTAGGTAGTTCAATAATTCTTAAATAATCACTCCTTTACCTATTTCTCAGGTCAGTTCTTTTTCCAATAAGATATTTCTAATTTTATTCTATTTTTTTTATTATTTTAACTTTATTTTATTGTTTCTTGAAGTCTCACAGAGTCATGAACTTCCACTTGCTTGATTGCAATTTTTAAAGAATTATTTTCTATAGTGAGCATTTGTACCTCTTTTTCATTTGGCCAATTCTGCTTTTCAAGGAATTATTTTCTTCAGTGAATTGCTGTACCTTCTTTTCTGTTTGGCCTTTTCTCCTCTTAGAGGAATTCTTTTCTTTAGTGAATTTTAGTGCCCCTTTTACCATTAGGCCAGTTCTGTTTTTTAAAGTATTATTTTCTTTACTATTTTTCTGCCTCTTTTGCCAAGCTTTTAATTCTCTATTCATAATTTTCTTGCATTGCTTTCATTTCTTTTCCCATTTTTTTCCTCTACCACTCTTTTCTCTTTCTATAACTTTCCAGGAATTCTTTCTAGCCTTAGTTCCAGATTAGCATTCTTATTTGAGACTTTGCTTGTAACTATTTTCAGATTGTTGTCTTCTACTAAGTTTATATCTTAGTCTCCCCTAACACTGTAGTAGCATTTTATGGTCATGTTCCTTTTTTGGTTGTTTTTCTTGTTTGCTCATTTCTCAGACTATTTTTTCAATTTGAACTTTATTATAAAATTGGACTCTGCTCACCTAGGGCTGGGGAGGCACTGTACCAAGTTTTAGACTTTTTCCTGTTGCTGTTTTCAGAGTTAGTTCTGGGTGTCTACAAGTTTTTGGTATTTTCAAGATAGTATTTTCCTGAAAGAGGTGTGGTGACTGCTGTCTTGGTATTCATTCTGGTCTTCATCCAGGAAGGGTCCCTGCTCCCCTGCATCTGCAAGTGCTAGTGCTCCTGTTGGCCATAGAACTATGAATGGATCCTCCATTCTCTTGTGACCATCACCACTATTGTTCTTTGCCCTGGAATTGTGACCCAGAACTAGTTTGAGGGCCATAGAGCTGCCAATCAAAATCAGCTGTACACAGTGCCAGCAAAAGGTCCTCTCCAGTCTTTTTTCAGACGAGTTGTCTGACCCCCTTACAGTCTCTGCACTGAGAATTCCTGAAGGTGCTGCTGCCCTGGATGCCTCCATGGCCTACCATTGGTGCTACTGCAGCACTTTGGGCCTGCACCCACAAACCTTTCCTGTGGATCACCTAAGTTGTCTTAGGTTAGATAAATATCTCCCTCTGACACTTTTTGGCTCTGATGTTCTAAAATTTGGTTTGAGGAATTATATTTAAATTGTTTGGAGAGGAATATGGGGAGAGTTCAACTGGATCCTAGCCTGTACTCCACCATTTTTCTCTAGTCCCTCTCTCGATACTTTCTTTTATGGTTACTTGCGTGTTTGTCATATCCCTATACTAGAACATAAGCTGCATAAGGGAAGGACTCTTAACTTTGCATCTTCTCTTCAGTAGTCACCAGAATGGTCTATATAAAGATAGGACTCATAAACATTTGTTAAATTTAATTTAAACATGATTAATTTCTCCACTTCAAAAGTTTCACCTCCCTTATTAACTTATTAGCTTATTAACTCTTTCTCAAACATAAGGCCATTTTGGCTGGATTCCAAAGAGGTAATAAAATATGGTAGGAAGAACATCAATGCTAAAGTCAAGGGACTTTGGTTAAAATCTAGATTTGTGGCTTAATCTAGGCAATTATGTCATGAAATGTCATGGACCTCAAGACATAGCTCATAAACACTAGTCATTTCAGGGAGAAAGTATGCTTGTTGGGGAAGGAATGTCCTTTGTCCTACCCACTTCAACATCCTGAAGAAAGCCTTTATCAACCTACCCAAGTTGTAGCTCTCTCTGTGTCCTGCCCACATGTCAGTTGTAACTAGTTTTTTTTTTTTTTGGTTGTTGTTGTTGTTGCTTTGTTTTGGTTTTCAGATTGTTATTACTTGGCAGAATTTTTGCCCCACTAGAAGATCCAGGGTAACCTTGATGTGACAAGGAGGTATAGGAATAGAAAAAAGTAGAGAATTCAATATAATTATGACTTTGGAAGTAAATTAATGCTTGTAGTTTGGAATACTTTATGTATAAAGATATAACTATTAATGGTAAGTATTTTGAATTATATTCTTTATAATGGTGATGGAGTCATAGTCCCTTTTTCTTTCTAGGTATGAGATTGATAGCTGAATTTTGCAGAACAGTTTTGTATATGGGAATTTGTTGTCATTCTAAGACTCTATATTGTAACTGGCCTGGGCTTTTATTATTTACAATATTGTTTTGTGTATTTTCTATATTATATAATAAATATTAATCTAGCTTTTATTGAAAAGTTTTTTATACTTAAATATCAAATATATTAAGTTGGAATATTTACTATGGACATAAAACTTTTTTTAAGATTTTTTTGAACACTAATCTCAATTAATCAAAAAACATTTATTAATATATTACTATTCCAGCCATTGCACTAAGTGCTCGAGATACATATATCAAGAATGAAAGAATCACTAATTTCATATAGAATAAATATGAAGAGAATAAATAAGAAATGGAAGACAGGATAGTTAAATAGGGAGTTTAGAATGGAAGACACTAACATTTTTGGGGATCAGAAAAGGCTTAATGAAGAAAGTGTTAATTGCACCAAGTCTTGAGGTAGAGAGAAATTCTATGGGGCAGAGGTAAAAAATTAAAAGTATTGTCATGAGGAATAGACAATGAAACAGTACAGAGATGAGAGACAACATTTGTTTTCTTTTTTTCATTATTTAATATTATATTTTCTCCAGTTACATGTAAAATCTATTTTAACATTTTTTTCAAATTTTGCATTCTAAATTCTCTCACTTCTACTCCTTATCCTATCATTGAGAAGGCAAGCAATTTGATATGTTGTACACGTGTAGTCATGCAAAACACATTTCCACATAAGACATTCTGTGAAAGAACACACAGACAAAAAAAATTCCAACAAAAATAGAGTAAAGAAAAACTACATTCAAGCTCTACCAGTTCTTTCCCTAGAGATGGACAACAACTTTCATAATAATTCCTACAGAATTGTTTTGGATCATTTTATTGCTGAGAATAGCTAAGTTATTCATAGTAGATAATCATACAATATTACTGTTACTGTGTACTATGCTCTGGTTCTGCTAATTTTACTTTGCATTAATTCATGTAAGTCTTCCCATGTTTTTTTTTTTTCTGAGAGCATACTGCTCATCATTTCTTAAAGCACAATAATATTCTATCACAATCCCAAACAACTTATTCATCCATTCCCTAATTGGTGGATATCCCCCTCAATTTCCAATTCTTTGCCACCACTAAAAGAGCTGCTATAAATATTTTTGTACACATAAGTACTTTTCTTCTTCATTTTCTCTCCCTCTTTAGGAAGCAGTTCTAGTAATGGTATTGTTTGGTGAAAGGAGATGCCTGATTTTATAGCCCTTTGGGCATAGTTCAAAATTGCTCTACAGAATGGTTGGATAAGTATACAAGTTCACCAATAGTATATTGGTGTTTTAATTTCCCTGTATCTTCTACATTTATCATTTTCCCATTTAGTCATAGCAGCCAATGTGATAGGTAGGATGTGGTACCTCAGAGGTGTTTTAATTTGCATTTCTCTCATCAATAGTGTTTTAGAGCATTTTTATATGACTATAGATAGCTTTGATTACTTTGTCTGAAAACTGCCTGTTCATGTTTTGACCAAACAATACCACTACTAGGGCTGTATCCCAAAGAGATTTAAAAAAAGAAAAGAAAAGTATGTATGCATACAAAAATATTTATAGCAGCCCTTTTTTAATGGTAGCAAGGAATTGGAAATTGAGGGGATGCCCATCAGTTGGGAAATGGCTGAATAATTGTATAATATGAATGTAATGGAATATTATTGCACTATAAGAAATGATGAACAGGTGGATTTCAGAAAAACCTGGAAAGACTTACATGAACTGATGCAAAGTGAAGTAAGCAGAACCAAGAGAACATTGTACACAGTAAAAGCAACACTGTGCAATGACTAACTTAGATGGATTTAGCTCTTCTTTACAATGCAATGTTCTGAGACAATTACAAAAGACTCATGATGGAAAATGCTATCCACATTCAGATGAAGAACTATGGAGTCTGAATGCAGATCAAAGCATATTATTTCTCTTTTTGTTTTTTTTTCTTTCTCATGTTTTTTTTTTCCTTTTGTTGTGATTCTTCCTTCCCAACATGACTAATATGGAAATATGTTTAATGTGATTGTACATGTATAGCCTATATCAGATTTTAAGCCATCTTGGGTAGGGGAGAGGGGAGGATGGGAGAAAAATTTAGAACTTAGAATCTTATATAAGTGAATGTTCAAAACTAAAAATAGAAGCAGCTAGGTGGTGCAGTGGATAGAGCTCCAGTCTTGGAATCAGGAGGACCTGAGTTCAAATCTGACCTCAGACACTTGAAACTTACTAGCTGTGTGACCCTGGGCAAGTCACTTAACCTCAATTGCCTCACAAAACAAACAAAAAAATAAATTTTTAAAAATAAATTTTTAAAAAATGCCTGTTTATATCCTTTGGTCATTTCTCAATTGAAGAAAGATTCCTATTTCTATAAATCTGATTTATTTTTCTATATGTTTGAAAAATGAAGTCTTTATCAGAGAAACTCACTGTAATTATTTTTCAGAGTAATGATTACCAACTAGGTTTTTCCTTCCAACCTATATTCCCATGTTCATCCTACTCTCTCTGCTTTTACCCTGTCTATTCCCAAAAGTGTTTTGCACATGACTCTTACAACCCCAAAACTGCCCTCCCTTCTATTGGCCTCTCCCCTTCTCTCTTCTTCTCTCCCCACTTCTCCCATTTTCCTCCTCCACTGTAAAATCTCTTTCGGGCCTCTTTTACTCCACATAATTTATTCAATTCTACCTCTCCATTTCCCCTTTTCCCAGTGCATTCTTTTCTCTTGTCCCTTAATTTTATTTTGTAACATAATTATACCATCACATTCAACTGACACCTCTGCTTTCTATCTATGTACACTCCTTCTAACTACCCTAATAATGAGAAAGTCTTCAGGAGCTATAAATATAATTTTCCCATGTAAGAATATAACCATTTGACCTTATCAGATCTTAAGATTTCTCTTTTTTGTGTACCTTTTTATGCTTCTTTTGCATCTTGTATTTGGAAGTCAAATTTTCTATTCAGTTCTGGTCTTTTCATCAGGAATGCTTGAAAATCTTCTATTTAACTGAATGTCCATTTTCCCCCTAAAGGATTATACTCAGTAGGTGATTTTTGGTTGTAATCCTAGCACTTTTGCCCTCTGGAATATCATATTCCAAACTTTCTTATCTTTCAATGCAGAAGCTTAAATCTTGTGTTATCCAGACTATGGCTCCATGATATTTGAATTGTTTCTTTTTGGCTGCTTGCAGGATTTTCTCCTTGATCTAGGAATTTGGGAATTTGTCTATAATATTCCTGAAAGCTTTAATTTTGGGATCTCTTTCAGGAGCTTATCAGTGGATTCTTTCAATTTTTATTTTACCCTCTGGCTCTGGAATATCAGGGAAGTTTTCCTTGATAATTTCTTGAAAGGTGATGTGTAGGTTCTTTTTCTGATCATGACTTTCAGGTACTCAAATAATTCTTCAATTATCTCTCCTGGATCTATTTAACAGGCCAGTCATTTTTTCCAGTAAGATAGTTCACATTTTCTTCTACCTTTTTTTTCATTCTTTTGATTTGTTTGCTTTTTTTTTCTTGATGTTTCATTAAGTCACTAGCTTCCACTTGCCAATTCTAACTTCTAAGGAATAATTTTCTTCAATGAGCTTTTGTAACTCCTTTTCCATTTGGCCAATTCTACTTTTTAAGAAATTCTCTTCAGTGAGTTTTTCATATCTTTTTCCACTTGACCAATTTTGCTTTTCAAGGCATACTTCCTTCTTTGCATTTCTGTGCCTATTTTAACATTTGGTCTATTCTTCTTTTTAATGTGTTATTTTCTTCAGTATTTCTTGTGCATCCTTTACCAAGCTATTGACTTTTTTCATGATATTCTTGCATTACTCTCATTTTTATTCCCAATTTTCCTCTAGCTCTCTTACTTGATTTTTAAAATCCTTTTTGAGCTCTTCCATGGCCTGAGACTAATTCATATTTTTCTTTGAGGCTTTAGATGCAGGAATTTTGACTTTGTTGCCTTCTTTTGAGTGTGTGTTTTGATCTTCCTGGTCACCACAGTAACTTTATATGGTCAGATTTTTTTTCCTGTTGTTTTCTCATTTTCCAGCTTATTTATTGATTTTTTCATTTTATGCTAAAGTGGGGCTCTGTTTCCCAAGTTGAGGGGGCACTGTCCCAAGTTTCATTTTTTTGTGCAGCTATTTTCAGAGGTAATTCTGGGTACCTGCATGTTTTTGGCTCTTCCAAGGTGTTATGATCTAAGAAAAAATGTGTTTACTACTCTCCTGTACTGTGTACTTGTTTGTGAGTGACCACAAGAACTTTTTTCAACTCTGAAACTGTCCAGAGTCTGTGACAGATTGGTCTGTGACCACAGTCCCTGCTCTGTTGTGGCTTCAAGTTATGCTATGCTATGCTAGTGCTCCTCACCACACTGGGATTAAAACACAAGACTGAGACCCAGTTCCAAGTTTAGACAATGCAACAGTCCTGACCCTGGAACTAGCAAAGGGATCCTTCACATCTCCTTCTGATCCATTGTCTGATCCTGTCTATGGACTGAGAGGCCTGGAAACCCCTACTGTTGCCACTGATTCAGTTGCCCCAAGGCCTGCTCCTGGTTTGTTTGTTTGTTTGTTTGTTTGTTTGTTTTTTTCCTGGGTCTTGGTCTGTGTTGTCATGACTTAGGCTGGACTGTGCTCCTCTCTCACCTTGATGCAACAGATCTTTCCTGCCAACCTTCTAAGTTTTTTTGTGCTGGAAAATTGATTTGCTGGGTTTTTTTGTGGGTTCAGAGTCTTTAGAATTTGTTTAGAGTCATTATTTAAAGTTATTTGGAGAGGTTTGGTGGAGAGCTCAGGCAAGTCCCTCTCTTTACTCCAAAATCTTGGCTCTGCCTCCCCCAGAACATATTTTCTTAGAGCATTTAGGTGATTCAGTGGATAGAGCACTGACCCTGGAAACAAGAAGACAAATTCAAATCCAGCTTCAGACACTTATTTGCTGTGTGACCCTGGACAAATCACTTAACTTTTGCTTAGTTTCCTCATCTATAAAATGAAGATAATAATAATAACTAGTTTCCAAGGTTATTGTGATAATCAAATGAAATAATCGTTGTAGAGCACTTAGCACAATGTCTAGCACATAGTAAGATCTATATAAATGTTAGATATCATCATTTTCATTATTATTATTTTAAGAATGATATATTAAGGGTCAATTTGAGTGGATCACATTGCACAGCTGAGGGTTTAACTAATATACAATGATCCTGGAAAGATAGATTGGGTCCAGGCTGTGATATATTTAAAAGCTAAACAGAAGAGTGTATGTTAGACCCTTAAAGAAATAGGGAGACAAAAGATATCATCTGTGAAGGAAATAACATAATTATATGTGAATTTAAGGAAAATTATTTTGGGATCTATGTGGAGGACATGGATAGGGAGAGGGAAGAGTTAAGTATAACATCAAGATTCCAGGTTTTCATTCAGGGGTCAATTCCAGAGTCACTTACTAAATATGGCCTGCTTTGATTCCCCCCTCCACATTTTTAGTGCATCTTTATACACACAGAGACATATACACACATACATAAACCAGAAATATGTTTTTTCCTTTTATTCCTTGTTCAAAAAAAGTAATTACAGATGTATATGTTGTTTCCTTCCAATAGAATAAAAGTTCCTTGAGGGCAGGGATCATTTTTATTTTTTGCCTTTTTTTCCCTCCAATAACTACTTCAGTTTCTGGCAATTACTAAGCACTTGATATATCATGAGTTTCTAGAGAAAATCATTATTAATTTCTAATTTGGAACATGTCTTGCATTGTTCTCCATAATTTACATACTCAATTCCTATTCATAAGCCATCTCTTCAGCATCTCAATTGACTTTACTACTCTGGAGAAAATTCTGCCATGGGACACCAATCTTCTGATTAGTTACACCCTTTTCCAGAACCCTATTTTAGGAAAGTTTGAGCCACCTTGATTTTCACTCTCTCCTCTTTAGAATCACCAACTCTCTTCTTATGCTATGTGTATTTGTTGCTTCCCACACTTCTCAAGTTCTAGAAGCATTAACCATAATCAAATCAACCCTGTCAAAGTTGCTGGAACAGGTGTGTCAATTTAGTCTCCTTGGGCTCAAAATCTTGTAACTTCCAAAACCAAAGCACTCATTCCTGGCCACTGCAGCCTTGTGAGTGGCCTATCTTATTAGAATATATAGTCCTTGGTGATAGGGACCATGCTTTCCCATACATTTGTCATAGGTGTTCCATTCAATACTAAAGAGCCTTCCTTGATGTCTCAACATAGAGGATACTGGTGGAGCAAACAGTGGGGCTGTCTACTGCTATTTCTTGCTCTTGACACATGATGCCTTTTCCTTAGTGCATGTCTTTAATGGTATTCTTTATTCCAGTTCTTCCTAATTCCTTATTTGCTATATGCTACAATCTGCTTAATTCCACACGTCCTTCTCCATCTCCTTCTTTGTGATAGTTATTTTTAATTCCTTTTAAGACTATGATCTTCTACTACCAGATATCCAGAAAACAATGATAGGTCTTTGTTTCTAGAAATATTGAGTCATTAAACTTTATAAGGCAATGTAGTCCATTTGCCTGCATTTGTTTAATTCTGTCATAATAAGTATAGCAATAGCTAACATTTATGTAGTGCTTACCATGTGCCAGGAACTGTAATAAGAACTTTACAGTTATTATCTTATTTCATCCTCACAGCAACTCTGTAAGGTGGGTGCTATTGTTATTATATTCCTCATTTTACAGATGAGGAAACTGAGGCACACTGTGGTTAAGTGACTTTCCCAGGATCATAGTGCTGGTAAGTGTCTGAGACTGGATTTGGACTCTGGTCTTTCTGATTCTAGGCTCAGTGCTATGTCTACTATAGCACATAACTGCCTACACTTAATTCTACAGTAGGACATATGAGATATCAGGGGAGGGCCTATAAATGTTTGGGTAAATCTTCAATGGAGAATTTTTAGATATAAATGGATATAATATTCTTTGGATGGGAAGATATTAGAGCTACATAAGGACAAAACTTTTAAGAAATGAAGGGGTTCTTGTTCAGATATGGGTTACAGTGTGTATTTTCTGAAGTTCTCTCCATCCCTAAAATTCACTGTTCTGCAATTCTTTGCATATTGCCATATTAGGATTTTTTTTTCTGATAACTAATGGAAATACTAACATTCCTAAAGAAGCCCAGCAGAAAGTATTTATTTTTATTATCCACAGTGATTCATACAATGTTGGCTCTCAAAGGCACTCAATAAATATTTGTTGAATAAATGTTAGGTGAATATCATATTTGAAGATGCCCCAAATTCACTTGATTCTGAGAATCTTCTAAAGTGAATGAATTTTATTTTTAAAATAGCTAAAGCTTAGGTTTTTGAGCAATTCTTTGCTCACTTATGAAAAATATTTTGTGTTTTTGACATGGATACAGTTAACAAAGATGTTGCAGTTCAAAACCTTACTTCCTAAAACTACCTGCATGGCTGAAGC
This sequence comes from Vombatus ursinus, assembly GCF_900497805.2. Taxonomy (NCBI): domain Eukaryota; kingdom Metazoa; phylum Chordata; class Mammalia; order Diprotodontia; family Vombatidae; genus Vombatus; species Vombatus ursinus. The sequence continues at coordinate 6,917,150 of NW_020948910.1, read as the reverse complement.
AGTTATTGGCTTCTCATGAAGTAACTGACCTGTTAATTGTGTCCATAAAGAAATTACTAGGGTTAATTTACTTCCTATTAAAAGACATTTATATCAATACTTGTCATGAGGAAAATTGAAGAATAACTTGGTTGATGACAAGTGGTTAGGTCTCTTGGAATCTATTCTCTAGATCATACATTACTCCCATTATGGTGATTATGAACATGTGAATATGATAAGTATATGCATGCAGGACACACACACACATACACAGAAATGTGTGCTCATGCAGGCACATGGCATTTCCCATCAAGAAATGACCTAATAGGGGTATTTATAGGGCTTGAAAAATTCCAATAGCTAAATGAGGGTATTAGTTTATGTTTGATATTGAAACTACATCAAACATTCATAGGTATTCAATAGTTAACACAAGATTTGTTTAGACTTAGCAAGAATAGGATATTTTAGCAAGCATATACAATGAGGACATTCTGAATTGACTCAGTTGAGGGAAGCTCCCCTGCTTAAGTTGCTCATCATTTTCCAACAACCAAGCAGATAGCAAAAGATAGCACCTAGAGCACCTAGTGGCTATTTTGTTTTCAGATCATCTGGATGTTATGTCAACAGCCTAACATTTAGTCCCCTGAACCAATAGTTGAGACTAGTTTCAATGACTTTTAAAGGGGGGGGGGGAGCAAACAATCAAACTTAGCCTAACTTGCATGAGAGCAAGGGTTAGGAGATTGTTCTTACTACAGTAAAGTTTGAACTAGGTGAGTTTTAGGTTCTTTTCCATGGCTAGATTTTTATCCTACAGTATCTGAAGGTATCTAGTCATCAGGCAGAAAGTATCTAGTCATCAGGCAGAAATTTAGATGGGTCAAAGAAGAGTATAATTGTGGCAATCAGATTGCTGGATAGGGGCAAGCATTCTGACATGAGTCATCTTTCTTGTATTGCTGAATTATGCAGTTCACATCACACATCCTCTCTCAGTGGCCACATTCACCTCAAAGCAAAAAAAAAAAAAAAGACAAATGTATGTGGAAGTGTTCAGAGATCATTATGACTAAATGAAGATGGTGAGTACAGTAACAGTGATCTACAAGAGGAAATATGTGTAACAGGCAGAAGCAGGATCCGTTAAAAATAATAAAGAAGACTTATAGTCTCATCAAGTTAATTTATTTACATCATTTTCTCAATCACCTCTGGACCCATGTGTTCTCTGAAGAAAAGTACAAAGTATAAACCTGTCAAATTGAAGAAGCTTTCTTATTTTGTTATTTTAAGAGTATGGAGAAATTCTTAGTTTATTCATGGGAGAATGTTTTCTTTGGTAAGGAAATACAGTTGGAGATAATAGCTTGATTGTCTACTGCTTCCTTAATAATTCATGTGGATTTTCATTCAGAACTTCTTGTCTTCTCTCTTCCCCTTTAAAATGCACCTTCAAATTATGGTGTGCCCCAAGTTGAGTTCTTCACTGCCTTGGAACCATCAGAGTTGGGATTGTCTGAATTGATGAAATAAAGGAGTTATAGAAAATTGAGAAATTAAATCAAGAACATGATTTAATGATACAAGTCTCCATAAGCTATGCCATTTCATTATTATATAGTCTCTTCTCATAATATACTGTAACTACAAAAATGAAAATTACAGCAATGCCCAGTAAATTGACTTAACAGGGCTCAATTTGATGAATAGAAAAGAATGATTCCTAGTTAGGATATCAACAGAAACATATAAACGTTGCTTCTGAAGGTCTAGGGGAGGCTTGAAAAACTGTTTTCTAAATAGCTTTCCTTCACGCAGTACCTTATACTTACCAAAATTTTTGAGTTGGCAATGTTTGTTCATACTTAGAATATCCCTTTAAGTTAGTAGGATTATCATCACCTAATTTCACTGATAATGAAACTAAAGATCAAAGAAGCTCACCAATTTGCCCAAAATTATACAATGTGTAGCAAAGCTGGTCCTTGAACACAGAACTTTTGACTTCAAGTACTACTGCTCTTTCTACTCTATCATACTTTCTCTTCAGTGAGTTGAACTTTCCTTTTATAATCTAACATATATTCTTAACTAGCTTACTAAACAATGATCAAATCAACCATATTTTTCATATACAATGAAAAGATTAACCCCAGCCAGCCTAGCCTTAGTCCAAATTATCCCAAATCTCCAATTTCTGGAATCTGAATTGATATGATTTTCTTTTATTGTTGTATAAAGCCACTTTTCAATATAGACTTGTAATACACTCACAGAAAACTTCCGGTTATCATATACATGTTTTTAAGACTTAAAACAATATTTAAAAATAATTAAAGGGGGATTGAGAGGATAGATAGAGGTTTCATTCTCTTTTCCCCCCTTTGGTGAAGATTAAGTACGGTATAGTATATTTGACCTCTATCTTACCTATAGTGTCTAAATTCTCAATAGGGATTTCAGGATTATCTAATCTCTAAATAAAAGAACAGAGTTTCCACAAGGTACCTCTTGAATTTGGTAATTTTAGGATATATGAAATCCAATTGGGATGATCATTTCATGGATGTTTAGGAGTGAATGAATAGTGATTTTGCTGCCTACTGATCTAGGCCAAAATGGATACACAATGGACTGATTCCTTAAACTATTAATGTTATATTATTTCAAGTTGAATTAGCTTAATATATACTTTGCAAGTACACTGCAATTTTCTTCCTGTGCAATTATTAACATATTCATTATTTTCATGTGTAGGATTCATTTTAAGTATGAAAATCTTATAAACGGGGCAGCACTTTCTAGTTTTATTCTAGCTTTAGCACACTCGGGCTCCTTAAACAAAATGATTAGAACTAACAAATAGGTCACAACCTTGGCAACCATCCTGTGTGAGACAATATAATCTGCCAGCTTACTGGTTGTCATAGAAACTGACAATAGCTAGGTTTTTTTCTCTCGCCACAGCAACCCATATTTTATGCATAAATGATTAACACATTAAAACTAAGGAATGAGCACATGAAAATAGTATGACTGCCTTTATGGCCATGATGTAAATTAGATACTTTTATTTGTTCCATCATGTGTTTCTTTCCACCATCAATCCAATGCTGAAAATTAAAATGTGGAAATGCACAGCTGAAGGGACATGTCCTTATAGGTAATATTCAGTAGTTCTCTCGCCAGGGATGCATTCTATCACCCCAGTTGCCATTCCCACTGAGACAATTTATCAAGTGACTCTCTCAAGAAAACCTGGTTTGCTCCTGCCACTGATGTGTTTAGCTATTCTCATCATTTTCAAACTATAGCAATTTAGGAGAATAAAAAGGTTGGCAAATGTAACTTTGGAAGGCAGTGAATTGCATCATCTTAAGGGTTTCAAAATTTAATTTCCTATAAAGGAAAGGTTGAAGCATGCCTCTCCTTGTCCCCAGGGTTCAATGGAGGCCTTGAAATAGCACAGTGTGGTTCACTGTGGAAGAGACATTTTAGGCCATACCCATTCAGAGCAATCCTTCCTGTTTCTAGGGATTCATGCATAAATCATTAGGACCAAATTATACACTTCATAATTTTACATAAAAAATCTTTTTTTGTTTGTTTTATGAGTCCCCAACCCTTCATATATTTGAGCACAAATTCTTCAGCATCTGAGAAACAACAATCTGCAGAGCTTCACACCATACTGAAATGAAGAATATTCCTAACTTTATTGGAAAAACAAGGTGCATTTCATTAGAGAATGTAATATGGAAAAAAAAACAGAAAAAGGAAGATGGGTACATTAAGGTTGCCTCCCCACAGGCAGGCCCTAACTTATGTATTAATAATCACTTACAATATATGCAAAGTCAGCAGGGGAATTGTGGAATGTCAATTTACCTCAGATCTCACTGATTTTGAACAGCTCAATTATGAAACATGGAATGATTCATGTGGTTTTCATATTCTTTCCAGAATTCTTTTTTTTTGCCTGATAAAAATTTGTGTTTATATAAAATTGTAGAATCTCTAATTTGGTCTTGAAAACAAAAAAAGATTACTTTGAATGGTCAGGCCCAGAATTCTTCCACAAAATATAGAGTAATACTATTTTAGAACCTGTCACAGTGCTCTGCCCATAATAGATGTGCAATAAATGATTATTAAGTTGAGTTGAATATTATACATCTCTAGGGTTGAAGTACACATTTCCCACATATTTGTTTGATAAATTATTTCTAAAAAGACTTTCATTTCTTATATCCTACTGTTAAATATCCTCGCTCCTGTTGCTAAAGTGAGAGAAAAAGGAGGCAGATGATATGGCAAATCAGCTTGAATTCCTAACATCCAAAAGGATATGGATGGTCCACCATGAACACATGCATGGAATCTGAAAGATACTTTTTTAAAATTTTTTTTCTTTTATCTCACAGGTGGTAGAAATGCTATTCACATACCATTAAACATACAAATAAATATTACTTTTATCAGTTTCCTCCATTAAACATGATGTCTTCATTGTCCACAGAAATAGATCTTGGTATTGTGTGGGTTTTAAGTGCATGTTGGTGAATAATACTGTCTTAAAAGATTTTGCAGTGTGAAAGATTTACCTCTGAATATTTCAGTGAATATTCAGAGTTTTTTTTTTCCTTCATGAAGTGCCATTACTAACCAGCATGTAAAGGCAGATTGGACTGGATGAAGACGAGTTGCCCAACTGACTGCTGCTGAGTACAACTTATTAAAAAAACACAAATTAAACCTTCTTATTGCATGAAATATTCTGTTTTGTTTTCCTCTCTATCACATTTGTATCTCAGATCAAAGGAATTTAAGATAGTTATCATAAAAGAAAAAAATAGTTAGGATGAAAGCAGATTTAGAAGATAGTGCTTTTATTACCATTCATCAGGGATCAGCTTGATGGTTTTCTAAAGATTCCTTAAAAGTTACAGCATTGGAGAATTCAAATAATTTAAGGAATTGTTGGCAAACCAATTAAGATAGGTACCTATACCTAAAGATGATGAATTCAGAAGGCCTAAGTCCCACAATTTGTGGAGATCCACCCCGAGCACAGCTATGAAGTCATGATTGGAGACTGGCAAAAAGAATAACATAAGAGGCATTATTATTCCTATAATCCATAGTTGAATTATATCTAAAAGATGTAATATGTACATAGAACATATGCACATTTGCCATTCTCTTGACAGAAAGCTGGTCTATTATTCATAATGCATTGTATATGCATCAAAGTGGCACCATGAACGCATATGCTCGATTGAGCAAGGGAGTCATCCTGACAAGCCACCAAGCAAGGTAACTGCATCTGAAGTGGTTGTTTCCCACAGTACACCCATCAGGTTACTTAAATCAAGAATTTGAGTTGTCATTAGCAATGAACTATGCAGTTTACTCCCCAAACAATGAAGTGTGAAGTTATTGGTCATTTGTTATCTATTCAGGATGATTTGGATAAACAAAATTAATTTCTAGTGGCCTTCTGCCTATGCAGTCCAAAACATAAATTCATGCCCAATGATCCAATGTAAATAGGAGGTCTAGACAACATTCCTGATGGACAGATTTATGATAGAACAGTAAGAGAAATGAGTTTAATAAGAATCAGAATTATAGAAACAAGTTTCAAATCCTGTCAAGCTGAGATTGGTAGTATTCATTTTTTTTCAATTAAAATTTGTTCTTCCTATTACATGTTTTAACCTTGCTCTGCTATTGCATGCCTTTTCCACCAGATGGTAGCCAATAAAAGCAGGAAGCCTGGAGATTAACACTGTATATTTATGAGGAATCAAGCTAAATTAAGACAGCTATCACCATGGACTTTATGATCAAACTCACAAACATTGGACCATAAATGTAGTCAGAGTACACATCACATAAATATAGGCAAACACTTTGTTGTGGTGCTTTTCAAAGTATCACATTTATCTGATTTCACTTTTGGGAAAACTGTTTATGAGTCTGACTTGAATTTATAGGCCCTTGAGGCTGCTAAAGACAAATATTATAGGCTGGGAAATGTTAAGTGATGTGAGTGTTGGAGTCCATGCTCATTATTAAAAGATTATTCACGCACACATAAATATATGAATACACTCTAATCTTGAATAATGCTTAAGTCTTTGTTGCTATAAATAAAGCACTAAAGTGTTCTATGGCCTAATTATTAGGATATGCATTTTCTGTCAATTTCTTTTTTAAAAAATGATTTATTCTACTTACCCTGTTGTAACCAGATAAGTGAAATTGTTTCCCCAACGTGTAGACTTCTTCTCTTGCCTTGTTAGTGCTGGCTTGTACATGAAGTATTCATTTAGTTGCAAAAACCAATTATCATCGCTGTCTGGATACATTAAGAATTTTTCTACAAGTCTTTTCCTCTCTATCACATTTTAAGCAACAGTTTCTATGAATTATTCATAGTTCCCATATTGCAGGCAGGGTTTTTTTTATTAAATTTGATCATAATAATAGTTATTACTGCAGTCATGACAGTTTTATGAGTATTCTTCAATGCCATTACCTGGAAAGATTTCAATCAAGAAATATAAAAGATGCAAATCAATTTCCATAATAAAATTAAACTGTACCATCTACTCTTTCATTCTAGCAACAGAACTGATTGACAGCTTCTTCCTTATCACTGTAGAAGATAACATGCTGGTGCAATAATATAGAATGGCAGATTACTTGCTCTTAAGAAATTCAAAGGCTTTTTCTACATTGTTGTTATTTAATGCTCACTAATCTCAAAGAAAACACAACATTTAACTCACAAACAATCAGGTTACAAATTTATTTTCAAAGCAAGGTAATTATTCCCACCACTGGACCCCTCCAGGCAGCAACTAATTTCCACAGAGATAGCTACATAGCTCTAGTTAGTTAGAGAATGCAGAATACATAAAATGTCAAATGTTATGGTACTCCTTGCTTTAAAAAAGCTGTGGCTGATACAGATACTTTATGCAAGTAGGTAATGTTTCAAATGATTTCTTGGTGTTTGTTTCTTAATAGGAAGCGAAAAGAAGTTTTGGCTAAAAAATGTTAATTTCAACCCTACCCTGTTATGTCACAATAAGGGGCAGGGTTTTGTTCAAGTTTTTCATAGATATGCAAAATCAAATCAGCAGTTGCCTTCTGCAAAATTAGGTCTCAATTCAAGACTTCAAAGGTCATAAAAAGAAGATTAACTAACAGAAAGCAAATTGAGCATTGCCCCAGGGCACAGGCATCCAAGGTGTATGCTTCTTCCCCAAAGATTCTTAGCCACACAGGCATGATCTGCCACAATTGCACCTGTCCTCCATTCTCAAGGTCCAATATACATGGCAACCCCACCTTCAAGGGCCTATCTTCTCTCCAGCTTTCATAAGGGTAAAGAGGGAAAGTGGATAGATTTCACTTGGAGAGATTGGACCACTCCATCCAAAGACTTTCTTGTGTGCCACCAAGCCCCCCACCCACAGATTTAGTTAGGACTAGTTTTAATTCTTCATAAGATCTTGACATTTAGAGCCAAAAGGTCATTTTGCATTACCTACAATATTCAAATATCTAATTTGTTTAGCTATTCCACAATAGATGGTCATCCCCTTTGTTTCATGTGTGAAAATGTGTGTATGTGTATGTACGTGTGCATGTGTGTGTGTTTGTGTTTGTGTGTGTGTGTGTGTGTATGTGTAGGAATTTTGCTCTTTGATCTTTTTAGGGAACACATCAAATAGTGATTTTGCTGAATTAAAGAATAGGTACAGATTAGTGACATTTCAGACACAGTTCCTAATTACTTTCTTTTTTTAATTAATTAATGATAGTGCATTTTTTTATTTTTTATATTTTTAGTGTTATTTTTTGGGGAGGCAGGTAGATTTGGTTGGTAAAAGTTGATACTCATTCATTCATTTATCTATTTATTCCCAATCTCTTTCAGAATTACTGGACCAAATCACAGCCCCAGCAATAGTACATTAATGGGCTTGTTTTCTCTTCATCCATCCCTGTGACATTGGTTACTTTCCATTTGTTTTACCTTTGAATATCTCATGGCTATGAGATAGAATTTGAATTGATTTAATTTCCCTTTTTCTAATTTTAGTGATTTGGAGTATTTTTTATATCTTTGTTGGTATCTTGGATTCCTTCTTTTAAAACTACTTTTGCTGGTTCTGCTTCCAGGAGCCAAGATGGCAGAGTAAGAAATAAGTCTCTCTCAACCTCCCTTATTAACCTCTGAAAGCCCAGAAAATATCACCCCAGGAAAAAGCCTGGAACAGTTGAACCAGCAGAAAGATGAGGTACAGCAGTCCTGTAGCCCAGAAAGCTTAAGGGATTAACAGGAAAGGCCCCTCTTACCCTGGTGGAGGGTGGGCAGCATAGAACAGGACATGTCCCAGCAAGCTAGTGGAAAGCCCCACCTCATCATACCAGGGGGACATCCTGAACCCCAGGTGGAATGTCAGGCAAGCACCAACACCTGCCCCCCCCAAGTGTCTCAGTATATTCAGGGGAACCAGTGGAAACCGCTTCAGAAAACCACAATGTGCCTCAGCATCCTGCAGAAACCAAGTTTCCCAGTGCCTAAGCAAAACTCTTGGAAGCCCAACTCCAAAAGGGAAAGCCCCAGGTGGAGAATCATCCTGCAGCAGCAAAAAATCCATCTGCAAGGAGACAAAAAAAGTGAAAGGCCCAGGTAAGAAGGCAAACTCCAGGGGCCACACTACCCAGAGTTCCAATATTGCTGATTCCAGTCCAATACCAGGTAATCAGCCAGAACCTTACAGTCTCCAACTGCCAGCATCTGAGGCCCCAGCACATAAAACCAGTGACTAGACCTTGGGCTCTCAGCACAAGAAGCTTGCCTCAGTGTCCCCTGCTCCCCAGCAGGAGAGCTCCAATGTTTTAAAGGCCAGGAAATAAACAAACACCATGAGCAAAAAGAAACATACCATAGATTCTTATTATGGGAACAGTGAAGATCAGGGCAGAAATTCTGAAGAGAACAACACTGTCAACATAGCCACATCTGAAACCTCAAAAGGGAATATGAACTGGTCTGAAGCCCAAAAAGCCTTCCTGGAAGAACTCAAGGAGTATTTTAAAAGTCACCTCAAAAGGGAATATGAACTGGTCTGAAGCCCAAAAAGCCTTCCTGGAAGAACTCAAGGAGTATTTTAAAAGTCAAATAAGAGAGGTAGAAGAAAAATTGGGAAAAGAAATGAAAAGTATGCAAGAAAGAATCAATAACTGGGAAAAAGAAGGACAAAAATTAACTGTAGAAAACAAGTCTTTCAAAAATACAATGGGCCAGGGGCAGCTAGGTGGCACAGTGGATAGAGCACAAGCCCTAAAGTCAGGAGGACCTGAGTTCAAATCCGGCCACAGACCAAACACTTGACACTTACTAGCTGTGTAACCCTGGGCAAGTTACTTAACCCCAATTACAAAAAAAAATACAATTGGCCAAATGGAAGAAAAGTACACTGAAGAAAACAAATTGCTAAAAAATATGATTGGCTAACTGGAAAAAAAAAAGTACGCTAAAGAAAAAAAACGTCCTTTAAAAGCAGAATTAGCCAAATGGAAACAGAGACACAAAAACTCACTGGGGAGAACTCATTAAAAAATAAAATGGGCCCAATGGAAAAGGAGGTACAAAATCTAATAGAAGAAAACAATTTGTTAAAAATTAGAGTTGGGCAAGTGGAAGCTAATGTCTGTGAGAGAGCAAGAGTTAGTCAAACAGAAGCAAAGGAATGAAAAAAAAATAGATGAAAATGTAAAATATCTCATTGGTAAAACAACTGACTTGGAAAAGAGATCCAGGAGAGACAATTTAAAAATTATTGGTCTACCTGAAAATCATGATGAAAAAAAGAGTCTGGACAGCATCTGTCAGGACATCATCAAGGAAAACTGCCCTGAGGTCCTAGAACCAGAGGGTAAAATAACCATAGAAAGGATCCACCAATCACCTCCTGAAAGAGATCCCAAATTAAAAACACCAAGGAATACAGTAGCCAAATTCCTAAATTAAAGATAAAATACTGCAAGCAGCCAAAAAGAAATAATTTAAATATCATGGAACCACAGTCACGATTATACAGAACCTTGCAGCTTCTACATTAAAAGACTGTGGGGTGTGGAATATGATTTTCCATAAGGCAAAAGAGCTTGGATTACAACCAAGGATCAACTACACAGAGAAAAATGAGCATAATCTTTCAGGGGAGGAGATGGACATTCAACAAAATAGGGGACTTTCAAACTTTCCTGATAAAAAGACTAGAGCTCAACAGAAAAGTTGATCTTCAAATACAAGACTCAAGAGAGACATAAAAAGGTAAACAGGACAGAAAACAACAACATGTTATTAATAAGAGCAAACTGTTTACATCCCTACAAGGGAAGATGATACTTGTAACTCTTGAGAACTGTATTGTTATTACACCATTTTAAAGGGGTATAAATAGAGGGGGTGGGTATAAATTGACTTTGATGTAATAATAAAAAAATCTAAGTGGGTTAAATGGATCTAAGTAAGTGGATTAATCTGATCTAATTAAGGGATTGTACTGGGAGAAAAGGAAAGGAGGAAGCAGACAAGGGTAAATTATGTTACAGGAAAAGACACAAAAACCTATTACAGTAGAGGAAAAGAAGGGAGGGAGATGAGCATTGTTTGAACTACTTAATCTCATCAGATTTGGCTCAAGTGATTGTTGATAAATCAAAATAAATCAATAAAAACAAATAAACAAACAAAAAAGAAAATGACTTGAACTTTCTTGGAAGTAAGATCTTTATAAAAGAAATTTGCTGTAAAGATTTTTTCCAGTTACCTGCTTCCCCTCTTCTAAAATTACATTTAGTATTGTTGGTACATTGTTGGTTTTAATTTGATATAATTAAATATTTTTAAATGTTCTGTTATCCTCCCTATCCCTTGTTGGTTAATAACTCATTCCCTATCCAAAAATTCTATTTTCACAATCCATATTTCTCTTTTAAACCCCTCAGGAACAGCTGTGATTCCATAGACTCTTCGGAAATGCACAGCACCCTGTGCTTCATCAAGTGTTGATTTGTTTTTCCTTGTCTTGAATATTTATTCATAGATGTCTAGGCCCATTCACCTGGTCTGATGGCCATATTCCCTTATGTTAATTCTATTCTGGTTTACTTGTGCTCAAGATCTTTAATTCAGGTTTCTTCCTTTGAAATCTTTGATAATTCAGTCTTTATTTTCCAATCCTCTACCACTCATGTTCTCACACCTTTGAGTGTGGTTGCCCTGGTGGCTGGAAATCAATTCCTTCTCAACTACCTCCAATGCTGGACAGTTCATAGCTCACCAGCCTTGGTCTTTGCCACAAGTGATATCTCAGTAGACAGTGCTGGCTCTAGCTGTATGCTGGACTATATCTTTCAAGGTTAGTGGAGTTCCACACAGCCATACATGTATCATGTCCCAATTCCCTCAGATTCTCAGTTCTCTGGATGAATTCTGGTGTAGCACCTAATACTTTGATGCTGGAGCAATCTAACGCCTTTGGAATTTTCTCTGTACTGGAATTAGGAGAGTTGGAAAATTGAGTTCTCTTGTGAACCTAGTGGTTGGCTTATGTAGTCCTATTACCAGGACATAGTGGAGGTCGGGGTGATAGAGCATGGTAAGAGCCATCAGGTAACCTTCTCTGATGTTAGTTCATTGATTTGTTACCTCCTTTTAGCTCTTAGTATCTGCGACTGTGGAGATTGCTAAAATTGCCTTAACTCTGATGCACCAATTCCTGTTTTGGAGAGCTTCAAAAGGCAAAGAGGATTGGAGAAAATATCTAGTATTCCATCTTATTGATGGCAGTTATATACATACATACATATATATATGTATATGTATGTACACACACACATACATATATTTATATATAGTTATTTTTATCTATATCAATCTCTATCTATATCAATCTATAATTTGAATCATTACCTCACTATCATGAGATGGGTACCCTGGTTTATCATGAACCTTCTGGGATTGTGCTCAGTCATTTGTTGATAAGAATTCCTGTTTGGCAGAATTGATTGTCTTTATGATGTTATTGTATAAATTTTTCTCATTCTGCTTGCTTTAGTCTGCAGTTATTCATACAAGTCTCTCCAGGTTTCTCTGAAGCTACCCCTTCATAATTTCTTACAACAAAATATTACTCTATCACAACTGTATTCTATAACTTATTTTGCCATTCCCAAATTGATGAGTTACTTTTGAGTTTCTAATTCTTTGACACCACAAATAAAATATTTTTTATAATCTATGTATTGTTCCTTAAAAAAAAAAAAAAACTTTGTAGCAGTTTCCCTGGGTCAAACATTATGGGCTATTTAATAGCTACTAGGGTGTTGTTCTTAATTGTTTTCCAAAATGCCACAGCTCTATCAACAAGGCATTTTATAAGAGGTTACTCAGAGCCTCTCCAAAATTTTTCATTTTCCTTTGCCCTGAAACATCACATTTATACATGGCTCTTCTACTTTGGAACTAGAGAGAGAGACCTTTATCAAGAAAATTGCTATAAATATTTTTTTCTCATTTACATGTTTCTCTTCTGATTTTAGCTGCACTGGTTATGTGTTGCAAAATATTTTATAATTATATGTAATAAAATTGTCCATTTTACATTTGATGAATCTTTGTCTTGTTAATGAACTCTTCCTCTTTCCATAAATTTGAGAGATTAATATCTCCCTTGCTTCTCTAATTGATTTATAACAGCATGCTTTATGTTTTTCATATACCCATTTGGAGTTTGTCTTGGTATATTTGAGGTGCTGGTTTATATCTAGTTTCTTCCAGACTCAATGGTTCTTGTTGAATATTTATTTCTTGTCCCAATGGTGAGGATCTTTGGTTTTATCAAACACTAGGCTACTGTGTTCATTTGCTTCTGTGTACTATGTACCTAATCTACTCCACGGACTAACCTCTCTATTTTTAAGTATGAAATTGTATAGGAGTTGTGTTGGGGAGAGTTGGCTGTACTTCCTTCTACTCCACCAGTTTGGTTCAACCTGCCTTCAATATGTTCTGTCCCTAATCTGTCCCACTGATTGATCTCTCTTTTTAAAACTAGTACCAAATTGTATTGATGAACACTGCTTTGTGGTATAGTTTGAGAACTGATATTGCTGTCTCTGCTTCTTTTCCATTAAAAAAAAATTCCATTGAGATTGTTTACCCTTTGATCTTCTACAAAAAAGTCAAGTGTTTCAGTGGAAAGAACACTAGTTCTAGAATCAGAATGACTCAAGTTCAAATCCAGCCTCAGCTCCTTACTAGCTGTGTGGCATTGGTTATGTTACTTAGCCTTTGTCTGTCTCAGTTTTCCTCATTTGTAGAAAAGGAATAATAATAATACCTACCTCCCAGGTTTGTAGAATAAAATTAGTTAATATTTATAAAATACTTTGTAAACCTTAAATCACTGTACAAACATACTGTCACTATTATTGTTATTATTTTCTAGCACTGCAAAACAACCCATTGGTAGCTTGATTGGACAAAATAGTTCATTTAGGCAGTGTTAACATTTTTATTGTATTGTTGTGACCAACCCATGAGCAAGTAATATTTTCCAATTATATATGTATGTCTTAATTTCTATAAAATTATTTTGTAATTGCATTCATGTAGTTCCTGGGATTGTTCCTTATATGTTCCTGGGATAGTAGAGTACAAAATCTTGTACTAATTTTGAGGGCTTAATATATAACAATCTATCTCCCAAATCTATGTATCACCATTGCTGACCCTCATGGCTAGAATGTTCTCTCCTCATGTCTGCCTCTTGGCTTCCTTGAATTCTTTCAAGTCTCAACTAAAATCCCAACTTCAATAAAATATTCTTCCCTATTCACCTTAATGCTATCTTCCCTCTTAGATTATCTTGAATTCTTCTCTCTCTGTCTCTCCCTCTCTTTCTTTCTCTCTCTCTGTCTCTTTCTCTCTCTTATAATTTCTAGTCTTACACAGTTACCTGGAAGCTAGGTGGCACAGTGGATAAAGCACCAACCCTGGAGTCAAGAGGACCTGAGTTCAAATCCAGCCTCAGACATATAATACTTCCTAACTGGGTGACTCTGGGCAAGTCACTTAACCCCAATTGCCTTACTAAAAAACAAACAAAACAAACAAACAAACAAAAACCAACCACAGTTACCTGGAGCACTGAGATGTTAAATACCTTGCCCTGGGTAACCTTTCAGCATGGTCAAATGCAGGGCATAAATAATGTCATCCAGACTCCAAAGCCTGACCTTCATTCTTTATGCCACTCAAAGTAATATTGATATTCTAAATCAAAGACTTGTTTTCATTCACAAAATCTAACAGACTTGTTTTAGATGAGTGACATAACAGTTAAATTTCATTTGAAAAGAAAAAAGTAACATAAAAAGGATGTGTATAATTCAATTCACAGAAAATATAATAGTTTGAATATTAAGACATTTCATTTGAAAAGGAAGAACTTTACATTTAAAAGTAAAAAAAATCAGAATGAGACATGAAACATGCTAAATGACTTGTTATCATTGCTAAAATATTTCATTTTTCTTGATTTATTATATAGTAATCATTTTCTGAAATGACTCTCCCCCACAAATCCTGCTGTGTAATAAAGAAATAAACTTAAACCAATTAGCAGAGTTACTGATTCTGACAACAGCAATCCAAATCCTGACCTTTCCAGGAAGAGGAAAGCAGTGTTGCTCATTATCTGTACTCTTTAACCAGGAGTGATCATTTTAATTAGTCTGAGTTAATAGGCAATTTATTGTTGTTTTCATTGTTACAGTCATTGTATTAGGTAGGCAGCATAGCATAGTGGATGCAGTGCTTAATCTGCCATAGGAATACCTGAATTCTGTCTCCAACATTAGCTGTATGATCACAAAAAAGTTAGTTCACTTTTCTGAATCTCAGTTTCTTCATGTGTAAATTATTATCATGCTCATTTTGCCAGTTAGTTTTAGTCATAAAGAAGGCTAAGGATTATAAGAGGTGATGTGAGGCAAGAAAATATTCCAAGTATGGGACATAGCAAGTTCAAAGGCACATAGATGGGACATGGGGTATTATGACAAGAAACAGCAAAAGTAACTGTCTAATATCATCTACCTTAATTTAATTTATTTAAAATACTTTAATTTGCATTTCTCTTATTATTTTAATTTGATTTTAGTAGTTTTCATTCTTGCATTTGAAAAAATGTTCACATCATTTGGTCATTTATCTATTGGGAAATGGATTTTATTCATACAATTTTGTAAGTTCTTTATATATGTACTGTATATTAGATTTTTAATAGAGATAGATGAAGAAAATATTTTCCCACTCAAGAGTTTGTCTTCTTATCTAGCTGCATTAGTTTTCTTTGTATAAAATATTTTTTGATCTTTTATATAAGAACTTTTATATCAAGAGAAGTAGAGGAAAAACTGATAGTGATGCAAGAAAATAATGAAAAACAAGTCAACAGCTTGCTAAAGGAGACCCAAAAAATACTGAAGAAAATAACACCTTTAAAATACCATAACCCAAATGGCAAAAGAAGTCCAAAAAGCCGATGAGGAGAAGAATGCCCTAAAAAGCAAAATTGGCCAAATGGAAAAGGAAGTCCAAAAGCTTACTGAAGAAAGTACTTCCTTAAAAATTCAAATGGAGCAATTGGAAGCTAATGACTTTATGTGAAATCAAGACATTATGAAAGAAATCCAAAAGAATGAAAAAAATAGAAAACAATGTGAAATATCTCATTGGAAAAACAACTGACCTGGAAAATAGATCCAGGAGAGAGAACTTGAAAATTATTAGACTATCTGAAAGCCATGATCAAAAAAAGAGCCTAGCATCATCTTTCAAGAAATTATCAAGGAAAACTGCCCTGATATTCTAGAACCAGAGGGCAAAATAGAAATTGAAAGAGTCCATGGATCACCTCCTCAAAGAGATCCCCAAAGGAAAACTGCTAGGAATATTGTAGCCAAATTCCAGAGTTCCCAGGTCAAAGAGAAAATATTGCAAGCAGTCAGAAAGAAACAATTCAAGTATTGTGGAAACACAAACAGGATAACACAAGATTTAGCAGCTTCTACATTAAGGGCCCAGAGGGCATGGAATATAATATTCTGGAGGTTAAAGGAGAGAGGATTACAGCCAAGAATCACCACCCAGCACAACTGAGTATGCTCCTTTGGGGGAAAAAATAGACATTCAGTGAAATAGAGGACTTGCAAGCATTCTTAATCAAAAGACCAAAGCTGAACAGAAAATTTGACTTTCAAACACAAGACTCAAGAGAAACATGAAGAGAAAAACGGGAAAGATAAATCATAAGAGACTTAATAAGGCTGAACTGTTTACATTCCTACATGGAAAGATGATATTTGTAACTCATGAGACCTTTGTCAATATTAGGGTAATTGGAGTGAAAAAAATTTATGGATAGACAGACAGACAGATAGATAGATAGATTGATTGATTGATTGATAGAGGACACAGGATGAGTTGAAGATGAAGGGGTGATATCTAGAGAATAAAATTAAGGGGTGAGAGAGAATTATACTGGGAGAAGGAGAAAGGGAAAGGTAGAATAGGGTAAATTATCTCTCATAAAACAGACAAGAAAAGGCTTTTACAGTGGAGGGGAAGTGGGGGAGGGTGAGAGGGAATGAGTGCATCTTATTCTCATCAGATTTGGCTTAAGGAGGGAATAACATACACACTCAACTGGATATGGAAATCTATATTACCTACAGGAAAATAGGGAGGGAGGGATAAGAGGGGGTGAATGATAGAGTGAAGGGGGTAGTCAGAAGCAAATAAGTCTGAGGAGGGACAGGATCAAAAGAGAGAATAGAATAAATGGGTGGCAGAATAGGATGAAGGGAAATATAGCTCGTTTTTCACAGCATGACTACTGTGGAAGTGTTATACATGACTATACATGTATAACCTGTAAAAAGTTTCTCAATGAAGGTGGAGAGGGAGGAAGAGATAAAATTTGGAACCCAAAGTTTTAAAAACAAATATTAAGAATTGTTTTCACACGCAACTGGGAAATAAGATAAACAGGCAATGGGTTATAGAAATCTATCCTGCCTTACAGGAAAATAGAAGGGGAAGGGGTTAAGAGAAGGGGGGGAGATAGGAGGGAGGACAGATTAGGGGAAAGGGTATTCAAAAGGCATGCCCTCTTGGGGTGGGGGAATGGGTGAGATGGGGAGAAAAATTTGGACTCAAAATCTTGTGGAAGTGAATGTTGAAAACTAAAAATAAATAAATTAATTTAAAAAACAAACAGTCTTCTCCAGGAGCAGCTAAGTGGTACAGTGGATAGAGCACTGGCTCTGGAGTCAGGAGGACCTGAATTCAAATCTGACCTCACGCACATAACATTTACTAGCTGTGTGACTCTGGGCAAGTCACTTAACCCCAACTGCCTCACACACACATACACAAAAACAACACACAAACACAACAACAAAAACAAAAACAAACAAAAACAAAACAAACAAACAAAAATCTTCTCCAGCACCACAATTTGAAAATTGTTGATTCTGTAGCACTCAATATTCCTTATAGTCCAATTTCCATAGCCATACATTGCTATTGGGGAAAAAAAAAACATAGCTTTGACTAAACAGATTTTTATTGACAAGGTGATAGCTCTGATTTTTAGTATGTATTTTTATGCTTTTTAGCATCCTTCTGCATAGGATCATAATATCATTGATTTAGAGCTAGAAGGTACCTTAAAGGCCATCTAGTCCAAGTCTGTCATTTCACAGATTTGTAAACTAGGTCCAGGTACTATTCATTCAATTAACATTATCATATAGAGAGTAAAGGTGAGACTTGAAATAGGTTAATCTGACTCCAAGCACAGTATACTATGCTGCTGCTCCTCGACCAATATTTTTTCAGTGATTTTGTTAATTATCTAGAGTTTTGTAAGTAACCTACCATGTAACCTATAAATAGAGATCATTTTGGCTATTTTTATTTGATAATTATATCTTTAATTTTGTTCTCCAGTCTTACTACTATAGCTATTTATGGGAATTTGTATGAATAATTCAGAGTAGTAGATGGGATAGTCATTTTTGCCATACCTCTATACTTATTGAAAAATCTTGCATTGTTTCTCCTTTGCCAATAAGAGTTATCTCTTGGGTGTGTGTCTATATATATATACACACACACACACACACACACATATGTATATATTTGTGTGTGTATGTGTAATATATAATATATACATATATATGTTATTTAAGCCTATGATTTTAATATTTAAAAAATACAAGTTATGGATTAGGAGTTATGAGTTACTGTGTTCCATGCCTGTCAAGTATCCACACTAATTTCAGCATTAATAGAATGAATTGCCAACAGTGGGGAGAATGGTACTATATTACCTAAAGAGGGTTGAACTGGCCCTGGTAGACACAAATAGAAGCAGATCAACTCCCTCCCCCCATGACAGTTTCTAATGCAATCAGTCCTTTGAATAACTCTTCAGAAAAAATCATGTCTCATCTTGGCATATACTGATGAGGGAGATGATTACATTATTTTGGCCTTTTCTTACTAGCTGTTCTCATTAACCTATCTTTTATTCTCTTGTTTAATATGTTTATATCTATTATTTACCTCTCCTTTCTTCTGAAGGGATGACTAAAATTTCTTCTCTTTGCTTATAATCTACTTTGTTTTCTTTTACATCTGGTTTTACCTTTATAGTGGTTCTATTTTTGGTTGGAACTTAATTTCCTTTGTCTTTATCTTGTAACCTTATATTTCATTACCCTTTTTTATTATCACAGAAAGGGAATAATTCTGGCTTAATCAAATGGATTTTCTTGATACTTAAGGTTATTTTTCTTGACTGCCATAGATATTTTTGTGATTACATTTGACCTTAAAATTTTAAGACTTGAAAACTATTTTTCTTTAAAAATTAAAAATGAGATTTCCCTGTGAAGAAACATGTAGATATTATTCATTTTCTTTTTTTGCCCTCTGCTTCCAATACTTTGGAAAATTGTATTGTATTCCTTCAGGCATGATGATATTCAGGGTTATTATACTTGTACATTTTCTAGTAGACCAAAGCTTATCTCTATAAAGCCTACCTTCAGAGTAAGTCATTTTGATTGTTATAGAAGGCATAAAATTTTTCCAATGTTTTTACCATTGAATTCTGCTGTTTAATTTCTTTCTTGTTATTTTCTCTTTTTTATTAATACCATATGTATGTTTGAGATCCAAATTTGTCATTCCCTTTGTCAGTTTCTACTGTATCAGAGAGATTTTTATAGTGTTTTCTATGTTATTACTTCTCATTTGTCTTCCTGATATCTTATTTAAAAATGTGTTTTTCCACTTGGTTTGCCACGCCTATATGTTTGCTAATTTTAATTTATTTCTCTTAAGAAAGATGATAGACAGTTGCATCACTCTTTTAATGTTTTGGATAATATCTTAGAATTTGCTCTTTTTCTGTATTTAAAAAGATATTTATATCTATTGTTTTATATTACATTCCTTTTAATTTATTTCTTCTTTCTTCTCATAAAAAAAGAAAGAAGGGAGGGAGGGAGAGAGATAGAGAGACATAGACAAGGAAAGAAGGAAGGAAAGAAAGAAGAGAAGGAGGGAATGAGGGAGAGAAGAAGGGAGGGAGAGAAGGGAAGGATAGAGGGGAAAGGAAGGGAGTCTGGGAAAACAACCACAAACAAATGTTACAATATGACTTGCTTTCTCTTTTCCACAGAATTTTGAGTATCCTGCCCTTGTATATGTAGTGTTTTAAAATTTTTATTGTACTCTTATTGTTGTTTATTCTTTAGGATTCTCACTGTTGGTATGCTAGAATTGTGGCTTTGCACATATCAAACCTGCATCTCTTAGTTTTCATTCCATCTGCTCCTCAACCTCTGATCCAGATAGCCCATTTTCAGGCCATTGAAGTATTCAGCTCCTTTCATAGAGGTAGTACCACACATTTTCTCCTGTCCAGACCAATGGATGAGACAATTTTAATAACTTCCTCATTTTAAAAAGTGTATGTATTGAGAAGGGAACTCTACAAAGAAACTCTAATGGAAGTTATGGTTTTATAATATAAATATGGTTTTATAGTATGGGTTTATGATCCCTTCCTTCCCATTCCCTCTTCTTTTGCATTGGATAGCATTGTAACGTGTCCTATTGTTTTAAGCCTCTTCCTCATCCTCAGTGGTCTGTTTTCTTATTTCCTGAGATTGACACATGAGATGATTCCCCATACATTATTAAGGGAAGTGTCAACCTAGCTTAGGTAAAGAGGAAACATTTTATCCATTTAATGGATAGAAACCATTATAGTCAATATTGTTAAAGCTGGAATAATATAGGGCTAGCGAGATACCTGTGTTTGGGGGTACAACTATTGTGTAGTTATGGGCCATGGATCCATAAAGTAACCTTCTGGTTTTTTACATGTATTTATATGCCTGTTTTTTTCAGGAAGATTTACATTATGGGGAAGTATCTCCTTTCATGTAGTAATTTAATACTTTATAAATATGATTTATTGACAAAAATGTATTGATAATAATATCATTGTCATTGTTGCTGTGAGATGCTAAGGGATCTTCAGCCTCTTATCCCATGATCTTTCCAGATATCCCTTTTTTTGGTTATTTGTTTTGGTGTTTTATTTTTTCACATTATATTATTAAGACATGCTTTGCAGTATGTTAATATGGCTTTTTCTAAGTACCAAGCATTGTCCACTGTTATCACCTACCACATGCTGCTAATTTCAAATGGATAAATGAGGTAAAGTATGTTCTTCTTTCCATTACATATGAAGTCTATTTTTAAAATAATAAGATGTGTTACACTTATAGATGCAAAGCAATCTTTTACCCTTCAAATGATCAATGTCTAAAGATTACATTTAAAGTAAAATGAAGTGCATTTTTTATACTTTCTATTTTCAAATCTATTTAACAGTAGCCTAGATTGCAATTTAAATTATTCACCAAACTTGAATGACATTTGTACTCTGCCTGGTATCCCAAAATGATTTTTCTCTGAATTAATTTATTTTCTCATTCAGGTCAAAGAAAATTATTTTCATATTTTAAAAAAATTCAGGTTTGGTAAAGTTTAGTTGTATAATATTAATTATTAAGTATCCTTTTTCTATTTCCTATTCATTCACTGAAAGTAATACTAACTCTTTTCTTATCCTCTGGAATGTGTATTATGGGAATGTTTCTATGTAATATTCTATAAGAGGTTTTCCTCTTTCCCTTAGCAGACAAGGTAGTAGGCAGTTGTAGTAGGTAGCAAGCATGTTGCCTAATCTATATGAGTTTGAGTCTGGGTCTTTGCTCCTGACTATCCCATTGGCTTTGGAATTGTTTTATCCTTAAGAAGAGTCCAAAGAATGATCCTAAGATGGTAGCTTTAGAGGAAGTCTTGTGAATTTGTGAAGAAGTTCTACTGCTGAATTCTCCAGTCAGGGCCTGTTTCAGCGCAAGATACTCTCTTTAGCTACTACAACACTTCTTGGAGGAAAATATGAGTAGTGACAGGAAAATGAGTCTAACTATTGACCTACTTTGCCAGAAGACATGAGCCTTAAAGGAATCATTAGGATTGTAGAGCCAAGGTAAAGTATAAATGTATATTTAATAATTCCACTAAATGTCCTATATTTTAATGTTTTAAGTTAAACATTGCTTCCCTGACCCTCATACCCTGAAGGCCATGAATGTTACATCATGCCTTTCCACCCCCCACCTAGGTATATCTAGCACTCTTAGAGGATTGGATGTATCTCTCCTCCCGGTCATTGATTCAAAGTACCACTGATTGTGTTCTCCCAATTTTGAGGATCCAAATCACCCAGTTCCATTTAAAACATAGCAGTAAGATTAGTTTTTACAAAGGAATGCTTACTTCAAAGATATAACAAGCAAATCATGTAGACATTCTCAACACCTGTGTGATATAATCCCCTCCCCCTACACACACACACACACACATACCACCTGAGTCCATGAGGAAGTAAGAAGGGTTAGATCCACAGCTTCCTCAGTTCCAAGACCAAAGAAAGCCCTCTGTCACTTTTGTTCTAGCATTCTGCTTTCTTAGTGCTTCCAGACTAGTCCAGCACTAAGATATGGCCTGGAATTCTGGCCCCAGTGTCTATGACTCTACCTTCTAGGTTCAGAATTCTACTCTCCACACCTAAAACTGAGAGGGATAATCAAAAGAGATCAAAACTCCAAACCCATTTGGGGAGCCACAGGGCCTAATAGGAAAGGGAGATTGGCTATTCCCTCCAGTTCAGCCTTGGTGCATATTACCTGCACTGTGGCTGAACAAGATAGAAAGAGAGAAAGACAAATGGACAGACTTTGGGAATAGACGAATAATACATGGTAAGGCTTGATTTGTTGCTTTATTGACTATTCTTAAAATTGTGAAGAAAACCTTAATGCAGATTAAATTTAAAAGTGTGGGGCGTGTGTGTGTGTGTGTGTGTGTCTGTGTGTTTGTATTTTTGTTTTTCTGGAGAGCTTGTTGTTAAATATTTATCAGTATATCCATGGCTAGATAGCTGTGTCATGAAAAGTCTTGAAAGGAGAGAGTATACAAGAAGAAAAATGATGAACATTGTTTCATCATGCAGAGAGGTCAAATGTTGCAGATTAGTGAATGACTATTAGATTTGGCAACTAAAAAATCAATGATAATTGGAAAGCAATTTGGCATACATCCACATCTCACTTCTTATACCAAGATAAGACCAAAACAGACAAATTATTTAGATATAAAGAGTGACATCATAAGTAAGTTAGGGGAACACAGAAAAAAATACCTTCCAGATCTATGGATAAAAGAATAGTTTATGACCAAACATGAGACAAACAGGATATTGGAAACTAAAATTTATAACTTTGAGTGTATAAAATTGAAAAGGTTTTACACAAACAAAACTAATGAATCCAAAATTAGAAGGAAAGCAGGAAACTAGGGGGAGAATACAGCAAGTGTCTCTGATAAAGGTCTCCTTCCTCAACTATACAGAACCCAGTCAGAATTATAAAAATAAGATCCATTCTCCTTTGATAAATGGTCAAAGGGTATGAATAGGCAGTTTTCAGAAGAAGAAATCAAAGGTGTCAATAGTCATATAAAGAAAAATTCTCTATATCACCAATGTTTAGAGAAATGTAAATTAAAACAAGTCTGAGAAAGCATTTCACACTTATTAAATTGGCTAACATGAGCAAAAAGGAAAGTGACAAATGCTAGAGGAATGTGGAAAAACTAGGAACTGTTGTTTTAGTTGTGAACTGCTCTAATCATTCTGGAGAACAATTTGGAACTATGCCCAAACATATACAAAATTGCTTTGATCCACCAACACTTCTTCTAGGTCTGTATCCCAAAGAACTCAAAGAAAAGCGGGGGGAAAGCACCTATGTGTGAAAAAATATTTATAGCAGCTCTTTTTTATGATGACAAAGGATAGGAAATTGAGGGGATGCCCATTAATTAGGGAATGGCTAAACAAGTTGTGGCATATGATTGTGATGGAATATTATTATGGTATAGGAAATAATGAGGAGGATAGTAACAGAAAAACCTGGGAAGTTTTATAACAACTGATGCAAAGTAAAGTGACCAGAGCTCAGAGAACATTGTAGACAGTAACAGCAGTATTGTAATAATGATTAACTGTGAAAGCCTGCTACTCTAGTCAAGACAATGATACAAGACAATTCCAAAGGTACCCATGGTGAAAAATGTTATCCACCTCCAGAGAGAGAACTGATGAACTGAGTGCAGGTTAAAGAATACTTTTTCCACTTAATTTTTCTTGGGCTTTTTTGTGTTTGTTTTCCTTTGCAAAATGGCTAAAATGGAAATATGTTTTGCATGACTTCACATGTATAATTGATATCACATTGTATGCTTTTTCAAGAGGTAAGAGAGGGGCAGTAAGGAGGGAGAGAATTTGGAATTCAAAATTTTTAAAAATGAATGTTGTAATTTTTCAAAATGGAATTGGGTTGTAAAGGGTATAAGCTAGAAAGCCTTCCCAATATGATCAGACAGAGGTGAAGCAAGGATGCCTATTATCACCACAATTATTCATCATAGCAATAGAAATGTTAGTTATAGTAATAAAAGAAGAAAAAAATGAAGGAATTAGAATAGGTAATAAGGAAACAAAACTATCACTATTTGCAGATGATATGATGTATACTTAGAGAACCCTAGAGCATCAACTAAAAATTAATCAAATTATTTTCAAATTTAGCAAAGTTGTAAGATATAAGATAAATCTACATAAATCATCAGCATTTCTTCATGACCAATAAAGCCCAGCAGCAAGAGATAGAAAGAGGAATTCCTTTTAAAATAATTGTAAACAATATAATATGCTTAAGAATCTGCCTGCCAAGACAAATCCAGGAAATATATGAACACAAATATAAAATGCTTCACACAAATGGAGTCAGATCTAAACAACAGGAAAAATATCAATTGCTCATGAGTAGGCCATGCTAACATAATAAAAATGATAAATCTGTCTATACTAATTTACCTATTCAGTACTATACCAATCAAATCACCAAAGTTTATTTTATAGAGCTAGAAAAATAACAACAAAATTCATCTGGAAGAACAAAAGTTCAAAAATATAAAGGGAATTAATGAAAAAATACAAAAGAAGGTGCTCTAGCAAAACCAGATCTCCCTATATTATAAAGCAGTAATTATCAAAATTATCTAGTACTGGCTAAGAAATAGAGTAGTGGATCAGTTGAATAGAATAGGTACACTAGACAAAGTAGTCAATGACCATAGTAACCTAGTGTTTTATAAACCCAAAGACCTCAGCTTTTGGGATAAGAAGTCAGTCTTTAACAAAAATTGTGAGTAAAACTGGAAAACGATAGGACACAAACTAGGTATAAACCAACATCTCACACCTTATACCAAGATAAGGTCAAAATGGGTGTGTGATTTAGACATAAAGGGTGATACCATAAGCAGAGTAGAAAAGCAAAGAAGAGTCTACCTTTCAGATCTATGAGGAGGGGAGAATTCATGACCAAATAAGAGACAGAGAAAATTACAAAATGTAAAATAGATAATTCTGATTATATTAAATTAAAAAGATTTTGTATAAACAAAACCAATGCAACCAAGATTAGAAGGAAAGCAGAAAAAAGGCCTCATTTCTCAAAGATATAGAGAATTAAGTCAAATTTATAAGAATACAAGTCATTCCCCAGTCGATAAATGTTCAAAGAATATGAATAAGCAGTTTTCAGATAAAGAAATCAAAGCTATTTGTAGACATAAGAAGAAGCACTCTAAATCACCTTTGATTAGAGAAATGCAAATTAAAACAACTCTGAGTACCACCTCACACCTATCAGATTAACTAATATGACAAAAAAGGAATATGATAAATGGAGATTATAGCATATTTTCTTCACTTTATTTTTTTCTTATAATTTTTGTTTGTTTTCTTTCACTACTGTGACTAACATGAATTTTTTTTTACATGGTAGCACATGTATAAATTATATCAAATTGCCTACCATTTTTTAGAGAGCAGAGGGTAGGGAGGGACAGAAGGAGAAAAATTTGGAACTCAAAATCTTGTAAAAATGAATGCTAAAAATTTTCTTGACATTTAACTGGGGAAAAATAAAATAAAATAAATGTAATTGGTAAATATCCAAGTATATATATGCGTGTGTGTGTGTGTGTAAACAGATGTATTATACAGTAGTGCAAATAGATGAGAATAAATATACCTTACAGTAAAAAAAAAATCAATGATAACTTTAGAGAAGGTAGATTCAGTTAGTTTGTGATGTCAAAATCCAGATTAAAGTGTTAAGTAAATGGGAAAAAAGAGAAAGTGGAGACTACTGCTGTACATGGCTTTCTCAAGTTTAGCCAAAAAATAAGAAAAGATACAAAATTATAGCTAATGGGGATAGTAAGGTATGTATTTTTAAGGATGAAAATAGCCTGGGAATGTTTGCAGTCAGCATGAAAGGAACTAGTAGATATGAAAAACTGAAGATTAGAGAGAATATAATGATAATATGAAGATAATTTGTTGGAAAAGCCTGGATGGAATGGGATAAAGAATGTATATGAAGGTATTGGCCTTGAAAAGTAGAAATGTCATCTTTTGGGGGAGTATAGGTTGTTGTTGTATCATCTAAATTAAAAATTTCTAATTAAACACCAAATTAGAAATCCTGAAAATCAAAGATTAATAAAAGAAAGTAAGAAAACCATTGAACTGATAAATAAAGCTAGGAACTAATCTTATGAAAAAAATAGATAAACCACTGGCCAATTTGATTAAATAAAAGAAGAAAACAAAATTACCAGTATCAAAAATGAAAAGGGTAAGTTCACCACCAATGAAGAAGAAATTAAAGGAATAAAGGAAGGGATAGCAAAAAAGGATGTCTGAACAATATAAGATGTGGTAAGGGGGAAAGCAGGAGATTCCCACAAATGGTATTTCTTTTTTTTTTTCCAGTGAAGTATATAAGGTAAGTATATAAAGTAAGGTCTTTAGCAAAAAGCTTAAGGATGGTAAGGGCATGATATGAAAGTTAGTGAAAACTATTTGCAATAGCTGCTTTGGAAAGTGAGATAGTAAATTGTGGAGGAATAGTATGATTTCTTGCTGCAGGGAAGGCTCAGTTGAGATTATATAACATAACTTTGTATTAGACCCAACAGCATGGTTTGGAGATTTTTCTCCAGGTTAATTTAGAAGCATTTAAATAGGAGCAGAGAGGGTGGATAGTAATAGTAATCCAGGGTTATGATTTGTCAGGTTCATATTGACAGTAGCACAAGGTGAAAAGGGATTTCAGATTAGAGAATAGTATAGAGTTGAATTGGTTGAACAAGGTGTCAAGATAGGAAAGAAAGGAGAGAGTGTGGAAGAAATGAAGGGGCTAAGGAATAGAGGTTATGACAAAGACAATAACAGCATTAAATGTCATAAAGGTAAAGATAGAATGATGAAAATATTATACTTCGATTAAGCAATTTCACAGTTCATGAATATGAAAGTCAAATATTTGTATGTGATGGTAAGATTAAGAGTACTACCATCTCTGTGTTGTACCTGCAAGTGCAATGGTGGAAGAGGTTATGGGAATTGTAAGATTCAGGAACTGAGGAGTTAGGATATTATTATTAATCCTTTGTATGTTATTAAGCCTACTTGTTTCCTTCTCAAGTTTAAATTGCTGATATCTTCAGTGTATTTGCTAAAGATTTCATCAAAATGAGAATGTAGGCATAAAGTTTAGTAGTTCTTGATGTCTTCTTATTCACCTATCTTAAATAAAAACACTACCTATAATCTTCATGTAGAAAAAAAAACAACAAAGAATATGATAATAATAGAATTTTTTGAGTGATGATGAAGCTTAGTTTTCATCTCCTCAGAACACTGAAACAGGAGGACAGTTTGCCTAGTGAGAGCAGTAGGAGAGGCATATGGAGGGTCAATAAAAGGGCAAGGTGTATGCCAAAAGATTTCAATAGTGGGACATCACTGGATATAAACTTGAATGTCTCTCTATTAGTAAATGACAAATTTAACATAAAGATAAACAGAGAAGTACAGTGGTGTAATAGAAAGTACACCATCTCTGGGGTCAGAGGACCTACGTTCAAGTTTTCCTACTTATACAATACTTTCTGTAAAATAAAGTACATATTTATATTTTTTTAACTTTACAAACACTCACTTTATTTAATGCCTATGGTTCATAAGAGTGTTGTCTCTTTGCAGCAGAAAAATAATTTCCTTTCAAAATGTACACAGATTTTGGTCATTTTGGTGTGTTCCAGGACCTCGAGAACTCAGGTAGCCAGCCAGTTAAGGGGGAAGGGAAGCTTCAGAACTGCAAGGACATCATTAAAACCCTCTGTCCTTAGTAGAGCTGGAAGATATCTTGATTGTCTCAAGTAGCACCATTTGGCAGCTGAACTAGATGACAAGTCACAGTCCTTTTTTTTCATTATATTTGAATTTATTTTAAACTTAAATACAAGATAAGAAAAGAAAAAAGCATTGCCATGTACACATAACAGAACATAAGTGAGGATTCAATATAAAGCAATTAATTTCTATTTCAAGAAAACCTATGTAATAAATATTACACATTATTTTTCAAAGCTGTCCATCTTTGCTTCCTTATATGTTTTCTTTTGTCTTCTGCTGTGCACTTTTTTACTTTATTTCTCCCCTTCCCCCCCCAACAAGGTATGATTAAGCATGGATGGACAGACAGACAGAGAGAGGCTAGATATAGATAGATCAATTGATCGATAGATATAGCTATCTATATATCTATATGTATTGATCAATTGATCTATCTATCTACATAAATGATTACTATCCCTGATGTTTTACATAGTAAATACTACTCCTGACCTTTATGTTTGTGTGTATCTCTCATTTTTATAGCATTTCCTAAAAGCAACATATTGTTGAATTCACATTTTTAATCTCTCAGTTTCCGTTTTGTGGACAAACTTAACCTATTCACTTTTTAAACTATAGTTACTTGTATATTTTCCTCCTATTTTTGTCACTATCCTTCTCACCTATACCTATCCCTCCTAACTCCTCTACTTTACTTCTACCCACTCCCTTGCCTTCCTATTCCTTAGCCTACTCCCTTCCAAGAATCCTTCCCATTCTCCTCTCCCTCTACTCTATCCACTTGCTCTCTTATTTCTTTCTGAATTTAGATTTTATACCTTTCTAAATATATGTTGTTCCTTCTTTATCCCATTACTGTTAATCTACATAACCTTCTATATCCCTCCTCCTATTCTCTATCCATCCCTTATCCTTTCCCCCTCTATCCCCTTGCTCTCATTTCTTTCTGAATTTGGAAGACTTTCTTTCTCTCTCTCTCTCTCTCTCTCTCTCTCTCTCTCTGTCTATATATATGACAATAGGGTTCAAGAACTACCTTCTCTCCTCCCCTATCTAATTCCTCTATATCAATTCTTCCTCTAGCACCTCATTTATTTGAGATAACTACTCTTTTTACTTTTTAGTACATCATTTTGCTCTTTAGAATCATGTTATACTCAATTCTACCCCATTTCTTGGTCTCATAACTTTGCTGGCTTCTCCTTGCCCAATTCTAATTTTCAAGGAGTCATTTTCTTCCTCAAAATTCTGTATCTCCTTTACCAGTTGGTTGATTTTATTTTCATGATCTTCTTGTTTTTCTTGGATTGTTCTTACTTTAAAAATAATTCCTCAATCTCTCTTTTTTATTTTTGAACCCTTCTTGAGTTCTATAAAATCTTTTGGGGCAGGTGACCATTTGATTTTACTCTTTGGGGTAGGAGACACTTTTTTTTGGCTGCAGCATCTTCCTCTGAAGATGATCCTTCATCTTCCCTATTCCTACAGTAACTATCTATTGTTGGTTTTTTTCTCCTTTGCCTGCTCATTTTTTTAGCAGCTTATTATTATAATCACCTCTAATCCTGGGGTATGGGGAACAGTGCCTCTGGCCTCAAGTTCTTCTTATTGTTATGGTTTTTTTTAGCTTTGTCCTGGACCCAAACTCTGCACTCCTTTCTCCCTCCAAGCCACAGGTTGCTCCCCTCTCCCACCCCCTCCACCCAGCACACTATGCTACAAATGCTCTTGCTCCCTGAAAAATTTCCAGTGGCTAGGACCTTCATTTTTCCCCTCTGGCCTGGAACCAACACCAAGAACTCATTTCTCCTGTAAGTGCCCACAGCCAGTAGCATCCCCACCCTACTGTGATTCCTTCTTGTCCAGGATCACATTTCAGGAGCAAAGCTGTGCCTGGTGTCCCTTATCAGCAGAGGCTCCCTCAATCTTCCCCCACTCATATGCCCAACTCCCCACGCTGTCCAGTAACTGAAGATTCCTGTTGTTGAGGTCAAGGCTACCTCCCAACCCCAGCTGCTTCCAGGGCTTGCTGCTTGCTCGTTCAGTAGAGCTAGCCTGAAAGTGTTTACACTTCACTTGGGAACCTCTGTCCTGGGATCTTTCTTCAGATCTCCTCTGGTTGTCCCAGGAGGACCACTGTTCTGACCCAACTCTTGTTTATTTTTATCACTCTATGTTGACCCTAAGACACTATTTTGTCTTGTTTGTGAAGGAAATCTGGAGAGCTTGGAATTTTCTTTCCTACTCTGCCATCTTCCCAGAATCCTCTCCCCATCATCAATTTTTAAGGTAAGCAGGCCATGTCTTGTTTTCCCCTCCAGACTGATAGGAGCCTGAGGGTATGGGTTCTGGTACACTAAAGGTCAAATTTTTTTTCCTTCCTTTCTTTTGGAACAGATATGCTGGGCTACTTGGAATATTAGACTCCAAAGTCAGAGTCTTCAATATCTTCCCAGCTATCTCCAGTCTCTAACACTCAGTGCCTTCTACAATTTTTATGATCTACTACACAACATTATGCTTAAGTGTCAATTTTTTGATGATACTTGGAAATAATTATTCTTGAAAGTTTTGGTGAGGCTGTCACTTTCAAGGCTGCTGGGCAGACAAATTTGTTAGAAGATGAATTTCTTATAGTGGCTGATAACTATTTTTTTTTGTTGTTGGGGATGTGACTAAGTCTGGTCATCTGGTAGAAGTGTAAGTTCTAATTCAACAAAGAATTGTTTTGACTGTATTGGCTGAAGTTGTTTATTCAGAGATTGCTTTGGTTCCAAATACTGTGGAGAATGGCCTAATATTTGCCCGATTTGAAAATGTAGATATTTCAAAGTTTGGCTTGCTGTTGGCCATTTTGAGGGGATACCAAATTCAGCATACCACCCATAAGTTGTATAAGCTTCACTACTTGCATTGGGAATTAGAATTTTCAAATTTGTGGGAACATATTGTGAAAAGCAGAAATTTACAGAAGATGCAAGCTCATGCCCTTCTGGTCAATCACTTTTTTTTTTCTTGGAGTCCCTTAAACTTGGCAAATTTTGAAGATTTCATCTACCTCACTTATCCCTGGGAAAAAAGATCTCAGTATATGTAGTTCAGCTATTATGCTGCCAACAGCCCACACATAAATGGGGGGACTCCATATGGAAGATTTTACAAAACTTCAGAGGCACAATACCACCTGCTGGATACATAATCAGTGTATGGTGGTTGTGATCTTAATTATCTTGCAAGGCCAAAATCAGCAATTTTCACAAGTTCTGGACCTATATAAAGCAAATTTTCTGGCTTCATATCTCTATGGAAAAAGTCATGCTTATGGATAAAAGCTAGTCCTTGCAATTGATAAATAATGTCTCTGATGACTGACTCAGGGAACAATTTGTTTCTGTCCTTCATTAACTGATAGAGGTTTTCCTTCATGTATTCAAACACAAAATAAAGGTGTTCATTTTCTGTGATAACTTCTTTCAACTTCATCACACTGGAATGATTCAGTTTGTTCCAAGACCTAACTTTTCTGAAGCTCATGCATTCATTCCAAGAATAGAATTTCCTTTTTCATTCTTTTAATAGGCACCAACTCTCTAGATTCATTGCTTTTTCCCATAAGTACACTCTCATTGGTGCCATCTCCTCATTGTTTCAAGTTGTAAATAGGTTCATTTTGGAAAATGGAAAAAGCCAAAGTTATAAAATAAAATTGTGTCTTCATAGAGAAAAAAAATGTGTATGCTTCTTTTAAAAAAAAAATCTGTCTTTTTCTTCAAAATGTTGGTAGAAAGGATTATATAGGTTCATGAGATTCAGGAATTAATAATCTAACAAATAAATAATGTGTCAATTCTCATTCATGTCCAGTGTCTGGATCCTGGCTTATGTTGGTAAGTTGTGGTTGGGCAGTGGACAATTGGCTGGGGGAGGGTAGAGGATCCCAGGCCAGGCTACACTAGACTGAGAAGGGCAAAAAAAAACCAATACCAGGGCCCCACCAACCCTTTTAGGATTACCATCCAGCACCACCTGTTTACCTCACTCACTCTACATTTATGTTTAAAATATTAAAAAGCAAAGGAATGAAAATATATTAATTTCATTCAATAAAACATATTTATATAAAACCATAAATTAGCCTTATGTGTAAAGGAAAAAGACTGAAAACTTTTTTTTAAATAAGATCAGATTAAGGCAAGATTAACCAGTATTACTTTTATTTGGTCATAGTATTAGAAACGTTTGTTATAGCAATAAGACAAGAAAATTAAAGGAAATAAGTATGGTCAAAGACAAGGGGAAAACACCTCTCTTGGTGGATATGATAGTTTGCTTAAAAATCAACAAAAAAAATTAATCCAGAAAACATTTCAGAAAAATGATAGAATAATAAAGAAGTGAATAATAAAACCAGGAAAAATTAGTCAAAGAAGACATCATTTAAAAGAACAGAAATAGTACATTAAATAAGTGGAAGTTAATATACCAAGACATACCTAGTAGCTGTATAAATAAAATTATGAAGTAGTTTTACAGAAAAAAATGGAACCAAAACCATTGAAAAGTTATTCAATATACTGTACTTTGTAATTTTTCCCACTTAAAAGGCCAAGGAGTACATTATATAATTAGACAAAATTATTGTGGAAGAATATAAAGTCAACATATCAAAGAGAGAGAGAAAATAAAAATATAAAAGAAAGTTGTGTACTATTACCATTTTCAAGGTATATCATAAAGCAGAACTTAAATATTCCATATTGGGTAAAATAGAAAAAATATGAAACTTTAAAATACCTAGTGTTTTATTATCTCAGAAGAAAATAATTAGGAAAAAAACTTTCATAACAGTGAAAAGTTCCAAGGAAACTAGATAACATATTGGAGGAAAATGAGAATAGATTTATAACATACATACCTTATATTTGTAACTATTTACCACAAGAAATTCCACAGGGATTATTTATCTAAATATTAAAAAAGCTCAAAGGTTGAAAATATTAGAGAAAACAAGGTTATACATTTTATAAATGTGTATAGGGGAAAGGTCTTAGCCAACTATAATATGCTCTTTTATGTCCCTATACTCATTCTTGGTGACTTTATCAATGTCCTTGAATTCAATTTTCATTTCTGGATTGAGTACTTCCAGATCTACATATGCAAATCCTCATCTTAAAAGACTCTCCATACTGACAACTGTCTACTGGATGTCTCACAGACACTTAAAATTCAACATGTCCAAAACAATTTATTATTTTTCTTCCCTAAACATACCCCCCCATTCTAATTTCCCTATTTCTGTCGAAGTAGTTCCATACTTCCCCTCACCTGGATTTTCTACTTTGCATTCATTTTCAGTTCTTAATTCTATCTTACAACAATTCAATTGGTTTCACAGTCATATTCATTCTACCTTCACAATATTTCTGATATCAATCTTTTATCCATTCTTACTCCTACCACCCTATTTCAAGCCCAAACCATTTCTTATCTGAATTATTGTGGCTCTTTTAAGTGCTTTTTTTCCCTCAAGTCAAACGACTTGGAGATCCTTGGACAGCTAATTTATAATTTTAGTGATGTAACTATCAAATTTTCAAAGTGATACTTTATAGAATTGGTCAGAACAATGCAATTCACATGTATGTTTTATATGTATGCATGTGTGTACAGATACACACCATGTGCATGCATGTGTACACACATACACACACACACATACACACACACACACACACACCAAAAATCCATTCCTCAATATATGAGTGGGCAAAAAAGGACATGAAGAGGTTTTCCAAAAAAATTGCATACTATAAATAATAACTATATGAAGGAAATATCCAAATTGTTAGTAATAATATAAATGCAAATCAAAATAACTCTTAACTTTCAATTTTTTTACCCAGGAAATAGGAAAGGATGCCAAAAGATGAGGATAGTCAATTTTGGAGGGGTTAGGGGAAAGAGGCTAGGTACACTACTCTCTTTTTCAAAGTGTCAATCAGAACAACCATTTTGAAAAGCTATTTGGAATTATACAAATAAAGTGAATAAATGTCCTTCACATTTGACCTAGAGATTCCATTCCTAGATATATATCACAAGAAATTCATTGATAAGAAGTCTTTATATACACCAAACATTTATAGCAATACTTATTGTGTTAGCAAAGAGTCAGAAATATAGTTGATGCCTATTGATCAGGGAATAGAAAAACAAATTGTGGTACGTGGATATAAAGGAAAATGTTATATGATTATAAATAATAAACATGGCCCCAAAGATCAATAAAATAACACACATAGATGCACATAAGTAGGAGGTCAAAAGAGTGGGAAATTAGATATGTTTTTCATATTTTTTCAGTATATCAGTTTGCTGATTTTATTCTCTTTTTCCTCATTTTATTTCTTTTTCCCCTCTTTTAAAAATATTCTTTGTCATATGGGATGGCTATCTCAGATGGTGAAGGGGAAGAATATTAAGCCTTAGATCCAATTCCCTAGTTTCAAACTTCATCCTATTCTATCTGATTTGCTAGAGATAACTCTGCAGTAAGGGCCTTCACAGGTGTTTTCATACCCCTCTTGAACCGCTCAGTAAAGGTTGAATTTGCCTCCTCATACGTCCTTAGTTACCAGCCTTTGAATCATTTCTGCTTCCTGATGAACCAAAAAAAAATAATAAAGAAAAGGAGAATTAATGGCATGTTGCTGTTGTTCCATCATTTAAGTTGTGTCCAACTCTTCATGACTGTACTTGGAATTTTCTTGGCAAAGATACTGGAATACTTTGAATTTCCCTCTCCAGCTCATTTTAGAGAAATGAAGAAAATGGGGTTAAGTGACTCATCCAGGGTTACAAAGCTAGTAAGTGTCTGAGCTCAAATTTGAACTCAGGTCTTCCTGACTCCAGGACTAGCATTCTATCTACTGCACCACCTAGCTGCCTTTCATAGTAAACCAAGAAAAATTAAAGAAAAAGAGAATTACTGCCATGATCAATAATAACAGTAGATGTTAATGGTGAACTTTGAAGTATTGCAAAGATTATATTTACATAGATCATCTCATTGGAGTTGCATAACAATCTTTTGAGTTGGGCACATTTTACTAATGAAACCTTCTCACAAAAGTTGATTTCCAAGGTCATAAAAATGTCAGAGTTGAGATGTCAATCCAGGTCTTCCTAATTCGAAGTCTAGGAACTTATGGGCAAGACAACTTGTAAATAACTAGGTAAATACACAAAGTAGATGGAAGGTAATATGAATGTAGAAGGCATTAAAAGTTGGGTTTTCTTGTAGCAGTTGACATTAGAACTGAGTCTTGAAGGACACCAAGAGAACCAAGAGACAGATAGTGAGGTAGCAGACTGGTACAAACACTAGGATTATTGTTGTTTTGTTTGTCCTTCGTTCTCAGAGAAGACTATGACATCAGGGAGATGATGACATAATTTACAATTGACTTTGATTTGAGTGAGGGAAGGCTGTGCAAGGTCACCAGCTTCACTTTCTCCTCCAGAACCATCTGGGTCTGGTGGCCAGATATTCATCAGGAAAGCTGGAGATGGCTCAGGATGCAATGGGAGATGCTGGCCCTTTGCTAAGATCATTTCAGGTGCTCACTTTGAGTAAGGCAACACCTACTCAATGAATAGGCCTTTTTAAGAAGTGAGTCAAGGGATGGTCCCTTTAAAAACAATCAAAACTGGGAGGAAAAGACCCTCAGGGTTGCTGGCCAAAAGAGAAAGAGTTACTATTTATTTTCACTCTGAGCCAATAGGGCCCAAAAAGTAATCATTAAATGTTTCTTGGGCAGGGACCTGTTGTTGTCCAATCAATTAGATCCTGAGTGAATCCTATTCAGAGGCACAGAGATGGGAGATGTAATAGACCAGGCTATCTGGATCTTAGAGTATGTAAAGATTAGAAAAGGGTAAGAATAATGGAAAGGTTGATCAACAGGTTGTGAATAAATGTAAATGTCATAGATCATGAATATTATATTGGATAATGGAGTTAAAAGAAAATCACTGTAATCTTCTCAAGCAGCTCACATTCTAATGTGTAGATTCCATTGGATCTACCTAAGTATAGATAAAACACATATACAGCAGATACAGGATTAACATGGGTGGAGAGGGGAGGTAAAAGACTGTAGTATTGGGGAGCTTTCAGAAAAGATCTCAAGTAGAATGTAGTTCTTAATATCAGGTTGAAGGAAATTAGGAATTGCAAGAAGCAGAGATAAGGAGGGTGCCCATTCCAGCCACTGCAATAGTATGGAAATAGGAGATGAAGGCCATTTTTGCTGAAATATAAAACATGTGAATGGGCTATAAAGGTAAGATGGGATGAGTTCATGAAGAAATTTTAAGGACAGAGAAGTTTATATATGATCCTAGGGGTAATAGGAAGCCAGTGTCATTTATTGAGTAGGGAAGAAGATAGAAATTGACATGGTCATATCTTCACTTTGGATCTGTCCATTTGTTAATTGCATAATGGATGAATTTGAGAAGGGGTAAATTTCAGGCCAAAGAGACTAATTATAAGATTATTGTAATAGTTTAGGCAAGAGATGATGATGATGGCCTGAACTAGGTTTATAACTGCTTGGAGAGAATAGGTCAGATGTGAGAGACATTGTATCAATGAAGGCTTGGCAATGGAATAGATATATGGAATGAGTAAGACTAAAGAATCTAGGATAACTCTGGTACTACAAACTTGAGTAACTAGATAATGGTAATATCCTTAAAAGAAAAATGGAAATTTGGAAGAGGGGTAGGTTCTCTTTGAACAGTTCAATTTAAGGTGCCTTTGGGATAACCAGTACTAGATGCCCAAAAGATAATTGATGATATAGGATTTGAAGTCAGGACAGAGACTATGGCTATATAAATAGTTCTGAGAGTCATCTTATCTAAACTTTGTGCTCATTTAGTGCCTAAGAAGTGTGCATCACACATCATTGGTGCTTTGTAATTTTTAAGATATAAATTTAGTTGAATTAAAAATTCATTTTCATCATATGGAATCTAGATGGAAGGAACCTGAAAGGCCAATAGTTAAACTCACAGCTGAACAGAAACATATTCTTTAATATCCTCAATAATTATATAACTATACCCCAAAGGCTATAAAATTGGGCATACCCTTTGATTCAGCAATACCACTATGAGGTCTGTATCCCAAATAGATGGAAAAAGGGGAAAAAACCTATTTGTACAAAAATATTTATAGCATCTTTTTGGTAGTGTCAAAGAATTAGAAATTGAGGGGATGTCCCTCAATTGGGGAATAATGGAATAAGTTGTGGTATATGATTGTAATGGAATATTACTGTGCTATAAGAAATAATGGGCAGACTGATTTCAGAAAAGCCTAGAACAACTTGTATGAACTGATGCAAAGTGAATTGAGTAGAACCAGGAGAACACTGTACATAGTAACAGCAATGCTGTACAATGATCAACTGTGAATAACTTAGCTATTCTCAGCAATACAGCGATCCAAGACTATTCCAAAGGACTCATGAGGAAAAATGCTATCCACCTCCAGAGAAAGAACTGATGGAATCTGAATGCAGAGTGAAATATACTATTTTTCTCTGTCTGTATTTTTGTGGCTTTGTTTCTTTTGGGTCTATGTCTTCTTTCAAAACATAACTAATACGGTAATATGTTTTGCAAGATTGAACATGTATAACCTAGATCAAATTGCTTACTATCTCAGCAAGGAGAAAGGAAAGGGATGGAGAGAGAAAAAATGGAACTCTTTTTTTTTAATTATCTTTACATGTAACTGGGGAAAATAAAATGTTATCAAAAATAAATAAGCATATAGCATGAATACTTCTAGTTAAGGAAGAACTACTACTTCCTAAGTTAATCCAACCCTTGTATGAGTACCTCTATGTATCAGGAAGTTTTTCCATTGCTCTAAACCTAAAACTCTCTGCATCTTTTACTCATTATTTCTGGTTTAGTCTTTGGGAAAAAGAGCAAAGTTAATCCCACTTCTAAACAATAACTCTTTGAAAACAGATGTTGTACCAATCTCTATTCCTCTGCAAAGCATTCTCTTCTCCAATTTAAACAGCCTTAGTTTCTCAAATAGCCCTAATATGGCATGACCTTGAGGCTCTACATTGCAAAGTCTAAAATTTTCTGGGTTCTGTCCAGACTATCAGTGTCTTTACTAAAATTCAACAACCAAAACTGAACACAATGCTGCAGATGTGGTTTGATCAAGATACTATCACTTTCCTTGTTCTGAGTAATTGTCTTCTTTCAATGAAGTCTGAAATATAATTAACTTCACTGGCTATCATATCTTATATTGCTATGAAACAACAACATGCTAATGTTGAAATTTCCATTCACCAAAACCCTCAGACCTTTTTCAAATTAAAGCAACATAACCATAACTACTTTATATTGTTCTTTTGCAGTTTAGTTTTTGAACCCAAATGAAGACTCACTTAGGTATTTAGAGGATTCCTTTCTTGAATGAATTGAAATAATTGCTGAGTCCTTTTCTAAAAATGAAATTATCAGAGATTATTTTTATATCTATTAAATTTCATCCTGGATTTGGCCAATTGTTGTGGCCTTTTGGGATCTTTAGGGATGCTGGTCATATAATCCAATTTATTCAATATCCTTTATAATTATATTACTCCTACCATTCCCCTTGGTTGGAATAAACTCTAAACTCAAATCAGTTTTGTTAGCCCTCTCCTTTGCACTTATTCCATTCTCTATTCTATTACAATTGTCTGAATATAATTCTATCCTCCACCCCCACCCCTCCCTACACACATATCTTTATACTGTAAACTCCAGAGGGTAAGATGGATTGTTATATCTGTCTTTAAATCTACAGTGGCTAGCATCAGTGTTTATGCACAGTAGTGCTTAATTTAGTTTATAATAGGTCTATTGAATTTAATTGCATAGTTGAATATGTCACACAATAAATGACAACTACAAACCATTTTTCAGATCCATGGTGTGGAAACTTGAGTCTAGTTTATAAACATATTCTTTTGGTATCAGTAATAAAATCTTCTTGAATGGGATCTATGATGGACCTGTATTAAACTGAATTCTATTTTATTGTGAAAAGTGTTAAACAATGCTTCAGAGTAATAAATTCCAAATTATGAATTGCCCAATCTCACACACACACACACACACACACACACACACACAAAGGAAGAACTATTTAATGGAGTATATTAGGCCTTTTCTTCATTTTATAATTCACTCCCAATCTTTATACAATTACATTAGAATACTAAAACAGTGGAAATTATAATTTAAGATGTGTTTATCAAAATATTTTATTTTTTCCTTTTTTCTATTTCCTTTATCATTCATTAACACTCTATTTTTTTGCTTCTTGAGTTAGTCTGTGTTCTTTCTTATGAAAAATGTTCTGAAGATCTTTTTCCCCTTGCAACTCACCATATTTCATGTAATTCATTAGTAATTTTGCCTTGAGGAAGAAGTAATTTAAAAATAATCAATCAATTCATCAATGAGCATTTGCAAGGCACTGGGAATACAAAACCAAAACCATTCAAAAGAAACAAAGCATGAACATATACATAAATATGGAATCATTTCAAGGGAATTAGTAGATGGGGTGAGCAATGGATGATATTAAGGATTCTCAGAGGTAGAGGTGAAGATTGAGTACACTCTAGGCATGTGGTTCGTTTTCTGCAAAGCTATGAAGATGGAAGTCAAAATCCTTTTAATAAGGAACAAAAAGTAGGCCATTTTGACTGGAATGTATAATATGTGACAGGAATGGTGTGTAAAGATCTGGGAAGGTAAACTGAAGATAGGTTGTGAAGGACTCCAATGCCAAACACAGGAGTTTTCATTTTATTGTAGAAGCTACAAAGATCTCTTCTTACACATGTGGAAAATAGGAATATTATTTGAGCCTGCAAACTCTATAGTAATTGACTAGTGTTTTTATATGGCTTGATCATCATCTTGGACCTGATGCCCACCTGTGGATGCATTGTCAGCCTTTGTCCTAGGCCCTCTTCTCTATTCTCTACATATTCTCTTGGTGACTTCATCAGCTTACATAGGTTTAATTATCTTTATGCTTATCATTCCAAGAATTATCACAACCATCTCCAATCTGCCTCCTGAATTCCAATTCTGTATCATTTACCAACTATCAGCTATTTAAACTTGTATGTCATATAGGCATTTCAGATAGATAATGTACAAAAATGAACTCATTATCTCCCTTCTCTTTCAAAAACAAAAACAAACCCTATTCTAACCACACAGGTTACAACTTTGCTTTCTCACTCTCATTTCAGCTCACATACTTTTATACTCAGTTGCCAAATATTATCATCT
Source organism: Vombatus ursinus (assembly GCF_900497805.2). NCBI lineage: Eukaryota > Metazoa > Chordata > Mammalia > Diprotodontia > Vombatidae > Vombatus > Vombatus ursinus. Next base: position 6,876,663 of record NW_020948910.1, on the reverse strand, counting down.
CTATCTCCATAACGTCTTTCACATATGTCACCCATTCTATCCAATCACACAGCCACAGCTCTAGCACAGGCTCTCATAATATCTTGTCTGAACTATTTTACAACAGACTTGTAATTGTTCTCCCAGTTTCAAGTCTCTCCTTATTCTAGTCCATTCCTCAAAAAACTGACAGACTTTTCTCTAGTGCAAATATGACTATCACATCTGATAAAATCCAGTGGTTTTCTATTACCTCAAGGATCAAATGTAGAAACTCCTATTTTTAACTTTAAAGTCCTTCCAGACCCAATTCAATCTTCCTAGAAGTATTGCACATTTTCTCCTCCACACATTTTGAGGTCCAGTAAAACAAGCTTTTTTTTTTGTAGTTTCTCACATTCATCACTTTATCTCCCATCTCCAAGCCATTAAACAGATAGTTCCCACATTGGGAATATACTCCTTTCTCAACTCCATCTTTTAGAATTACTATTTTTCTTAAAGTCTCAGCTCAAGCATCAGTTTGTACACAAGGCCTTATCTGATTCTCATTACTCCAATGATAGTGCCTTCTCCCCAATATCACTTTATTTCTTTTTCTATATGAGTACACGTATACATACCTACATACAAACACATGATATGTCCCCTAGATCATCATTTCCTGAAGACCAGTATTATTTTTTGTTACTTTTCTCTTTGTATCTCTACAGCATAGCAAATTACCTTGCACATAGTAGGATTATTAAACATACTTGTTGATTTATTTCTTGCAATAGATTTTTTTTAAAATTCAGACATAAACCTGAAGATAAATTTATATTACCAAAGCAAAGTCAAGAGCAGATTCGAGCCAATATACTTTCAAAATTATCTGGGAAGTAACACTACCTATCTCTTGGTTCTGTCTGTTGAAATTCAGTCTAATGTCATAAATATATTTCTCTTGAGTAGGTTACCTGAAAACTATAATGGACTCTTCAATGCATTCATTTTATCAAGATATTCTTTGTTAAAGAAGTAATATCTTGGGCTAGGCTGTTAGTATTGCAAATTCTTTTCCATCTATTTCTTTGAAGAAAATAATACCATTTAAAAGAATGAAAAACTTACCCAGACTTGTTATTCAGGAAGCATCTCCAGAGCTCTGTGTATGTTGTATTTTAACATTTCATAAAGGAGAGCATACAACAGTAACAAATCTGCAATTCATTTTTGCAATGGATTTACCCATTCTGAGACTCTTGTTTTTTGAAGAAAATAGCTACATCTTTTAAAGAGTCCACAAATCTTTAGGTGACCCCATTACGCACAGAATGAGGTAGTCAGAGTTTTGTTGGAGTCAAATTCAAAAGGGGTGAAATTCTGCTGACATAAAATGAGAGGCCATTATCTGAAACAATTTCCTTAGGAAGTCCTTTGGAAGATGCAAACAAGTTCCTCAATTGAGTGCCTCTAAAACACCATGCAATTTGTCTTCAATCAAATGCAAGTAAACTTAGCATGCAGAGACATGTTTCAATTGACCCATAGCCAATGATTTCTTTTTTAAGCAAAATACTGTGTAAATGGAACCAGGAGATTTTTTAAAAATTAAAACACCATCACATTTCTTTCCTTTTCTGTCATCAAGTTACTACAATGTCCCAATGCTCTCTTGGCCCAAGAAAATTATGCCTTCAAATTTGTCCCAAAGATAATGATACAGGTTTTCCATGATACCCCAAAAATTTACCTAGACATGTAGATCATATTGTAGAAATATGATAGACAATCCATTAACCAACAAACAGATAGGAAGGAAATAACTACTGTTTTTGAGTGGTAGCTTGACTGAATTTGACTGATCAATTTCAAATTAAAGTGAAGGTGTACATAATTAATATCATTCCTGGCAGGAGGTTGGAATATTCTGAAGATATATATTGTCTCTTACAAGTGACTAGAAGACTTCATTCTTTATTTGTTTTTGTATATTTTTGTCACAGCCTATGTGGATCTATTGTTTGTAATCTCTGTTTAATACCTAAACAAGAAACTTGAGTTCCTTTTATTGTGAACAGGAAATAAAAGACACATTTTCCCTGCCCTTGTTTCAATATTTATAATGGTTGAATTTTAGTTATTTGGGATAATGAAATCTAATCATATAAAAACAGTTTTCACTCTATTTTATATATCAAAATTATTTATTAGAACTAGAAAAAATAACCCCCTATTCAACTTCATCTCTCCCAAGAGAAATACTACTTTGAAATAGATTGGCCAAAAGCCTCAGAACAAAAGGTAACAACAACACTTACATAAATGGTAGTAAATGGGGGAGGTCTAGATAATAATTAAATATTATAATAAAAATATTAAATCTGTATATAAATAATTTAAAACCAAATATTAGTACTGTAATAGCCAACTCTTTTAAAGACCCCTTACAATATGCTTCTAACATTGGGCGTCAGATGAAACCATTCTCTCCACAGTTGCCATTGATTTCTTAATTGCCAAGTCTGAAAGCCTTTTATCACTTCTCACCTTTCTTGACCTCTCTACAGCCTTTTATACCGCTGAACCACCCTCTTCTCTGAATATTATTTCATATATGATCTTTATGTGATTATCCTTTTCATTCTTCTCTTACATTTCTGGTTGTTCCTTCTTGTTTTTTTTTTAACATCATCATTCATTTCTTATTCTCTACCTGCTGTAGGAGTACACCTAAGCTCTGTCCTGGTCCCTCTTCTTTCTATACATATTTTTGGTGATCTCATCAACTCACATTGATTCAAATATCTTCTCTATGCATCTGACTCCTACACATCTATATACAATCCTATTTTCTCCACTGAACTGCAGACCAAAATCAACAATTTCCAACTATTAGATATTTTCATCTGGATTTTCCATCAATTTTAGCTTATTAAAAGAGGACACTCTGGATATTAACTCTCTCTCTTCATGATTTCCCAACTTTTAAAAAAAAGGTACTACAGTCCACTTTGTTATTCCAGTTTACAATCTCAGAGTCATCTTCAATTCTTCATTTTCCCACCTCCCCAACCCTCATATCAGAGAAATTTCCAAGGCTTATCAATTCTACCTTCATAACTTCTCCCATAACTGTACCCTTCTCTTCTTCCATGAGGCCATTCACCATTTCCCCTGGATTATTGTGATGTCTTCCCAACTAGTCTCCTTGCTACAATTATCTCCCCTCTCTAATCCACTCACCCCATAGCTATCAGATATATATATATATATATACACACACACACACACACACAAACACACACACACACACACACACACACATATATATATATATATTTAAAAACATAGGCTTGACCAGGTCATTCTCCTGTTTAAAAAGATGATAGTTGTTCTATATTTTTTCTCAGGTAAAATATCTACTCCCCTATTTGGCCCTTAAAGCCATAGTAGTCCATTAATAAACTAGGTTGATAAACTGACTGAAACTCCTTCTCTCTTGCCCCTTTCCCTGGAATCCAGTGCCCTTGTGCTACCAGAATTGCTGTTCTACTGCAGAAAAAAGGAGTTAGTAAGGTGATAAACTGGCTCATGCTTAGTTCTTAAGGATAATACCAATAACATCATCAATAACAATAGCATTCATATAATATCTACTATATGCCAGGCATTATGCTAAGTACTTTACAAATATCTCATCTGATCTTCACAACAGTACTTGAGATGAGGTAGATACTATTATTATCCTCATTTTATAGTTCAGGAAACTGAATTAAAAAAATGACTTGCCCAAAGTCACACAGTATCTGACTTAAGATGTCACTCTTTTTGATGGTATTAATATTGTTAAAAAGTAAGTCTGCTTAATCTAAGTGATTCTCTAATGATCAATTTTTGATACTGATTTTTTTTTTAATAAGGAAGCTACAGTGAAGTGACTGGAATGGTTAAGAACTGGTTGCTTTTCCTGAATACCTGGACACTTTTAATTTTAATATTTGTATTTTTATTTGAGTATATTTGTGACTGGTCAAGCCAGTGCTTTAAAAATATATCACTTTGGTGGCTATGTGGTAAGTAGATTAGAGGGGACAGACAACTGAGGCAAGAAGGAACACATCACAGTAATTCAAGAGAGAGCTTCTAAATTTAAGTAGTGAATGGTCTCATGGAAGAAGAGAAGGCTTTAGTTGTGGGGGATGTTGTGGAGGTAGAATTGACAAGACTTGGCAATTGCTTTGATATGGGGTGGGGGGAGGTTGGAGAATCAAAAGTTAAAGATTTGTCTTTTTATTACTATAATAGAATTCAGTCTAAAGGTTCTATATAATCCAAGTCTGGTTCATTGATTGCTGAGACCCTGTTTTTTTTTCTTCCAATTTGATTATCTTTTGTTTTGTTCTAATAATTCTTGTTTTGTCATTACATTGACACCTAGGGCTTAGCATCTAGTATTGACCAAGCAAATGCTTGTTGAATGACTGGCATTTTTTTCCTTTCTTTTCAGCATATCTACTACAATGCTAAAATCTGTCAATTTCTCTCCCAAGCCTCTGATTCCCCTTGCAAGTTTTTCACTGAGTTCTAATTTCAGTACTTATTCTTTTCTTCAGTTCTGTGATTGCACTTTCCAAACACCACTGGGGTTCTTGTTGCTGTTCCATTGCTTTTTCCAAGGTTCTACTTGTAGGTATTGCAGATTTCCCAGGCATTCTTTTATATTTTATGTAAAGAACCTGTTGGTAAAGTTTTAAATACTAGTTCTCTAAAGAGCAATATGCAAAGCACACTATTAAGTTTCTCCATCCTAGATCATATTAGGTGTTAGTTAATTCATCTCATTCTTATGATGACAATGATGGGAACTAGGATTAAGTTATAAGAATGTTTATAACTTTCATCTGTTCTTATGCCCTCCACCTCATTATGCATCCCTCCATAATGCCTTCTAGCAAATTAACTTAACCTGTCACATTGGTTGTTTTTATGTGAGAATAAGAAGAAGTCTGGAGGTAGAGAAGGGATAAGAAGGTAGAAAACCTTACCTCTTTTCTCCTGGAGGATTCCATCTAACTGGAATTTAGAAAGATCTATGTTAAAATCCTGCCTTAGACACTTACCAACTCTATAATCATGGGCAAGTCATAACCTCAGCTGTTTCAGTTTCCTCATTTGTTAAATGAGAATAATGATAGCACCTATCTCATAAGGCTGTTGTAATGATCAAACAATATGTAAAGCATTTTGTAAACCTTAAAGTGGTATGTAAATACTACCTATCTTTGATTTGGTGGTGCTGCTGTTGTTCCTACTAATAAGGTGTGTTAGAAACCTAGGCGAGGTGGTGGTGGGTAAAACACACTAATGAGCAGAAGCTATCTGGGTGTTAGCCTGTATAGCTATGGACATAAGGATGAATCAGGAGGCTAAAATGTTGGAGGAAGATGGTAGTAACCCCCTTCTCTTGTCCCTTTGCCAAGTAGCTCCACAGTGACTTCCTCAGTTTCCCTCAAATCATTCACTAAAATGAATGTATACTTCCCTCATCTAAAAAGCCCACATTCCTCTTGTCAAGATACTAGGAGACATCCTGTTTTCCAGGGCTAAGGCTCAGAAAGCAAGTTGCACCCTGAATTGGCATAACAACCATTGTTTGAGCTCAACCTCTGGATGATCTCACTGTCTTGCAAAATTGCATAATTATTGCATTGTTTTGACCATCACCAGGTGTTCTCTGAACTCAGACAAGCACCAGACAAGTTCGCATGTCATAAAGCCCTGCTATGAATCAAACTTGTCTCATTGTTGCTGTTATCGCAAATTGTCAAGGCTATGGCTAATTGCATAGCCATAGGTATAAGTACTGAGATCTGCCTACATTAAAGTTGTTCCCCCCAGTGGGGGTAGGCTTCAGCACATGTGTCCTTGCTTGCAAGCCATTTCCCTCACTTTGAAATTAATCTCTTTGATTCCTTACTCCCTTGTCTCTAGCCTGCTCTGTTAGGCTCAGGCCACCCACAGATTAGAGGTCAGTTCCACCCAGTTGACATTAATTGGTATCAGAAGTGGGTATAGATGTGGAACTGGATCATTGGACTCTCCATTACCAGTGGGAACAGACTAAGTGCCACCAGGAGATTTATTTCTCTGGAAACCAACCTCTTCTTCTCTGGTGAGTCCTTTGCCTTTGTTCCTGCTTCAGTCTCTAAGCTCCTGACTTAGTAGAGCTCTTCATTCTTTGTGACAAAAACTCCAGGGCCCTCTGGTGACCCAATTCATCTCAGGTCTTTTTGGTAAGGATATCCTTTCTGCATTCTCTGTTTGCATAAGCAACTGTTCCTGCATGCTTTGTATGGCTTTGGCTTCCACAGAGCAAGAGGCTCTTACCTGTTCTGTTCTGGCTTCACCCCCCCCATCCCCCACAGTCTAAGAGAGTATTCAGTTAGCTCTATACCTCTGTTAACCTGGTAAACACATGCCTGGGTATGGACTATGACCATACACTTTGTTAGAACTGTTTATGTCTGTTTGTTTCTGTCTTGGCATTTTGTCTGTGTCTTTGTAAAATGTAAAATGCCTGTGAAATCTTTGTGTTGTGAGCTAGACTCTGATACCTTGAAAGATTTAAAAATGCATCCAGCCAGAAAAAACTTCTAAAGGCTGTAGCCAGAGAGTTGACAACACTGGGAAAGATTAATGAACTTTCATAGATGAAGCAAGTGTTCCAATAAGCAGGACTAATCCCCACTTTAGGCTTTCCATGGGAGATTAGGTTATAAGAAAGGACAAAAAACCTTTAAGATATCTTTTTTCCTTGTCATTTTAACTTTATCTGTGTTGGAACTGCAGAAATTAAGTCAGATAATCAAAGTTTGCAGAACTACTAAAAATATCTTGGTAGATTAAGGAGTTTGGAAATTAATCTTTTTAAGGTTGCATGGGAGAAATCCTGAGTCTTGGAGGGTAATCCAGGAACTCACTCTGTTCTAAAATGTCTTAGTAAATTTTGGAGTACCACCTAGAATTTGTTTTAAAGAAAAATAAATTCTAAAAGTTTTAAAAGTAAATGACAGGATTAATAGCTTAATTGTTCTAGGGCAATGAAGGGAGGCAGCTAGTTTGGAAGTAATTCCAAAGTGAAGAAAGAAAAAAAATAGGTAAACAATTTACACTTTATAGCAACCTCTTGTTTATCTTTCCTTGCAAGATTATTAAACCATATAATCCCCTCTGATTCCCCCAGTTCAGAGACCCTCTCCCTCTTATTTTGTTAACCCCTCTCATCCAAGATCAGATTCCCAATTACAGGTATCAGAAAAAATGCTGGAAAAATGTAGGGAAACTTGAATTGTGTTCCAGTTGCAGAAATTTATTAGCTGTGTGAACTTAAGAAATCTGTTCAGCCCAGTTTCCTTGTGTATAAAGAGAAAAATAATAATGGTACCCACCTCCTAGGGTTGTTGTGAGATCAAAATGATATAATGATTGCAGAGTGCTTAACATAGTGACTGGGATGTATTAAGCACTTTATTATCATTATTTCTTTAATTGAATGCAATTGTTCCATGCCTGATAAGTCTAAAGTGATTTTAAAACATCCAAGGTAAAAAGATTAATGATTTTTACATGTGATAATTTGGAAATGCTATTTATGTCATCTGAAGTTTATTGTTTGTGCTATTAGTGTATCTCTAAATTTTCTTATATTGTGAAATTTGATAGACCATTGTAACAGAAATGCTGTTAAACAAAACTTTTTTTTAATTTGGATGCTATCACACATGATTTTGGCTTTTAAAAGGATGTGATGAAATAGATATTTGAATATTATTAAATATTTCATGAGGTATATTTTATTATAAAGCAGATAATAATAATGATATATACTAGTAAATTTTCATTTGAAAATTTTTACTATTATAAAGTGTATAGGGTGGTTTAAAGATGTAACTTCAACATATTAAGGGTGAGTCAACTATCAGGTATTTGTTGGATGTCTGAAACCCCAGAATATGGGTACTCTTAATTTATAAATACAGAATAAATGAAATGTTAACTGTTAGGGAAACATCAGGAAAGATATTCAAGCCCTAAGTTGTGGTTAGTGAAATTTTGCTATGTAAGGTAAAAATTCTTGGGAATGTAATGGACCATTGTTCTGAACTTTGATTACAGAGATAGTTGTCCAAATTGTCATGAAGATAATAGTAGAAAACAGCATGTGCTGCAATCTTGGAACTGCTAAAACTGTATGTCTTTGCCTGGGAAAATTTTGGGGGATGACCATGGAATGGGCTAGCTAGGATCTCACAATTGTCAATCGATCATTATTTCTAAGGGCCCCTACCATGCCCTTTTGACTACTCCCACAGCTGCCAAACTTGAGTGTGTACCCCTGATCATCTGAAGAAAGTCCCTGCTCCTGAGTGAACAGCAGAACCCTCCAGTGACCTTGAGGTTCATCTAGTACAGACCCAGAAGCAGCCAACAGCTGAGGTTCTAGACTAGGGCTAAGTATACTGTCCTAGTTTTTTTTTTTTTCCTCCTTCCCCTTTTGTTATGTTCCCAACCACCAAGGCCCTCATTCAAGCATGCGTTTGCATTTTCTTCCCCTTCATTCTTGGCCAGCACCAGGTGTTTGCTGAGCTCAGACAAGCACCTGCTGTAACCACGTCCTACTCATGAAGTTCTGCTATTAATCAAACTTGTCTTATTGTTGCTGTTATCCCTCATTACACAGCTATATCTCACTGCATAGTCACAGGTATAAGTATTGAAATATTCCCACATTGCTTCAGGTACCCCCAACTAGGGTCAGGGTTCTGGCATATGTGCCCTTGCTTGCAAGCCACTTCCTTCACTTTGAAATTAAACTTCTATTTGATTCCTGACTCTCCTGTCTCAAGCCAGCTTTGTTAGGCTATGAACACTCACAGATTGGAGGCTGATTCCATGTGGTGGAAACTCTTTGGTCTCACTTACCTTTACTCCTTAATCACCTTTCCAAGATCAGCTTGCCACAGGCGGCATTCGACTAGAATTTTTGCTGGAATGATTTCATATTGTAAAATCCATTCCTAAAAACTATGAAACAGATTAAATGAGGAATGGGAAACAGATCTGTAATTGCTATTGTCTGTAATGACCATGTAATGAGATACCTTTTTTTCTTATTCTAGAAAAGGTGAAAGTATTTTAAAGGGGATTTTTCACTTTTAATGGATAATGTGATATTCCTTTTGCCACATATATGACAGGAAATGTTTTATCATCATGCTGGCAGCTATAATAATAAAAAAAAAGATTTCCATTATGATAATTTCACTGAGAGCCAATAAACTGTAATACTAGCAAAATATTCAGAAATATATTATTGAATATTTAACATTCAATAATATTTAATGAGCCAAACATGGCAAATAGTCATACTATTAGGTACATTCAGTGTGTGTAGCTACATAAATATGCCAGCATAGAGGGAGAGAATATGTTCTTGTATACCTATCATCTCCAACATTTAGTTAGAAAGTAAATCTACATTCTCTTTATGCCTATTCTGAAGGATGCTCTTTGAAGCTCCAACTTAATCTGGTTATATCATTTTAAAATATTTTATTTGTAGTCTACAAAAATATAATTTCTGTTTAACAGGATTTAAAAATTGACTATTTTTTCTCTCTTTTGCCCAAATCAGTTGGTTTTATGAAATGGCTATGGGGTGCCATTGAAACAAGAGCTAAAATAAAATCTATTACAACAAGGCATAATACGATTCAGAAACTGACAAAACCATAGTAAATAGGTGTTTATGAATAAAAAATACTGGAGCATCACAGATTTAAGTACATATGCGGAAATTGTTTTCTAAACCATTGGATTTTGAGGGGCCATACATATAGAGTTAGAAACAACCTTGGAGGTCATCTTATCAAACTTCCAATCCTATACCAAGAGAGTTTAAATGACTTGCCCAAGGCCACACTAGGGAGTGGCATGAGTCATCCTTGACTCCAAATCCAGTGAGATTGCATTCTATTTCATTCCTCTCCCCTCCAGCTCCCAGGACCTCAGACATATTCCCCAATAATAAAGACATTGATTAACTATTTGCTGAGAAAGTTCTAAAACCTAGTTAAGATTTGTCTTTCTTTCTCATATAATTTATTACCTATGGATGAGCTAAAATCACACCAAGACCTAGTAAAGGAGGCAGCTACCTCTGAGGCATAATTTAAGGACTTATGAAAGTCCTCTCCAAACATTGTCAACCATCTATGTTGGTTCAAATTTCCACAATTAGTTTTACTCTTTTGACCTTCTAATAAAGTACACAGTTTGAATTAGATAAGACATTATTACTTCAGAGTTAGAACATGTTAATTTAATTGGTTAAAATATAAACAAGGACTATTTTATTTCCTTAATATATTGTCACCCATTGTCATGTAAGAGAACCTCAAAGGATAGGTCTTTGGATTCAGTGTCTGCATTATAGAACATGTAGAGTGATCTTTAGGGATAGTAAGGAGGCTATGATATATTTGTGGGGTGGGAGAATCTGGTAGCTCTTGCACAAATGTGTGTACATATATGTTTATTTATATATACGTATATATTTATATATTTCTACACATACCTATATATATTTGTGTGCATGTTTGTATGTATAAACACCTAGAATAAAGCAAAATGCTCAAAAACAAATTACAAAATCAAACTTTGCCCACTTTAAGAGTTTGCCTCGAAGTAATATCATCACTAAACATATATGCACCAAATGGTATAGCATCCAGATTCTTAGAGGAGAAGTTCAGGGATTTACAGGAGGAAATACACAGCAAAACTATACTAGTGGGGGACTTCAACCTCCCCCTCTCTGAGCTAGATAAATCTAACCACAAAATAAACAAGAAAGAAGTTAAGGAGGTGAATAGAACATTAGAAAAGTTAGGTATGATAGACCTGTGGAAAAAAATGAATGGGGATAGAAAGGAATATACTTTTTTCTCAGTAGTACATGGCACATACACAAAAGTTGACCATGTACTAGGGTGTAAAAACCTCACAATCCAATGCAGAAAGGCAGAAATATTAAATGCATCCTTTTCAGGTCATGATGCAATAAAAATTATATGTAATAAAGGGCCATGGAAAGAGAGACTAAAAAATAATTGGAAACTAAATAATCTAATCCTGAAAAATGATTGGGTCAAACAACAAATCATAGAAACAATCAATAATTTCATTCAAGAGAATGACAATAATGAGACAACATACCAAAACCTATGGGATGCAGCAAAAGCAGTTCTTAGGGGAAGTTTTATATCTCTAAATGCTTACGTAAATAAAATAGAAAAACAGGAGATCAATGAATTGGGCATACAACTAAAAAAACTAGAAAAAGAACAAATTAAAAATCCTCAATTAAACATCAAATTAGAAATATTGAAAACCAAAGGAAAATTAATAAAATTGAAATTAAGAAAGCTATTGAACTAATAAATAAAACTAAGAGCTGGTTTTATGAAAAAACCAATAAAATAGATAAACCTTTGGTTAATCTAATTAAAAAAAAAGAAAGAAGAAAACCAAATTGCTAATATCAAGAATGAAATGGGTGAAACTACTACCAAGGAAGAGGAAATTAAAACAACAGTTAGGAATTATTTTGCCCAACTATATGCCAACAAATTTGACAATATTAGTGAAATGGATATATATTTACAAAAATATAAATTGTCCAGAATAACAGAAGGGGAAGTAAAATACTTAAATAACCCCATCTCAGAAAAAGAAATTGAACAAGTCATTGATGAACTCCCTAGGAAAAAATCTCCAGGGCCAGATGGATTTACATGCGAATTCTATCAAACATTTAAAGAACAATTAATTCCAATACTATATAAACTATTTGGGAAAACAGGTAAAGAAGGAATCTTACCAAATTCTTTTTATGATACAAATATGGTGTTGGTACCTAAACCAGGAAGAGTCAAAACAGAGAAAGAAAGTTACAGACCAATTTCTCTAATGAATATAGATGCAAAAATTTTAAACAAAATATTAGCAAATAGATTACAGCAACTTATCAGAAGAATAACACACTATGACCAGGTAGGATTTATATGAGGAATGCTGGGCTGGTTCAATATAAGGAAAACTATCAGCAAAATCCATCATATCAACACCAAAACTAACAAACCACATGATCATCTCAATAGATGCAGAAAAAGCTTTTGACAAAATACAACACCCATTCCTATTAAAAACACTAGAGAGCATAGATATAAATGGAGTCTTCCTTAAAATAATAAATAGCATCTATCTAAAACCTTCAGCAAGCACAATATGTAATGGGGACAAAGTAGAAGCATTTCCAATAAGATTGGGGGTGAAACAAGGATGTCCATTATCCCCACTGTTATTCAACATCGTACTGGAAATGTTAGCTTTAGCAATAAGAGAAGAAAAAGACACTGAAGGCATTAGAATAGTCAAAGAAGAAACAAAGCTATCACTCTTTGCAGATGACATGATGTTATACTTAGAGAATCCCAGAGAATCAAGTAAAAAACTACTTGAAATAATAAACAACTTTAGCAAAGTTAGCGGCTATAAAATAAGCCTACGTAAATCATTGGCATTTCTGTATATTACCAACAAAGCCCAACAGCAAGAGATAGAAAGAGAAATTCCATTTAAACTTAATGTAGACATTAAAAAATATTTAGAAGTCTACCTCCCAAAACAAACCCAGGAACTCTATGAACACAATTACAAAACACTTTTCACACAAACAAAATCAGATCTAAATAATTGGAAAAACATCAGTTGCTCATGGGTAGGCTGGGTTAATATAATAAAAATGACAATTCTACCTAAGCTAATTTACTTATTCAGTGCCATACCAATCAAACTACCAAAATATTATTTTATAGAGTTAGAAAAAATAATAACAAGATTCTTTTGGAGGAACAAAAGGTCCAGAATATCAAGAGAACTAATGAAAAGAAATGCAGGGGAAGGTGGCCTAGCCATTCCAGTTCTTAAATTGTATTATCAAGCAGCAATCATCAAAACTGCTTGGTGCTGGCTAAGAAATAGAGTGGTGGATCAGTGGAATAGGTTAAGCATGCAAGACACAGTAGTCAATGAGTATAGTAATCTACTTTTTGATAAACCCAAAGACCTCAGCCTCTGGGATAAGAACTCACTCTTTGAAAATAACTGCTGGGAAAACTGGGAAAGTGTATGGCAGAAACTAGGCATAGACCAAAATCTCACACCATATACCAAAATAAAGTCAAAATGGGTACATGATTTAGATATAAAGGCTGATACTATAAGCAAACTGAGAGAGCAAGGAATAGTTTACCTGTCAGATCTATGGAGAACAAAAAGAATTCATGACCAAACAGGAGATAGAGAACATTATGAAAAGCAAAATAGATAATTTTGATTACATTAAATTGAAAAGTTTTTGCACAAACAAAGCCAATGCAACTAAGATTAGAAGCAAGGTAGAAAACTGGGAAAGAATTTTTACAACCAGTCTCTCTGATAAGAACCTCATTTCTAAAATCTATAGAGAATTAAGTCAAATTTGTAAGAATACAAGTCATTCCCCAATTGATGAGTGATCAAAGGATATGAACAGACAGTTCTCAGATGAAGAAATTAAAGCCATCTATAGTCATATGAAAAAATGCTCTAAATCACTATTGATTAGAGAAATGCAAATCAAAATAACTCTGAGGTACCACATCACACCTATCAGAATGACCAACATGACAAAACAGGAAAATGATAAATGTTGGAGTAGATGTGGGAAAATTGGAACCCTAATGTATTATTGGTGGAGTTGTGAAATGATCCAACCATTTTGGAGAGTAATTTGGAACTATGCCCAAAGGGCTATCAAAATGTGCATACCCTTTGACCCAGCAATAGCACTTCTAGGGCTATTTCCCAAAGAGATCACACAAATGGAAAAAGGAACTACGTGTACAAAAATATTCATGACAGCTCTTTTTTTAGTGGCAAAGAATTGGAAATTGAGAGGGTGCCCATCAATTGGGGAATGACTGAGCAAGTTGTGGTATATGAATGTGATGGAATACTATTGTGCTATAAGAAATGATGAACAGGCTGACTTCAGAAAAACCTGGAAAGACTTGTATGGTCTGATGCTGAGTGAAGCGAGCAGAACCAAGAGAACGTTGTACACAATAATAGCCATGTTGTGTGATGACTAATATTGATAAACTTAACCCTTCCTGGCAATACAAGGATCTAAGACACCTCCAGAGGCCTTGTGATGGAAAATTCTAACCACACCCAAAGAAAGAACTATGGAAGCTGAATTGTTTTTTTTTTTCTCTTATGTTGAGTTTTGTTTCCTCTTTCTGATGGTTCCTCCTATTGGTTTAAATTTCTACTTACAACATCACTAATGTGAAAATAAGTTTAATATGAATGTAAATGTATAGCCTATATCAGATTATGCACTGTCTTGGGGAGGGTGGTGGGGAGGAAGGGGGAGAAAAGTTTTAAACTCAAAAGAATATGCAAGCAATTACTGATAAATCAAAATAAATTAATAAAAAATAAACAAATAAATAAAAAGACTTTGCCTCTTTCACAAATAGAATCCTATAATAGGAATGAGTATTCATTAAACATTTGTCATGTGTACAGATTTTTAAAATATTACTTACAGTTGTCAAAGAATAATAGATGATATTTATACAGACCTTTGTGGCTTACAAAGGTAGCTACATGGTGCGGTAGATAAGAGTTCTGGGGCTTAAGTCAGGAAGATTCATCTTCCTGCATTCAAATCTGGCCTTAGACACTTAATAGCTGTGTGACGCTGAGCATGTCACTTAACCCTGTTTGTCTCAGTGTCCTCATCTATAAAAATGAGCTGCAGAAGGAAATGACAAGCCACTTCAGTGTATGTGCCAAGAAAAATCCCAAATGGAAAGGCAACTACATGGCTCAGTGGATAGATCACTGGCCCTGGAGTCAGGAGGACATGAGTTCAAATTTGGCCTCAGACACTTGACACTTACTAACTGTGTGATCCTGGGAAAGTCACTTAATCCCATTGCCTGCAAAAAAAAAATCCCAAATGGGGTCATGAAAAGTAAGATATGACTGAAAAATGACTGAACATGAATACATGGTTTATAAAATGTTTTCTGTAATTCATTTCATTTAATCTTTATAACAACATTGTGAGGTGAATATTGCAGGTGTTATCTCCATTTTAAAGATCATTAAACTGAAGCTCTGAGAGATTAAGTGATTTTATTAAGGTCACAGAGCTGATAAATATGGGAGGCTAGATTTAAGTCCAAATCCAGTGTTTCATATATTTCACTCAAGTTATACTTCTGACTTTCCCCAACAGTCATCTATGTAAAACAAATTTGATTTGCTTTATTCTCCCCACTTCTGTCATTATTATAATTAACTTTCTCTTTCCCAGAGTAGTCATACCAGGTAAGAAGAATAAGCAAATCCAGTAGAGATTGTTGTCTAAGATAGTTGCATAAGAATCATTATCAGCTGCATTTTGACTTAGAAAACCACATATTAACATTTTCTATGTTCTATTGTATATTTATTTTGTTAAATATTCCCCAATTATATTTTAATCTGGTTGAGGCCATACAGGGAGTGTTGGGGCTATGGGATAGGTTATTGACATCACTAGTCCAAATCATTCAATGGGCTTAAAATTCCACAGTAGAATCTCTATTACATGAATTGTGCAGGTGATAAATCTTTTGCTGACTATACAAACAAAAAAAATGAAAAGATATGAACAATGGGGATTTTTCATAACTTGAGAGATGAAAATACCTTGTATACATTCAATGCCATTTTCCAAGTCTATCATTAAAGATTTATTTAATGAAGTCACAATCTCAATAAGATTTAAGTGATAGTGGAATCTGGAGTCATAGGATCTAGAGTAAAATTCTCTAGCACCTCTTTTTATTAGCTGTGCCTACTAAAGCAAGTACAAATTTCTCTAGAATTCATTTTTCTTACCTAGAAAAGGAGGTGGTTGAACTAAATGATCTCTAAGGACCACTCCAGCTCTAATATTCTATGATCCTATGACACCTGGGGGTGGGGGAACAAGGGAAGGCAGAGTCCAGAATTCAGAGCAGGGTTTGTGTGTGTGTATGTTTGTTTGTTTTCCATTTTCACATTCAAGCAAAATCCTTTTAAAATAAGTATCAGCCCCAACCACTTAGTTACCCATCATGTCACAGAAAACTTCATCCTGGAAGAAAATTTCAGCCCTAGAACTCACAAATTTATACCTTTTGTCCTTGTGGCCTCTCCCTTTGATTAGAGACTGGAGGGCTCCTTCTAGAAATTTCAATTAAGAAGGACAAGCAGGCCAGTCATATCTTCATTTTCCACAAGGCTACACTCCTTTAGACTTCTCTATTTTGGGCAGGGTATCTCCCCTCTGCCTCCCACCCCCACTCACTTTTCAGTTCCCTTTTATGTGTTATCTTCCAGGTAAGCTCCTTGAAGTCACGGACAGCTTCTAATTTTGATTACATTTTTATCTCCAATGCTTTTCAAAATGTCTGGCATTGACTTTGTTGATTGACTTATTTTAAGTAATATCCAATAAAACCAACTTCCAGTAAAACAAAATAATATTATAATAGTATACAATTTTAGAACTGAATGCAACACCCTATTAGTTATATAGTCCAAACTTCTTATTTTACTGGTGAGGAAAACAAGGTTCAGAGAGGTTACGTTATTTGCCTTAGATAATCAATGGTATAGACAGATCTTGAACTCAGATTCTCCAAATTCAGTGTAATCTAAACAATAAGAAACTAAATCTCTTCTGAGGTCTAATTTGACATTTGAAAAGTTATTGTGAGCAGGGTGATGAACTGTTTTTTCAATAATGCTGAGGCAGCCCAAACTGTGAGAGAGTGACTTAATGGAAGAAATGTGGGTTATGTATAGTATAACTATGAAGTCAGGAAACTGATTTTCATAAGCTACTAATGTAAGAATCAGTCTCATAACTTTGTAATCACAGTACATATAAATTAACATCAACTCACATTCTAGGTGTTATCTAGTATTCCAAATGGTAAATAGTTGACAAAATTAATAATAATATTAAAATCTCTGGAAATTCCTTTTGGAAGAAATAAAACTCCACTAAGGAATAATAAAAGATGCCAACAGATACATGCCAATGGATCTTTGAATGTAACCATGTTGTTCAGTCATGTCTGACATTTCATGACCCCATTTGGGGTTTTATTGGCAAAGATGTTGGAGTGTTTTTTTTTCATTGCCTTCTCTAGCTCATTTTACAGATGAAGAAACTGAGGCAAACAGAGTTAAGTGACTTGCCCAGGGTTACACAGCTAGTAAGTGTGTGAGGTCAGATTTCAACTCAGGAAGGTGAGTTTTCCTGACTCCAGGATGGACATTCTCTCCATTACAGCATCTAGCTGCCCCAGACAGAGACTATGAAATGGCTAAAATATGTGATTAGAATGACAAGGCTTCTTGGGTGACATCCACATGAACTCAAACAACAAAATATTGATGGACCCATGGCAAATGTGAGTCATTTAGATATATTTATACATGTGGGCGATTTTAAGATAATGATTCAGGTTCAAATTGTTGTTGCCAGAAATTATGGAATTGTTATCCTTCTGGAGCCTGGACTTGTTTGATATAGATTATTCATGAAACACTAAAGCAGAGTAACATATCACTGCAGGTTGTACAACTAAAGCATTTAACACTTACCTTGAAAGACATAATTAGGTGACGAAGACTGCACCAGAAGCTTTTATCCTTTCTCAACTAATACATCATTGAATTCCCATTCTTTGAATACAAATATCAAAATATATTTGAAAATTCAACAAACTCTACCTTACAGACAGAACTGTTGCCACAATTAACCAGATAGAGCAGGGATCCATGTAATTTTAAGAACAATGTATTTAATAGACACTATCATATCAAAACATATAAACTCCAAACTACATGAAATGAAAAACTTTCAAAATGTAGAAGAAAGTAGCAGAATTAAAATCATGTGATCACAGAATGAGGTACATGTCACATCCATTCTCCAGTCTGTGACAGAAATTGTTCCAAAGATTCCTTCACTGAGTCTGATAATTTTTTGATGTTCTTATTAAATGAAAAAATGCAATCATTTTGTTTTTCAGGGGAAAAGTCCACAGAACATCAAATATAAAATGATACTAACAAGACAGAGATATGTCCTCAAACTATTTCTATCTCTACTTTATAAAAATTGAGAATGATATAGCAAATAAACATTCACTAAACATTTGTTAAACATTTTCTATGTGCCAGGCACAATGCTAAGCACTAGAGATCCACATATGAAGAAGAAAGAGAGATGCCACTTTAAAGGAGCCTACAATTTAAAGGGGAAGATGACATTCAAAAGAAAGCTGAAAAGTAAAGAGGAGGGAGGGAGATATCTAGCAATGGGGTATGGTGAAGAAGGCAAAGAAGTCTAAAATGATTCCTGGAGAAATTCAAGAATTTCAAAATGAGTGCAGCCAGGTCAGAAATGAGATATCTGAGGAGATGTGTGTCCTGTTCCTCTCTTTTAATGAAGAAGTTCATGATTCTACACCCAATCAGAAGGGCAGAAATGAGGCACGAGTAAGAAGGATGATGGAATCTTGAAAGATTATTTACAGACAGCAGTGATTATAATAGTAATCATAAACATAACTAACATTTATACAGTTCTATGTGCTCAAAGTATTTATAGATATTATTTTATACATTCAGCAAAACAACTCCAAAAGGTAGGCATTCCAGGTATTTTTTCTCCCGTTGGAGAAGGGGGCACTTGGGGCACAGAAACCAAAGAGAGGGGGAGAGAGAGAGAGACAGAGAGACAGAGAGACAGAGACAGAGAGACAGAGACAGAGGGAGACAGGGAGAGGGAGAGAGAGAGAGGAATAAGCAATTTATTAAGTGTCTACTATGAAGTCAGGCACTATGGTAAGTGCTTTACAAATATTATCTCATTTGATTCTCACACCAGCCCTGGGAGGTGATGTGTTATTATTGTCCCAATTTTATGTTGGAAAAACTGAGGCAGACAGATGATAAGTGACTTAAATCATGGTCACACAGACAGTAAGGGTTTAATGCCAGATTTGTACTCAGATCTTCCTAACTCTAGGCTTATCACTTTATCACAGTGCCACCTTAGTTGCCACTAATACAGGGGAGGGATTATGAAGGCCTACTATAATGTACTGGCTATGTAAGTAGAGTGAGGGAGGCAGATGTGAAGATTGTTCTAGAAATAGAATTTACCACACTTGGCAACAGATTAGGTAGGGGTAACTACATGGTTTTGAATGAGGATGGCTGAAAGGTTGGTGACAGTATCAGTAGAAATAGGGACCTTTAGAGTAAGGATGCATTTTGGAGAAGGATAATGGTTTCATCACTGGATATGTTGGATTCAAGATGCCTAAAAACCATCCAGTTTGAAATGTTCAGTAGGCAGTTGGTGGTGTGAGACTGAAGCTCTGAAGAGAGACAGTTAATGGACATATAGAAGTAGGAGTCATCTCCAACAAACATTCCCAATCCAGCAAACAATTATTAAGTACTTACTGTCTTCCAGATACTGTGCTAAACACAAGAGATACAAAAAGAAAAAGAAAGAAAGAAAAAAAAGAAAGTCCCTGCCCTCAAAGACCTTACAATCTAATAGAGGGAGAAAACACATGAAAGGAGGCAAGAAAGTATATAAGGGGGTGGAGGGAAATGAGAATCCAGAGGGTGTTTTGCTCCATGGATTTGAAACCAGGCAGAGCAGAAGATATAAATGAAATGACTTGAAAGGCAGTTTCTGCCTTCCATAAAGAAAAGCATTGGGAGGAGTTTGTTACTCTACCCTCTAGCCCTCCAATCAGAGGAGAGAGGAGGCTGAGGAAGGTGGTGTCAAACAAGGTTTGAGTTGGTAGAATGGCGGTGAGTTTAGAGGTTATGAGCTTATTCTGGGAGGGGCATTTTGCTCTGTGGAGTTGAAACCAGGCAGAGCAGCAGAGGCAGAGTGGGGTTGATTTCCCTCACCAGCATACAGATAATTAAATGCATGAGAGTTGATGAGGTCTCCCAGAAGGGAGAAACAGGGAGATGGAAGGAAGAAGCAAGAAAAGGAGAGGGCAGGGGAGAGAAAGAGTATAAAATATGGCTCAGAGCAAAGACTTGGAGTGCACCTGAAATAAGGGCATGGAATGCAGATGATACAGCAAAAAAGACTGAGGAGTGGTCAGGAATGTAGGAGGAAAACCAAGTTAGAGCAGTACCAAGAAAACCCAAAAGGATAGAGTATCCTGGAAGAAAAATGTGCTCAACTATATAAAATACTTGCAGAGATGTAAAGAAGAATGAGAATTGAGAAAAGATCACATAATCTGATATATAGGAGGTGACTGGTAAGAGACAGCATAATGTGTATATAGTGATTGGCTTCAAAGATAGAGAAACCAAGACTGAAGTGCTGCCTCTGAGACTTTCTGCTTATGTGACCCTGGCAAAGTTAGTGAACCTCTCAGTGTCCCAGGCAACTCACTATAACTCTTCAAGACTGTAAGTTGAAAGTGGTTACAGATATGCATTGGTCCAGTGTGGGTCTTCTCCTGGGATTCCCTAGACCAGTGAAATCAGAGAATCAGACCAAAGCCAAGCAAAACAAAATAGTTATCCCTTCCATATCACCACTTTCCCTATCACAGTTTCAATATATCATGGGTTGGCATAAGAAATTAATTGGGAATTTCTGGAGAGTTTTGCAGAAGCTGTAAACAACACATAGGCCAGCAGATGATACAGACAAAAGTTTAGAAACACAGAAATGCATAAAATATATGTATAGTATTATATAATATCAACCTATTTTATCTTTTAATACCCTAATAATTCAGACTTCTCTGGTGTAAAGGGAAGGCCAAAAAACTGTGTAGATTTTCCAGATCGTGGAAGGCATAACTGTAGGTCCTTGGTAACTTTGAAGAGAATAGTTTTTATTCCTCAATGCCATAGATAACAAAATTGTAAGGGGTTGAGAAGTAAGAGGAAAGAAAATGGAATCAGTGAGAGTAGAAAGCTTTTTCTAGGGGCTCTTTTGTGAAAGGGAAAAAGGATATGTGATAACTTGGGGTACAGTCAGATTTTTTTTATGTTCAGGAGAGACCTAGGAGTGTTTTTAGGCAGTAATCAAGGAACCAAGACATGATTGTTCTTTTCTCAGGGCTCTTATAGTACTTAGGTTCTTGCCTAAGCACTTTTCATGGTCTAGTGTCATAGGAAGTTAGAGCTTTAAGTCAGCACTGAGATTCAATGATGAAAAACCTCAAATTCTGAGGTTATGTGACTTTTGTAAGGTAACATAAATAGTTAGTTGCAGAACCAAAAACTAGAACCCCACAAATACCAAAAAATTTCTAAAACATTTTGTGCTTTAGCTATCTGTACATAAGTTATATCTCCTAGTGTGGAGAGAAGGGACCCATCTCTTGTTTCTCTTTACATCTTTCCAAACAACTGGAACCATGGCTTGTAAACAATAAGTACTTAAGAAAAGTCTTTTGAATTAAAATGAAATGAACCACAATCAATCACATGAAGATGTTTAATAACTATATTGTCTCTGCTTTATACAAGTTTGTTTTCATTACTTCCCATAAATAGCACAAGTAGGACAATGATACTTTCAGCCATACTATATTTAAGATACAAAAGCTACACTTTATATAATACTGTTTGCGATGGCTCATTGACCCCTATCACTATTCTGCTACTGTTTCTTATCAATTTATTTATTCTTCAGTACCTTCCTCGGGTAGGCACCAAAATTGACTTTATTTAACTATATATTTTTTTTAAATTGTTTATGATATTTAATAACATGAGTATATATTTTTATTTTTCCTTTGAAAAAAGATTAATATCAAGATGGTATCACAATTCTGATATGCTTGAATACCTAAAGACAGATTTTGATTAAGTATTTCTCCAGAATGGAATGAGTTATGACTTTTTGAAAGACAAAAATTTTAAAAATCTATTAAAAGTCTTTCTAATAAAGAAGTACACATTATAAGTATATTGCCTATGTGTAATAGCTTATTATAAAAACTGATTAGTGCTTGAAAGTGGATGAATTGCTACATGGGCTCATTATTATAAAGTAATTTTGATTTTATATAACTCATTCAAGATTTTTACTTCAGTATTGCTATCCTTAACCATCACACATTTTAATGATATTCACCTGCAGAAGTACAGAAAGGACATGTCTATCAGTTCAAGAAAATGAGTCTATTCTTAATATAATAATGGCAGTTAATCATGGCAACTTTTAATGGAAATAGGAAAACCTTAATTCTGAAGGAAAATAATGTCAGAAAAAAACACAGTTAGACATAAAGATTGCAATGGCAATGTTCAGAATAATGGGTCTTATTTAGGGCTACAGCCTTATTAAGAAAGCAGCTAGAAATATGGAGAAATATATCAATTAAATAATGTATGTGTATGCATTTGTGTGTTACAAATAAAGTCCAGCACATCCACCAAGGTCCTACTTCAGTAGCTTGTCATGGTGCAGAGGTAACTAAGTTATTGGATGCCAGGTCATTGAAGTCCATCAGGTACTGAAATGCAGTACTTGAAAGTATTCCCAAATTTTCACAAAGTTTTCACAAACAATCCAATGGCAAAACAAGCCTACTCTCTAAGGCATGACCTACCCTAAGTTTGGAAGCATTCATTTTTCTAGTCAAGGTATGTGGGGCAGAAGAAAGAGCCCTAAATTTAGAGTCAGAGGACCTGAGGTTGAATCCTAGCTCTGCCACTTATTACTGTCTCTGTGACCTTAATAAATCGCTCGGTCTCTTGGGGTCTCAGCTCTTTCATCCATAAAATGATAACTTTGGATTATAAGAATAATTAGGTTCCTTCTAGTTCTAAGTCTAGGATACTTTGACCCATGAATTGGACAAAAATATGAAATTGTACTTTCTCCTGAGATTTCTTCCTTCTACTCCAGGAGAGACAGAAAACAGTCAGAAGTAACTAAAATTTATTTTTAAGTTATCAACATCATTTTAACTTTTGGTATTCTTACTGTGTGATTTATTTTATTTACTGATTGATATTTTGACCTTACTACTATAGGAAATGAATCAGATCTGCATTGAGATTCTCACTGCTAATTAAACCTGAAGACATAAAGTTTCTGCTAAATGAAAGGATGGATCATAGGTTATCTTTGGAGAGACAAATAAAGGACTTGGCAGGGATAGTTTCATTATGTAACAAAAGATAACAAGAAATAACTTGTTTCTTGAAGAGTTGGCTGGGGTTATAATCTTGATTCTGAAATTTTCCATGCAGGTAACTCTGGGCAAGCCATTCAACATCTATGACCCTCATTTCTTCATCTACAAGATGTAAATAATATTTACACCCACCTCCTTTACAGAGATACTGCCAGGATTCTGTAAACCTTAAAATAATATAGAAAGTTGAGTTATCAGTGGTCCTCTGACTCATGATACGAGTGTTTGCCTTCCCAGTAAATTTTTATATCAACATTCGAATTAGCTGCATTAAGAACAATTCCTTTCTCTTTTCAGGTGTATCTGAAGTGCTACTATTCCTGGAAAGATCTCATTGAGATTCTAGGTAACATCTTCTGATGTTGTTTTGCCCCTTGGCTCCAATTCTATCATTCAGTGTATACTTTCATTTTGCAGAATAAGTGTGAATACATACAATACCAGGCTATTGATGCATAGTCTAAGTAGAACACAAAGCTGACATTTCTCCATTAATAGGCAGGATTGCCTATTTCCATTCCTGTTAGCTGTTGTCTTGGGTAAACCTCTTTAATGTCAGCAGATGAAAACAGCATGCAGAGAGATTTCTCTCTTAAAAACAAAAACAACACTATCTGACCCCAAATTGGGTGATCAAAAAAAATATTTAAAAAGGTAGTTCTAGGAAGTTATGAAAAGCCTCTAAATTGTCACTGCTTATCAGGTAGGAAATATCTTGAGGAAAGGTTTTTGTAGAAACTCTAAGAGTGATGGATCAGAACTGAGTAAAGAGGTATTAAGACCTTTTCAAAAGGAGGATCACTCCATCAATGGCACTTTAGACCCAAGTAAAATTGCATTCCTTTGCTGAGACTCTCCTCTCCTCTATGTACACAGCACTTCCAAGAAGAAAAGTACAAACATTTACAAGCCAAAATATAGCCTAAGTTCCCAAACCATAGCCAAATGGTGTCCACTTCCATGATGTTCTATCATGGTAGCTTAAATTCTGACCTTTGATTTACTTTTTGGATGTATCTTGGTCTTCCCTCTTACATGATTCGAAACATCATAAGTTACATATAGATAGGCTTATACATATATACCTGTCTCCATCACACAATTTAGCATTTAATTATATTTCATCTTGTAGTATTTTCTATTTTTTACCTTGTGTTTGCTTTTTTCCCCTCAAAAAATAGATTGGAAAGTCATACTTGAAATATTTTGTCATGTCCTCTAAGTGCTTTTCAACCTGCAGAACATCTAGTAGGTAGGTACTGAAAATATATTGATTAATCTATAAAGTGGTAAATTAGTACTCAGATATTTTTGACAGGAAAATCACACCAGGTGTGGCACTTTAGACCTAACTAAAATGGCACTTCATTGTTGGAAATTTCCTCACCCTTATGTACCCATCAACAGATTTCCCAATTAGAATCCTTAGCTCTTGGAATAAAAACAGTGTTAGAAATGATAACAACAGTAATGAATAACTTATTATTATAGCTAACAATTACAAAATATTTTAATATTTCCAAAGTACTTTACAAATATTATCTCATTCTATCCTCACAGCAACCCTGGAGGAGTAGGTATTATGATGCCCATTTTATAAATGAAGAAAGTATAGCAAACAGAGATTATGATAACCAGGGTCACACAGCTATTCTGAGCCCTTATTTTTCCTGATTTCAGGACTAATACATTATCCACTGGGCCATCTAGTACACACACACACACACACACACATACGTGTGTGTGTGTGTGTGTGTGTGTGTGTATAAAACCACTGCCTTCTTTTCCTGTTCCCTCATTTCAACTAATATTTCTTAAAGATAGTAATTTTCATATAATTTTAGAGTTGGGAAGAAAATGGAAAATCTAATTAAAACTTCTCATTTTACAGTTGAATATGTTGAGTGAAGAGAGATTACATTTCTTGCTCAAGGTAACACAGAGAATTATAAGAAGAGTAGGGCCTAAAACTCAGATATCCTGGCTGACATCCCTAGCTCTTTGATTTCATGAATTGAGAATACTAATATCAATACCCAGAATTTATCTTCATATTTCCTTCAGAAATAAGAAGCAGAAAGAGTGATGTCTCACTAAATCACATGTCATTTTTATTGTTATTAATAATTATGATTTCCGTTGGCTGTTAGCACCAATAGTACTTTTCCCAAAAAAGGTTGACTAGGGAATAAAACGCCATGCTCTTTTCACAAATATTGTGATACTGCTGAAAAATGGGCCCTAGGACTACTCATCTTTTTACTTGAATGGCATTCCTCCTTGATTCAAATGAATATATATATATATATGCATATATGCATATATATGTATATATACACGCATATATATGTATATATATACATACATACAGGGAGAGAGGGAGATTTGTTCACTCTCTGTCTCTCTCATTAGATTATAAGCTTCTTGATAGCAGAGATTGTCTTTTGACATTTTTTTTATACCACTAATGTTTAGCACAGTGCCTAGCACATGACAGCAAATGTTTATTGACTAAGATAATGACCATGATACCCTCTAAGTAATTTCTTCTCCAGAATAAAGATGCTTTCTTAAGTCTATCATTTCATTGCATGATTTTTAGTCTGATTAGTATCCTGATTACCCTGCTACCATGCACTCCAGCTTCTGACTGTTTTTCTTTAAAATGTAATTCTTTGAGCTAAATATTATACTGCTGATGTGGTCTGACCAGAGCAGGGGATAGTAAGGTTGCACTTTCCTTGTCCTGTGCACCATAATTTAGCAAAGCAGTCCATATTTGCATTTACATAAACTTATTGGTGATATTTCTGAAACATAGCTGACTTAATAATTACTTTAAATCAAAGGAATATCCTGCATATTATGAGTATTGAAATTCTCATGAGAAAGTGGAGTTGACTGCTTTGATTTAAGTGGTAAGAGGGAATGCCTGCTATCCAAAAACATCTTCTCCTGCCGTGTAAAGGCTCTGAGGTTCTACCAGTAGAGATCTATCCCTTTGAGTGCTAAAGGATTTTTTTCAAGGTAAATACTAAGGAGAGTTATAAAACTTTAGCCATTATAAGCTTTATTGGGGGTTAGGTGACAGTGAATTTGTGAGCAAGATCTTGCAGAAATGTGACTTGTGATAGGCACCTAAGGATGCAATAACTGCTGGTGGGGTGAGAACTGCTCTGAAAAAGAAGGTGGGAGGTCATCAAAGATAAATTTTATTTGTTTCGTGATTTTGCTACTTAGCATCCTTGAAAGAAATACTTTTTAAGAGCAGTGGTTTCCAAAATTTTGGTACCACTAAGATAATTTATTGTAAATATAATTTGGGTCATAATTTTGCCATCCTCTTTAATTTTAGTTTTAGAAAAAAATCATAATGTGTATAAAATATGCACAGAAATGTATATAACATGCATAAGAAAATTTATAAATAACTGTATATATGGGGTGGTCAATTTTTTTCAACTGTTTGGGGTGTTAGATGAAAAAAGTTTGGCAACCATTGTTCTAGACTTTGGAGTCAATCATATGCCTAAAAGATTGATATCCTCTATAATATTTCTGAAAGTCTGTTATGTCCTTTCTTAGATATTCATCAAGGATGACCTGGATATCTTTATAGATTATTCTTATAACAATTTTTTCTAGAGATGGGAAACTAACCATGTGGGTCAGTAGTTATTGATTTTCTTTCACTAAACATTTTTGTTTTTGGAAATAAATCCCAAGATTGTTTTTCTTTTTAATCCTCCCCTTTTTTTCTGATAGCTTGAAAATGAATCTCTCCACACTAAAGAAATATTTTGTTTCCAAGATAAACCTTACCTATAAATACTTGGTCTAGTCCAGATGTTTCTCCTGCCATTTTTTTCTTCATAGCCGTTTCTACTTCTTCCATGGGAAAGATGGTGTTAAAGCCCAGATATGGTGACTTCACCATTCTTGATGATGAAAACCATGTCATTAAAAACTCAAAGATCTGTTTCCATTTTTTGTCTGATTGTTGTGTTTCCAATTTTATTTTTAATTGCTTTCAGGATGACTTACTTCTTTTGATTTCTCACCAAGCATGCTTAAACAGTTTTTTTTTTAGTTTGCTTTTTTTAATGATTGTTCTGATAATTTTCAAACATATTCTTCTCAGTGAAATTTCACAATTTTATATTCTAAACTGTTGTTGTCTTTGGCTGCTATATCTTACCACTTGGCAAGGAGGTGAAGTGTTTTATGTCTAAGTCAGTTTCTAGGCTCTTTGTGACTCCTTGTTACGGCAACTTATACACTTAAGTTATTAAAATTAAAAACTACTAAGACTTTTGGGAAATGATTTATGTACATACACACATATAGAGAGAGAGACATGCACATGGTACAGAAACATATGTACATGTTCATGTACATGTCTATACACATACATGCATACATGTTTATTGGTAATGTCTGCATTTTAATATATACATGAATATGTGCATATATATATATATGTATACATATATGCTTTGTGCTTTCTCTGAGTCGAGTTAAACTCACAGTCTCCTTCTCCATCCTAAATTTTGTCCTCATATTAAGGTACTTCACCATACATATTGATGTTCTCTCAAATACCCTAACCTACTAATTCCTCAATCTAATCAACTCCTGTGACCTACTCCTTCACGTCACTTCATCTAAACCTTTGTTCTATCATTTACATAGGTTCCACTTCCATGATCAAGAACTCTGAACTTCCTTGATGTAATCACAGTTTGCTATAATTCCCTCTCTCCTTATTCCTCACTCCTTCTAAAACTTTTCTTCATCCTTACTATGATCTCCAATCCTTTTCCTCCAAGTTCTTTGCAAGGCTACCAACCCTGCTCTGATTAAAAGTTCTGCTCCTTTCTCAGTTCTATCTCCTTAGAAAACCAGCTCAAGGGGCAGCTAGGTTGCACAGCAGATAGAGCACTGGCCCTGAAGTCAGGAGGACCTGAGTTCAGATCTGGTCTCAGACCAAACACTTGACGTGTACTAGCTGTGTGACCCTACGCAAGTCATTTAACCCCAGTTGCCAAAAAAAACCCAGCTCAATTCTACATGATTCTCCATTCATGAATCCCTTACTCCTTTGTTCTATAGCTGCTCCTGCCTTGATAATCTTCAGTCTTGAATAGCTCCATCATATGCCTCTTCTACTCCTATTCATGTGCTACCAAATGGAGTCAAAGTAAGTTACCCAATATATCATGGATACCTTGCAAATGTATATTATCTAATGTCACCTAGGCATTCATTGTAGCAATCCAACATTTTACTACTCTTGAATTGATTTTACATTGTACTTATGAGAATAATTGTTCCAAACCTTCTTTCTTCACAACAAGTCTCCCACAGTAGAATCCAAATAATTATTCCATTTGAAGACCTTGCTTTTTTATTCATTTATTTTGAATTATCAACAATCACTTCCATAAACTTTTGAGTTTTAAATTTTTCTCCCCTTCCCTTCCAACTTCCCTCCCCAATCACAATATCACAATCTGATATAGGCTATACATATATATTCCTATTAAACATATTTTCACATTAGTGATGTTGTAACTAAGAATTACAACCAATAGGAGGAACCACCAGAAAGAGAAAATAAAACAAAATAGAAGAAAAAAATAGCAAACAATATGCTTCAATCTGCATTCAAACTCCATAGTTCTTTCTTCTTTGTGGATAGCATTTTCCATCATGAGGCCTTTGGAGATGTCTTAGATCCTTGTATTGCTGAGAAGGGTTAAGTCTATCAATATTAGTCATCGCACAATGTGGCTGTTATAGTGTACAATGTTCTCCCGGTTCTCCCATTTCACTCAGCATCAAACCTTACAAGTCTTTCCAGGTTTTTCTGAAGTCAGCCTGTTCTTCATTTCTTATAGCACAATATTATTCCATTACATTCATATACCACAACTTGTTCAGCCATTCCCCAATTGATAGGCATGCTCTCAATTCCCAATTCTTTGCCACCACGGAAAGACCTGCTATAAATATTTTTGTACATGTGCATCCTTTTCCCATTTTTATGATTTCTTCAGAATACAGTCCTAGAGGTGCTATTACTGGGTCAAAGGGTATGCACATTTTGATAGCCCTTTGGGCATAATTCCAAATTGCTCTCCCGAATGGTTGGATGAGTTCACAACTCCACCAACAATGCATTAGTGTTCCAATTTTTCCACATCTTCTCCAACATTTATCATTTTCCTGTTTTGTCATGTTGGCCAATCTGATAGTGATGTGGTACCTCAGAGTTGTTTTGATTTGTGTTTTTCTAATCAATAGTGATTTAGATCATGTTTTATGACTATAAATAGCTTTAATTTCTTCCTCTGAAAATTCTCTGTTCAAATGATTCTTTGACCATTTATCAATTGAAGAATGGCTTGCATTCTTACAAATTTGACTCAGTTGTCTATATATTTTAGAAATAGGACCTTATCAAAGACACTGGTCATAAAAATTCTTTCCCAGTTTTCTGCTTCCCTCCTAAACTTGGTTGCACTGGCCTTGTTTCTGCAAAAAAAACAAAAAAAAAATCCTTTCCAATTTAATGTAATCAAAATTATCCATTTTGCATTTCATAATGTTCTCTATCTCTTGTTTAGTTATAAATTCTTCTGTTCTCACCAGTTTCTCCTTTACTCAGTGTCTAACGAATGAAGACATGGTCATTCCTTTCCACACATCCAACACTTCTACATATTATTTTGATCTCATCCCTTCATATTATTTTAGATACTGAACCATTTGATAATACTAAGGATTTTGGTGATAAGTCCTTTCTTTTATTGGTTTTGAGTAGCTATGACTACAGTACCAGTAGAAGACATTGGCAGGCCCCATTTCAATAAAGATATTTTCTAGGATGATGACTGCAATGACTGGGCTGGTAGCCAAACAATTTTTGGGCTTACCTATTGATTGGTAACAGTTATTTAGCCTTAGTTGGTCAGGAAGTAGGAACTAATATTCCCAAGATTCTTGGGTTTAGCATCCTGCATCAGGATATGACCTGATGGTAGTGATTTGAATCATATGCATAAGCTGCCACCTGACAGCCTCTCAGTTGTTTTAGAGATAAAAGTGAAAGATTTTTAAGTGGACTATGTAGTCAGTCTTTCTCTCTCTCTCTCTCTCTCTCTATATATATATATATGTGTGTGTGTGTGTGTGTGTATGTATACTCACATGTATATAAATGTATATATGTATATATGCATGTATATATGTGTATATATATATATTATATATATGTATTTGTGTGGGTATACATGTAGGAGAGACAGAGAGAGACAGAGAGAGACAGAGAGAGAGAGAACTTAACATTTTGATCTCCAAAACAACTTTAATATGTTTCCACTTCTCCACTCCTAGATTATTTTGACATCTTTCAATATGTTGTCCCTTCCTAAGCCTCTCTCTACTGCAATCCCTCCTCCATATAGCCACAAGAGATTTTCCTATAGCATAAGTCTGACTACTCCTCTCTCCATCAGTCAATAGTCTACATTCACTCCTTATTACATAAATAACTTCTTTGACATATAAATCTCTTCACAACATTTCCTCTTCTTACTTTTCCATTATTCTTATGCAGTGTTCCCTTTCATATACTGACCATACTAGCCTCCTTGCTGCTGCACACATATGATGCTTCATCTCCTATAACTGTACCTTTACACTGATTGTCCCTCATCCTGAAATGTATTTCTTCTTTACTATCATCTCTTGAAATCTTTATTTTTATTCAGTATTCAGTGCTTAAGCTTTCCACATAAAACCCTTTGTAATCTTTTCAGTTATAAATGTTCACTTCCAGAACTGCCTTATATTAATTTTTGTATATATTTGTATATGTATAGGCTGTCTCAGCAAATTAGAAGGTAAGTTCACTAAGGTCAGTGACTACCTCATTTTATTTTCTTTCTATCCTTTCTTTTTAACACAATGTTTGGCACAGAATAAGTACCTTAAAATGATTATTTATTTATTCATTTTTTTAAAATTTCCCCTTGTGTGCATGTTAACAATTCATTTAAATAGGTCAGAGTGTGGTTTCCTCAATTGAATATTTTTTTCTCATTTTATTCTTTCTTCTATTTTTTTAATTCATATATCTTTCTTCTAACACTTACTGGTCTATGTAGATGCACATCTGAATATAAAATGACTCCCATATTCATAATTAATCATTTCATACTATTGAAATATTAGTCAATTTACTTTCACTATATTATTTAATCCTAACCATTTTAAGATTTCTTTTATTGAAAGAAAGTATTCATACTATAAAAGCATAAGAATTCTGCATAAATTACAAGTCTTTTATGGGTCTCAATTCTTATTCTTTAAACACACATATATTTATCCTTTAAATTATTTTCTCTAAAGTCCTTGAGTATCATAGATTTTTGTATTGTTTAAATTTAAGAGCTATATTGACATCTTCATAGAATTATTCTTCTATAATCTGGATTAGTTACTATTCATTAATCTACATTTTTATAGTGTTATTTTTGCCTTGAGTGTTGCACTATGAGATGACCAAGTGTCCCATAAAATAGAGGTTCCTATTGCCTGTAGATTCAATAAAACCAACCTTATCAACTCCTTTATTTTCTTCTCCAAGAAGAACCTGTCAAGCATCTTTTATCCTTCCATTTAGTGAAACTTCCTTTTGTATTCTGGTCTTATGTATAACAAGAATGTCAAGATTGACGTGATATAAATTCTTCAATGGTATGTCCATTTATTTGTCACTGGACAGGGCTCTTACTTTTAAGGCATCATAGCCAAGGTAATGTTTATAGACTGTCTAAAAATTGTGTGATTCTGCCACTCAGCCACCATCACTGCAGAGATATTAGGAGATTTCATAAATATAAAGGCCAATTTTGCATTGCTTTCTATTTCTTGGGTTCTGTTATTTAAAAAAAAAAATCCATCAAGAGGCCATTTTACTAGTGATTAACCTTTTCATAGTTAGCTCAGCTGATGTTTGGTAGTAGACATAGTCAATTACTAAAGTCATACTCAGTGTCTTTCTAGAATGATGGAAAGTGCTCAAGCTTAGGTTCTACTGTCATAACCTTTGAGTACCTGGAGTAAGCTGTGATATCATAAACCTTATGGTGTCTCATATGCACATGTGCATACACACACACACACACAGACACACACACACACATTAAACTTTGACAGCTTCACTATAAGAGAAAACAAAATGCCATTACAGTGGCTTGGGATAAACTGAAATGTTAGTTTCCACAGTCTGAAACATTTGGCTTTTCTGGCATAGGTATCCTTGTTTTTCTATCCAGTCCAAGACCTCTCTCTTCATGGATTGGGGATTTAGTGAGATTAAGGTTTTCCCACATGACTTGAAAAGTCATAATGGAAAAGGGACTGTCTTTCAAAACAGTGTTGGTCAACTGCTCACATTGTGATAGAGCAATTCAAGGTATAATGCTATAGGAATTTAAAATCTGGCGATTTTAAAGCTCTGATTTGATACCATTGGAATAATATAACAAAACCAATAAGTCAAGCCAACAAACATTTATTAAGTATTTACTCTATGTCAGTCACTGTATTAAGTACTGAGAGTACAAATACAAGGGGGGGGGGGCAGGCAACTGCTGCCTTTGAGGAGTTTCCAAAAGAGGAAATGAAAAGTAGGGGTTGGAGGAAGAAATTTAGAGAGTGAAAAATGGTGCACAGAGATGGATGAAGGGGTAAACATGGCTGGTCTGGCTCTTTCTTAAAATGGAGGAGTGTGAGGAATTCATCAATCACCAGAAAAGGCTTCAGGGTAGAGAGATCCTCCAGGATAAGAAGGTTGCTGGGACATGCTACAGAAAGGCTAGAAGTGAATGCTGGAGTGGAATAAGGAAGTGAACATGGATAGCATAGGCCTTTCCTTTAAATGGAATAAACTTATTTTAATTTTTACATTTACTTTAAAAATTAATCTATTATTGTGCATTATTTTTACATGGTAGCTATTTCCAGATATTCTTTCAATGAACCTTCCTTTGTAGTAGACAGATAAGTAAAACTTCCTGTGCCCAGCTACTAGATCCAAAGCAATATTGGTTAACATTGAAAAAATGGAGACTACTATCCTCTCTATATCAGTTGTGTCTGTTTGGTACAATGTATTTAATACATCACATGGATAGACCCATAACTCTGTACCAAAGGCAGGGTGATAAAATGTATTATCAATTCTCTGGGACTAAAATTGGTTATTAAAATTATTGAATTTAACTTCTTTTTAATGTTTTTCACTTATATTACTATAATCACAATTTGTATTTTTCTCCTAATTCTAAAACATCACTTTATATCAGTTCATAGACTTCTCATATTTATATGAATTACTCATATCCATTGTTTCTTAAGATAAAGTAATATTCTAGTACATTGAAATGCCACGATTTAATTATTAACTAGTTAAATGGCACCCATCTAATTTTCATTCTTTTGTTATAAGGTATTGTCATGAATATTTTGGCATATACTGGCATTTCTGTCATTGACTTTCTTAAATTATATGCCTAGTTTTGGGATCATTAGGTCAGTGGTTGTGAACAAATTAATGACTACTCTCTTCTTATTCCAAACTATTTTCCAGAATAATTTGAACAATTTACAGATTCACAAAGAGTGAATTAATGTGATTAGCTTCCTATAGCAGCTCTAACAGTGCTTATGCCATCTCATCCATGTCAATTTGATGAGTTAGACTCCTCTTAAAATACTGTTTTAATTGACAAAAGGATGAAAAGATGGATTAAAAATATTACTGGTCTTTAACAATAACTAAAACCTATGTTACAGTGAATTAAATAATAAAGCTATCTTCTGTCAAATATAATACAGGTAAGACAAAAAGTATTCATCAAAATAGATTTAAAAAATAAGATTCATGCCAAAAAGTATCTCAAGGGAGACATTACAGACACTTACCACAAGGTGGCTCAATAAGTGAAGAAAATAGTTAGGTTTTAGACCTAATAACTATAAAATGAATGCCTCATAGATAAAAATGTATTCTTTGCATTAGTAAAATGAAGATTGTAAAAGGAAGATACATATAAGAAGGTCAGAAAAGATTTATCAAAAGCTTATTTTTGCTAGTTCTTAATTTTCTTACCAGTAAGAAAAAGAAGAGTATGGGCTTCTTCACATTAGAATTATCATTTAAAAAATGAATACAAAGCACTAATACCGAAATGATCTTGTGTCCACAGACACTCACAGTCCTTCTTTACTGATTACAATATTGTAAAGGTTAAAAAATGTATTTTCACTGAAAACTTGTAGTGGTCTGTCCAGTGTTCACTTAGGTTTTTTTAATGGTATTTATATTCATAATTTTATGACTTTGATGTAATGATTAGGTTAGAAAAATATTTTTTTTTCAAAATCATTATTTTCCAAATATTGCATTTCTAAGAAAGCTATCTGACTCTTCAAAGAACTTAGAGAATTCTGATAGCTAATGATTTTTTTTGTCATTCTAATGGAACAAAGATTTATATTTTTCCATTAGTGCAACATCTTGAGGGTCTTTGTCTCTGAACTTGAACTGCAAAGGTTAATTCAGTAAACACGTATTAACAACTCATGCAAAAAGAACGGAAATGTTGACCTCAGGAAGCTTAATGATTATTAGGGAAAATAAGACAAAGACACAAAATAACTGAGATGTTAAGGAACCGTGATAATGCTGGTGTGAGAATACTTTCCCCTGATGCAGACTGCAATCCTTCTATATATCAGATAATGAGACATCTATCTGCCTGAGCCTAAAAGATTAAATGACATTTCATCTGATTATATAGGTAGTAAAATTTAGAGGAAAGATTCTTGCCCAAGTCTTGCTGTTTCCAAGATCAAAACACTATATATCATACCATAATGCCTCTATTTTGGTGATAGTAGTAGTGGTAGTTATCATCATCATTGTCATCATCATTATCATCATTATTGTCATTGTTATAGTAATAATGAGAAATTATTCAAAACTGAACCTATCATCCATATCATGGGGGAGGAGACTAGATAGAAAGAGTAATGGCAAAGGTAAAGAATGCCAGCCAAAGTGATATAGAGTGGAAACTCAGTATATCCTGTAACTGCTGTGGTAGCTATGAAAACTGGAAAAGTAACCTTAAATGATAGTCTCTGGAAATACTTTCATTGAGTCAGCACCTCAGTCAGTGTGATGGAAGTACTACCTGTGAATATAAGAATTAGATGGATTAGCATGGGGTTACAGGCTGGTTTTACTCAGCATTATTGTGATGATTAGTTTGACATGGATGACAAGAGAATAAATGGTAATCATTTATGCTCTGGAAGTGTAGTAAAGCAAGATACATTATAATGAACAACAAATACCTATATCCTACCTAGTGGAAATGCTTTGGTACAGATTGCACTGACTCCTAAAGTGAGTAAACCATGAGTTTCCATGAAATAAAAAGATATGAATCTTTCTTATTATGTATCAGTATTATATCATAACAAAATTGTACCTAGATCTTACCAGTGATAGACAAAGAACTCCCACCCCTTTCTGTAAACAAGGATCCCAGTTCCAAGTAATATAGTAATATATTTCAGATGACTATGTGGCAATCATAAGAAATAAATGTATTCCTATATTCAAGGAAAAAATGTTTGAAAATTGTGGAATTACTTAAAGTTCAAGAGGAGAAAACTGAAGAAATTGAATATATTAAAAATCAAAGCTTAAAACAATCTCTAGAGGTATTATTTAATAATGAACTGGATTATAAAAATAAAGTCAATATTATAAATGATTTTAAAAAGGTGACAGGCATTCTTAGAATGGAATTTTGCACAGCCATTCTTTAGTTGTAAGTCACAAAACCAGGACCAATTATACAAAAAAAAAGTGTTACAGTTGTGGTATATGAATGTAATGGAATACTGTTGTGCTATAAGAAATGATGAGTAAGTGAACTTCAGAAAAACTTGGAAAGACTTATATGGACTGATGCTGAGTGAAGTGAGGAGAACCAGGAGAACATTGTACACAGTAACAGCCACATCCTGTGATGACTAATGTTCATAGACTTAGCCCTTCTCAGCAATGCAAGTATCTAAGACATCTCCAAAGGTCTCATAATGGAAAATACTATCCACATCCAAAGAAAGAACTATGGAGTTTGAATGCAGATTGAAGCATACTATTTGCTATTTTTTTCTTCTGTTTTGTTTTGTTTTCTCTTTCTTGTGGTTTCTCCTATTGGTTCTACTTTTTCCTTACTACATCACTAATATGAAAATATGTTTAATAGGAATGTAAATGTATAGCCTATATCAAATTGTGTACCATCTTGGGGAGAGAGGGGGAGAAAAATTTAAAACTCAAAAGCTTATGGAAGTGATTGTTGATAAATTAAAACAAACTAATAAACAAGGAATTAAAAAAGTGTTACTTAGAAAGTTGGAATTTGTTATAATTATCACAAGGAAATATAAATAACACTATTTGCTATGGCCCTTATCACAGGAAATACTATAATATGAAAAGCAGAGCTATCTAACTCCTACAGACATTGAATATGACAACAGTAGATGTGGGTACAAAGAAAAGAAATAAGAAAACCATTTACATGTGAGAAGACTTTGAAAGGTTAAAGCTTTAGCTTATATGGAAGTACAATGTAAACACAATATAGCCTGATTTCAGGCAAAAAAAAAGGAATGTAAACTAAAAAGCAAAAGTATGTTAAAAAATTTATACTCAATCAACAATTGAAATTAAAATCCTACATGTTAAAATAATGCAAAGCAGTGAAAAAAAAATGAATAATTCAACATTAAGGAAAAAAAATACTCACAGCCAAGATGGTGGAATAAAGGCAGACACTCACCTGAGCTCTTGCCCAAACCCCTCCAAATACTTTTAAAAATAACTCTAAACAAGTTCTAGAGGAGTAGAACCCACAAAAAGATGGAGCAAAACAAATTTTGAGCCCAAGACAAGTTAGAAGTTTGGCAGGAAATGTCTGTTGCACCAGGGTGAGAGAGAAGTACAGTCCAGTGCACACCAACATAGACCAGGCCCCATCATACCTGGAGCAGGCCTCAGGACAACAGAATCACTGGCAGCAGTGGCAGTTTCCAGACCTCTCAGCCCACAGACACCAAAAATAATATAGAAGGTTAGCAGAAAAGGTCTGTCACACCTGAGTGAAAGCAGAACACAGTCCAGCACAGGCTGTGCCAGCATAGCCTCAGCCCAGTGAACTAGGAAGAAGTCTTGGTAGTGATTGAATCAACAGCAGCAGTGGCTACTTATGGAGCTCTCAGCCCACAGACAGTAAAGGGGTTGAACAACTGATCAGAAGGAGATTATAGGGGTCTTTGTGCTAGCAATGAGGCAGGACTCTATTGCTTTGCCCATACTCAAATATGGGTTGCAGTCCTGGGTGGCAATCCCAGAGCAAGGAGGCCTACCAGCATAGCAGAACTGGCAACAGCAGAGGAAGGGGGACCCAACTCCACAGTTCTAGGGCAGAAAAGAGTCCTTGTGGTTGTTCGTAGATCAGAGGACATGGTAGAAGAGTAGTAAACACACCTCTTTTTAGGTCATACCACCTTGGAAGAACTGAAAACTTACAGGTTCCTAGAAGTATCCCTGAAAACAGCTACACAAAACCCCCAACGCTTGGGCCAGTGCACTATCCACCCTGGAAGCAGAGTTATACTTTAACAAACACTTAGAATTCAAATAATAGGCTGGGAAAATGGGCAAACAGCAGAAAAAATTTCTGACTATAAAAAGTTATTAAGGTGTCAAAGAAGATAAAAACACCCTCCCAAGAAGACAACAAAGTCAAAGCTCCTACATCCAAAGCCTCCAAGAAAAATGTTAATTGGTATTAGGCCATGGAAGAGTTCAAAAAGGATTTTGAAAATCAAGTAAGAGAGGTAGAATAAAAATTGGGAAGAGAAAGAAGAGTGATGCAAGAAAATCATGAAAAATAAAGCAACAGCCTGCTAAAAGAGACCCAAAATTTACTAAACAAAATAACAACTTTTTTAATTAATAAATTTATTTATTTTTTGTTTTCAACATTTATTTCCACAAGATTTTGAGTTCCAAATTTTCACCCCATCTTGCCCTTCCCCTACCCCAAGATGGCATGCATTCTGAATATTCCTTCCCCTAGTCTGCCTTCCCTTGTATCTCTCCCCCCCTTCTCTTATCCCCTTCCCCTTCAATTTTCCTGTAGGGCAGGATAGATTTCTGTACTCCATTTCCTGTATTTCTTATTTCCCAGTTGCATGTGAAAATATTTTTTTAAATATGTCTTTTTAAAACTTTGGGTTCCAAATTTTCTCCCTTCCTCCCTCCCCACCCACCCTCATTGAAAAGGCAAGCAACTCAATATAGGTTATATATGTGCAGCTATGCAAAACATTTCCATAGTAGACATGCTGTGAAAAACTAACTCTGTTTCCCTTAATAATATCCCACTCCCCCATTTATTGTATTCTTTCTTTTGACCCTGTCCCTCCTCAGAAGTATTTGCTTCTGATTACCCCCTTTCCCAATCTATCTTCCTCTCTATCATCCCCCTACTCTTTTGTCCCCTTCCCCTCCCTATTATCATGTAGGGTAAGACAGATTTTCATGCCCAATTGAGTGTGTATGTTATTCCCTCCATAAGTCAAATCCTGTGAGAATAAGATCCACTCATTCCCTCTCACCTTCCCCCAGTTCCCCTCCACTGTAAGAGTCTTTTCTTTTCTGTTTTTTTTGTGAGATAATCTACCCTGTTCTACCTCTCCCTCTCTCCTTCTCCTAGTATAATCCTCTCTCACCCCTTAATTTTATTCTCCAGATATGACCCCTTCATCTTCAACTCACCCTATGCCCTCTATCTATCTATCTATCTATCTATCTATATACATACATAAAAATTTTTCCCTCCAACTACCCTAATACTGACAAAGATCTCATGAGTTACAAATATCATCTTTCCACGCAGGAATGTAAACAGTTCAACCTTAATAAGTCTCTTATGATTTCTCTTTCCTGTTTACCTCTTCATGTTCCACTCGAGTCTTGTATTTGAAAGTCAAATTTTCTATTCAACTCTGCTCTTTTCATCAAGAATACTTGAAAGTTATCTATTTCACTGAATGACAATTTTTCCCCTGAAGGATATACTCAGTTATGCTGGGTAGGTGACTCTTGGTTGTAATCCTATCTCCTTTGTCCTCTGTAATATTATATTCCATGACCTGCAGTCACTTAATGTAGAAGCTGCTAAATCTTGTGTTATCCCGATTGTGTTTCCACAATACTTGAATTGTTTCTTTCTGGCTGCTTTCAATATTTTCTCCTTGACCTGGGAACTATGGAATTTGGCTACAATATTCCTAAGAGTTTTCCTTTGGAGATCTCTTTCAGGAGGTGATTGCTGGATTCTTTCAATTTCTATTTTGCCCTCTAGTTCTAAAATATCAGGGCAGTTTTCCTTGATAATTTCTTGAAAGATGATATCCAGGCTCTTTTTTTGATCATGGCTTTCAGATAGTTCAATAATTTTAAAATTCTCTCTCCTGGATCTATTTTTCAGGTCAGTTGTTTTTCCAATGAGATATTTCACATTGTTTTCTAATTTTTCATTCTTTTGGATTTGTTTTACAGTGGTCTTGATTTCTCATAAAGTCACTAGCTTCCAATTGCTCTATTCTAATTTTGAAGGAAGCATTTTCTTCAGTAATCTTTTGGACTTCCTTTTCCATTTGGCCAATTTTTCTTTTTAGGGAATTCTTCTCCTCATTGGCTTTTTGGACCTGTTTTGCCATTTGGGTAAGCTATTTTTTAAGGTGTTATTTTCTTCAGTATTTTTTTTGGGTCTCCTTTAGCAAGCTGCTGACTTGTTTTTCATGATTTTCTTGCATCACTCTCATTTTTCTTCCCAGTTTTTCCTCTACTATGCTTATTTGCTTCTCAAAATCCCTTTTGAGCTCTTCCAAGGCCTGGGACTGATTCATATTTTTCTTGTAGGCTTTGGATGTAGGAGCTTTGACTTTGTTGTCTTCTTCTGGTTGTATGTTTTGATCTTCTTTGTCACCAAAGTAAGATAATATAGTCTGACTCTTTTTGCGAGGTTTGCTCATGATCCCAGCCAATTACTTGAGTGTCAAACTCTTTGTTAAGGTAAGAGTCTGCTTCCAATGTGGCGAATGAACTGTCCCAAGCTTCGGTGGTTTAGACAGCTGTTTTCAGAGCTACTTCTAGGGACCTGTAATTTTCAGTTCTTCCAAGGTGGTATGAAAAGGGGTAAGGTTTTTCCTCTCCACCAGCACAACAAGCTCCACCACGCCAGCGCTCCTCCTTGCCTGAGGACCGCCCCTCAGAACTGTGACCCAGATCCAAGCACAGGCAAAGCAAGAGATTCCTGCCTCAGCACAGGCAAAGAGAACCCTACAAATCCCTCTGACCAGCCACTTGATTCCCCCTCAGTCTGTGGGCCAGAAGCTCAGGAGGCAGCCATGTCCCACGCTCAGGACTTGCGGCTGAGACCTAGCTCCTCCTCTCACTGCAGTCATAGACTTTTCCACTGACCTTCTAAGTTGTCTTCAGTGCTCATGGGTTGAGAAGTTTAGAAACCACCACAGGTGCCCATGATTCAGTCCTCTGAGGCCTGCTCCAGGTTTACTGCAGCCTGCGCACCCACGCCCAGCTGCGCTCCTTTCCCCGTCTGGCTCGATATGCCTTTCTGATCAACCATCCAGTCTGTCTTGGGCTGGAAATTTGTTTCACTCTGTTTTTTTGTGGGTTCTGCTGCTTTAGAATTTGTTTAGAGCCATTTTTAATAGGTATTTGGAGGGGTTTGGGGGAGAGCTCAAATAAGTCATGGCTTTCCCTCCGCCATCTTGGCTCTGCCTGGTACTTATATTTAAACAAAATAACATCTTAAAAAATAGCCTAACCCAAATGGCAAAAGAGGTCCAAAAAGCCAATGAAAAGAAGAATGTCTTAAAAAGCAGAATTGGTCAAATGGAAAAGGAGGTCCAAAAGCACACTGAAGAAAATGATTTCTTAAAAATTAGAATGGAGCAAATATAAGCTAATGACTTTATGAGAAATCAAGAAACAATAAAACAAAACCTAAAGAATGAAAAATAGAAGACAATGTGAAATATCTCATTGGAAAAAAAAACTGACCTGGAAAATAGATTCAGGAGAGATAATTTAAGAATTATTGTACTATCTGAAAACCATGATCAAAACATCATCCTTCAAGAAATTATCAAGGAAAACTTCCCTGAGATTCTAGAACCAGAGGGTAAAATAGAAATTGAAAGAATCCACTAATCATCCCCTGAAAGAGACCTCAAAAGGAAAACTGCCAGGAATACCATAGCCAAATTCCAGAGTTCCTAGGTAAAGGACAAAATATTACAAGCAGTGAGAAAGAAACAATTCTAGTATCGTGGAGCCGCAGTCAGGTGAACACAAGATTTAGCAGCTTGTATATTAAAGGACTGTAGGGCTTGGAATATAATATTCTGGAGGGCAAAGGAGTGAGCATTACAACCAAGGATCACTTACCTAGCAAAACTGAGTATAATCCTTCAGGGAAAAATGGACATTCAGTGAAATAGAGGACTTTCAAG
Source organism: Vombatus ursinus (assembly GCF_900497805.2). Taxonomy (NCBI): domain Eukaryota; kingdom Metazoa; phylum Chordata; class Mammalia; order Diprotodontia; family Vombatidae; genus Vombatus; species Vombatus ursinus. The sequence goes on along the minus strand of NW_020948910.1, from coordinate 6,834,565 downwards.
CATTCTTGATGGAAAGACCATTTGAATAGAAAATTTGACTTTCTAATACAAGACTCAAGAGATGCATAAAAAGGTAAACAGGAAGGGGAAATCATAAGGGACTTAATATGGTTAAACTGTCTATATTCCTACATGTAAAGATGATTTTTGTAACTCATAAGACCCTTCTCATTATTAGAGTAGTTACAAGGAGTGTATATAGACAGAGGGCACAGATGTGAGTTGAATATGAAGGGATGATATCTAAAAAATAAAATTAAGGTATGAGAGAGGGATGTACTGGGAGAAAGGGAAGGGGAAAGGTATAATTGGACAAATTATTTCACATAAAAGAGGCAAGAAAAAGCTTTTACAGTGGAGGGGAAAAAGGAAGGTGATGGCGAGTGAACCTTATTCTCATCAGGACTGGCTCAAAGAGGGAGTAACATATACACTCAATTGAGTATAGAAATCTGTCTTACCCTAAAGGAAAGTAGGAAAAGAAGGGGATAAGTGAAGGGTATGTCAGTGATAGAAAGGAGGGTAGGTTGGGGATGGTGTAGTCAGAAGCAAAACACTTTTGAGGAGGGACAAGGTGAAAGGGGAGAGAGAACAGAATAAATGGGGGAGAAGGGAATAGGATGGAAGGAAATACAGTTAGCAATAGTAACTGTGAAAAATATTTGAAACAAGTTTCTCTGATAATGGTCTCATTTCTCAAACATAGAGAACTAAGTCAAATTTGTAAAAATAAGAGCCATTCCCCAATTGATAAATGATCAAAAGATATGATCAGTTTTCAGTTGAAGTAATCAAAGCTATCTATAGCCATATCAAAAAAAAATTCTAATTCAATATTAATGTGACAAATGCAAATTAAAACAATTCTGAGTTACTACATCATAACTAGTAGATTGGCTAATAGGACAGAAAAGGTAAATGACAAGTATTGGAGGGGATGTCAGAAAAATGAGAAATTAATACACTGTTGGTGGAATTGGGAACTGATTGAAACATTTGGTAGAGCACTTTGGAACTATGCCCAAAGAGCTATAAAACCGTGTATACCCTTTGGCTTAGTGATACCACTATCCCAAAAGAGATTAAAAAACAAAAGGGAAAAGACCTATATATATATATAAAATATTGGTTCTGATTCTTATAATCTAGCCACTGCTGGAATTCTTAAAATCTAGCTACTGCTGGGATTCTTAAAATATAGTCAATAGCTTACTAATGTTGAGTCTCCTTAAGAGTCTTCCCAATATGATGGATATTCTAATAAACCTTGTCTTTGGCTGAAAGAAGGCTTGGGTTGAATTATTTTTGGCAGGACCTGTGTGTTGTGATATTGGGGTCCCAACATCCCAGAACCCCTAAATAGCATCATTTTGGTGGCCCATACGGGGAAACTGCCTAACCCCAAGTTCTTCTCCAGCCAAGACTGGAAGGTATGCAAGCCTCCCCTCCCTCCTTTCTTAATTTGCAGTTAGGGTTGCTCTCCAAGCATCAAGGCTTGGAGGTGCTTTTCAGGCAGACAGTTATGAGGCTGTCTCTCACTTGGCCTGATGCTCTCAAGCTCTCTGTCCACTAGGTCAGTTCAAGGTCATGGACCTGGGTATACCTTCCACACCATAGAGGATGAGGACTGATGCCCTATCCAGAAGTGTATGCTCAATTCTGTTAAATCCCTTGGTGCTAGGGAATTGGGGAAAACTGCAGTTGCTTTTTGGTTCCCTGAGGCTTACTTACTCCCTTCCCTCTGCACCTCTGAATCCTCCTTCATGGAGGTTACAGGGAAATTTAGAACAGCTAAAAATATCTTGGCAGATTCTGGAGGTTTTGTGATTGATCATTAAGGAGTTTTGAAACACCTGTACAACCTAGTCACTCCCTTCCCTTGAGTCAAGAGGGTATCTGATGACCCCACTCATAGGAGAAGAGCTTTTCACTCTTTACCCCTCACTTTTGATTTCACCCTCTCCCACCTGGGAAAGGAAGGAGGGGTGAGGGGCAGCAGCTACAGTGTGGTCCCCCCTGGCAATGGCCTTGGGCCCTAGGGCAACCTTTTCCTGGAAGCATCACCCAGGTTCAGCACAATCCTGCTCAAGGTAAAGAAGTTAGCCTCTGAATTTGGGTAGCACGCTCCTTTTAAATTTTTAGTTTTAACTGTTAATGATGAGATGTTGATTCTCTGTGTAAAGTAATTTGGAAGAGCATTTAACAAAACTGAAGTCACCTGATTGGTAATGGGTTTCTTTCATGTTTCAAATTGGTGAACTTTCTGTATCAGTTATGTAAAGCAACTTTTCATAATTTGGTTACCACTAAAATAATTTACTATTGTTGGTTATTGTTTTAATGTGTAAACTAGCCAAAAAGTTTGTTTGGGTTATGTATGGCTTGCTGAGAATTTGCAAGTGTACAGAAATCTCTAATGATTGGCTTTCTACACCAGCACAAATTGAAGTTTGAGATGTAAATCCTGGAAAAGTTTTTCCTAAGCTGAGATAAACTTGCTGTTTGAGGTAAAAACTCATAGGATTTTATTTTGAGTTGTCTGATGGGTCATAATCCATCTATAATCAATAATCCACCATCTGAGAGAAATGCCACAAGCTACTCAAAGAAGGTGATACTATTGGGAAGTCAGCATTGGGAATAGCTGAGAGGACAATTTTAGCCTCAGTCTAAGATGGGATCCTCCTGGCTCAGTTTAACCATTATGTTCCTTTGAAAGGGAATGTTACCCACCTGGCTATTCCTGAGTCTCCTATGAGGTGGGCTTGATATTGCATGGTTGGAAAACTGAATTATCTGAATCCAAACAGAGCTAAGGATGTTTTATCCTCTCAAAGTTGGGCCCTAAATCTAGTCCCTGCTTTCTATCTGGGCCCTCCAGTTTTGTTTTGTTTTGTTTTGTTTTATCAGATTTATGTCTTCCAGGCCATGGCCCATTCACCTATAGTTGGTAGCAACCAGGGTACCAGCCAATGTCCTCACATCATTCCCTGGATGCAGCCTGTGCTCAGTTCCTCTTTGGCACCCCTTCAAGGCAGGGACAGCTCTATGCCCTTTGCCAGCAGGAAGCAGTTTCAGAAGCTAAGCCCTTTGCCCCTTACTCCAAAAGAATTCTGGGTCCCATTTGTTTGATGGGGGGAATGATGTGGTTGGGATCTGGGCCCCAGAAAGGAAAAAACCCTGGACTTTCCCACATGGCAAAATCTCTGGTGTTCCCCTGAGGCTATAATCCTATCAACTGGCCTTTCACTGTGGCTACACCAAATCTCCCCCTCCATTGTCTTACCTCCCTAGGGTTCCTGGCCATTTCCCACCCTTAATCCTAGCTAGGCTCCCTTCTCCCTTGGCCTTGAGGTCAAGGTCCTAGGAGTTCTGCTCACCCTAGTTTACTGGCCACTCCTAGGTCCCTCCCACAGTCTTTCTGTATATAAGGTTCACCTTGTCTCCATTAAGATGCTCTGATTCTTATAATCTAGCCACTGCTGGGATTCTTATAATCTAGCCATGACTCAGATTCTTAAAATCTAGTCAATAGCTTACTAATGTTCAGATTCCTTAAGAGTCTGCCCAATATGATGGATGTTCTAATAAACCTTGTCTTTGGCTGAAAAAAAATATCTATAGCATCTCTTTTCTGGAAGCAAAGAATTAGAAATTGAGGGGATGTTAATCAATAGGGGAATGGCTGAACAATTCGTAGTATGTGATTGTGATAGAATACTATTGTGCTATAAGAAATGATGCAGTCCTCTCCCCCTCCCCCTGACCGTGGTGGGGAGCCCCACCCCTGCCATGCCTCCACCCCCCCACCCCCACCCCACCCAAGCAGGCCTGGGAGCTGGTGGAGCTGGAGCAGCAGTGGTGCCAGGAGTGGCGCTGGTGGGACATGCCGCAACGGGAGCAGCTACTGCACCTCCGGTCCTTTTATGAAAAACCTCCTCCTGGACTTATCAAGGAAGATGAGACCAAGTCAGAAGACTATACCAGATGTACCAGACTATGAACATGCCAGAGAATTTCTGGCTCACACTCCAACTAAAGACCTCTGGATGCCCCTGGGGAAAGAAGTCAAGGTTATGCAATGCTGTCACTGTAAATGGACACAGAACAGGGGCAAAGAATACCATTTCTTTATCAAAGGCACTCAGAAATTACAACAATTCAGAGTAGCACATGAAGGTCTCATGTTTGACATTATAAGGGAGAATAAGCATCATGAAAAAGATGTGAGGATACAACAGCTAAAGAAGCTACTAGAGGATTCTACCTCAGATGAAGATGGCAGTACTTCCAGCTCCTCAGAATGTAAGGAGAAGCATAAAAGAAGGAGGAAGAAGGAGAAACAATAAGAAGAGGAAAAAAAGAGAAGAAAAAGAAAAAAAGCATAAATCTAAGTCAAATGAGAGTTCAGACTCTGACTAAAAAGTAATTTTCTTTTAATCTGCCTCATTACTCCAGAATCATAGCTGAATGTCAGAGATACTAAGGGAGAAGTAGCCACAAAAGGCCCTCAGTTAACAGAAAAAGGAACCAAGAAATATGTGTCGTGAGCATCACCTCTGTGGCATTTTGCTCTTGCTGCCAATAGTGTTCATCACTATTGATGATATTGAGTTGCTTCTATGCCATATTGTAAGACTCATTGCCATCTTCCCTGATTAGTGTAGTTTGTGATGATATTTTTTAAAGAAAATCAGTCGTAAGATATAAAGACATGAAGACATTCTAGGCATTTCCAAAAGAGATCTGATTCCCCCATGAAAGCAGAGAGTTAGTGGGGCTATAGGCAGACTTACTTGAAAATTCTAGATCTTCAGCCGTTGCAAATAAGTGCTATCAGGTGTTGAATAATAAAACTCAGTTATCTTAGACTTAAAAGTGAACATCCTTGCTGCAGACAAGAAACTTGTTTGAATTATAATGGTGGTACATGGAAAAAGGCAATATATGAAATATTTTATCTTCATTATAATCATTTTGTTTTGGAGTTTGACACTACACTAAAGTAACTGCTTCACAAAGATATTTAGGAAAACTTATTTTTCAGTCAGCAAAAATTCTTTCTCTATGCCTCACCTAACTACACCCCAACCTACTTAGAACAAAAGAAAAACAAAACCCATTAAAAACATGTACTTAAGCAAAAAAAAAAGAAAGAAAAAATTATGCATAGGATGTTCTCAGAAAAACCTAGAAAGATTTGCATGGGCTGATGCAAAGTGAAATGTATTATGTACAAAGTAGCAGCAATATTGTAAGATGATCAGTTGTGACTGACATAGCTATTCTCAGCAATACAAAATTCCAAGACAACTCTATAGGACTTATGATGAAAAAATGCTATCTATACCCAGACAAAGAACTGATGGTATCTGAATACAGATTGAAATATACGTTTTTTTAAACTCTCTTTATTTTTCTTGAAGTTTTCTCTGTTTTATTTCACATGACTACTACACATATGTTTTGCATGACTACACATGTATAATCTATATCAAATTGTTGCCTTCTCAATGGGGAGGGGTTGGGGGACAGAGGAAGGGAGAGAATTTGGAATCCGAAGTTTTAAAAACAAATTTTGAAAATTGTTTTTACATGTAACTGTGAAAAATAAAATAATAATTTAAAAAGCAGGAAAAAAAAACTACAGTACTAAGGCTTAAAAACCAGAGGAAAATACAGTCAGTAAACATGCATCTACTATGAATCAGAATAATAAACAATATTCTAATAATAAGAAGAAGAAGAACAATAAACAGAAGGAAATTGAAAAGTAGAGGAGGCCAAGGAAAGTATCCTGTGTAGGGATGGGGCATGATGGAGATTTCCAGAGAAGTGCATCTGGATGGAAAATGAAGAGATGGCTGGCCTGGGTGCCTTTAAATGGAGGTTTGGGGAGGAGAGAAGGGAAAGAGTGAGGTTTGAGGGGAGAGAGAGGAAAAGGGAAAAGAAAGAGAGGAGAGGAGGGAGAGAGCCCAGAGGCAGAAGATAGTGATGAGTTGTCAGTTCCAGGGTTGAAGTAACCTTCTAGGATGAAGAGATGAGAGAGAGTTCCAAAAGAAAGACAATGCAGAAAATTTCTGCTCATATATATGTTTGAAATAAGTCCAATACAACAAAAAGGCAAATTGTAGCAAACATAAAACAGAAAGTGTATGTACCATAAACACAAAGAACAACAGAATGGCTGTTAAAGAGGGAGATTAAAACTCTGGCTTCTCTGCAAAACTGGAAAGCAGGCAGAACCAAAATGGTGGAATGAAAGCAGGGACTTGCTTAAGCTCTTCCTGAAACCCCTCCAAATACCTGCAAAAAATGACTATGAACAAATTCTAGAGAAGCATAACCCACAAAAAGACATAATAAAACAAATTTCCAGTCCAAGACAACCTGGATGGTCAACAGGAAATGTCTGCTGCTCTGGGCTGGGAGAGAAGCACAGTCTATTGTGGGCTGCATTGTCACAAACTAGGCCCCCAAAAACCCAGAGCAGGCCTCAAGGGACTGAATCACTGGCAGTTGTGGTGATTTCCAGACTTCTCAACCCATAAACACCGAAGAAAACTAAGAAGGTGAGTGGGAAAGTTCTGTTGAACCTAGGTGAGAGAAGAGCTCAGTCCAGCCCTGATCTCAGCACAGCCATAAGGGGACAGTGGTAAAAACAGTCAAAGGAGAGAATAGAATAAATGTGGGGTGGGATAGGAGGAGGGAAATATATTTAGTCTTTCACAACATGATTATTATGGAAGTGTTTTGCATGACTTACACATGTATAACTTATATTGAATTGCTTGCCCTCTCAATGAGGGTGGGTAGGTAGTGGGGAAGGGAGAGAATTTGGAACTCAGAGTTTTAAAAATGAATATTGGAAATTGTCTTTTTCATGCAACTGGGAAATAAGATACACAGGCAATGGAGTATAGAAATCTATGTTATCCAAGAGATAGAAGGGGAAGGGGATAAAAGAAGGTGGAGGTGGGGTGATAGAAGGGAGGGCAGATTGGGGAAGGAGTAATTGGAATGCATGCCATCATGTGGTGGGGGGATGGGAGAGATGGGAAGAAAATTTGGAACTCAAAATCATGTGGAAGTGAATGTTGAAAACTAAAAATAAATAAATAAATTGAAAAAAATAAAAACTGGAAAGCCATAGGTTCACATAAAATCCACAATTATTACCTCAAAAGCTTCACAGTAACTCATGGATTTGCTAGCAAAGCATTTTATCAGCTTTTTCTCTGATGCCTCTCTCTTAAATAAATGGAATCACATATCTATTACCAAAAGATGGAAACACCAGTGACCCACCTCCAATTAGAGATAAAGTATGTTTATATACTTTGTAGAAAGCACTCAAATTTGTATATCTTAAAGAAATTGATAAACGCAAGAAAATAATGTGTTATCTAGGGAGAAAATCAGGTACGCTAAAAAGTACCAGGGATATAAAAATCAATTCATTATTGATTCAGTAGCTATTGAACAAGGCACCAGAAGAAGCCATAATTTTTACATTTTCTTTATTGATTATCAGAAGTTTTTGATTCAGTTTTATTGTCACACTTTAGTAACATACTTCAAATACATAAAGTAGATGTGAGAGTCATGAAAACACTAGTATTTTTGACACTATAGTAGATTTCACACACCAAGAACATAAGAATATCAAGAATAATTAATATCAAATGAAGTACCTTCCTAAGGGACAGTTTAAGCCTACTTTAGTTCTGCCTAGACTCAATTCCTTTATCATCATTGTACTAGTTCTGAATAGGGCTTTCAGTTGAGAGAGAAAGTAATAACAATGAATTTGATTAACTACTGAAAATATATGGATGATAACAAAACACATGGACACATAGAAAATCACATTAAAACTATTTCATCTCATGGAAACTTCTAGTGATAGCAAAATTTCATTTAGAGGCAAATATGTAGCACAATGGATAAAATGCTGTACCTGGAGTCAGGAAGACATGAGTTCAAATCTCACTGCACATATTTACTAGCTATATGACCTTCAGGAAGTCACTTAACATCTCTGTTTCAGTTCCCTCATTTGTAAATTAGAGGTAAAAATAACACCTTTCTATATTAGTGCAACACTAGAATACTTCTAGTATTGTTGTGAGAATAAAATGAGATAATATTTATAAAGCATTTTGAAAATATTAAAGGACTATGTAAATGGTAGTTATAATAATAATAATAATCATTATTATTTGGATTTCACAAGGGTAAAAATTACTAATGTATATTAGAGAAGAAGGTTCTGAAGGTTCTGAATTTAAATCTAGAGGTCATATTGAACCAATAAATGATGGCAACAGTAACATATTCCTCGGTTTTCAATTAAGCAGTCCCTATCACATATAAGGATATCAGGGTGAAAATTGAGGTGGTATATGTTAAGAAACTAACTTGTGGGGGGGTGGAGCCAAGATAGCTGAGTAAAAGCAGTGATCTCCTTGAGCTTTCCCCTAAACCCCTCCCAATACCTGTAAAAAAATTGGTCTAAACAAATTCTAGAGCAGCAGAACCCACAAAAAGACAGAGTGAAACAAATTTCCAGTCCAAGACAACCTGGATGGTTGATTGGAAAAGTCTATTGCTAAAGGCTGGGAGAGGAACACAGTTCAGCTTGGGCATGCAGGCAGACCAGGCCTCTGCAAACCTGGAGCAGTCTTCAGGGGACTTAAACATGGGAAGCTGTAGTGGTTTCCAGACTTTTCAACCCATGAATGTCAAAGACAACTTAGAAGGTCAGTAGGAAAGGTCTGTGACCACAATGAGAGAGAAGCTCTGTCCCAGCCCCAGTCCCAGCACAGCCTTGGGATGGTGGCTGCTTACAGAGTTCTCAGCCCACAGAGAGAGGAAGGATCAAGTGGCTGATCAGAGGAGGATTGTTGGGATCTCTTTGCTGGTGCTGAGGCAGGAACCTCTTGCTTTGCCCACACTTAGATTTGGGTCGCAGTTCTGGATGGCATTCCTGGGGTAAGAAGGAGCACTGGCATGGTGGAGCTCATAGTGGCAGTGGATATGGAATCCTCCTCACAGTTCCAAGGCAGAAAAGAGTGCTTGTGGTCACTCATAGACCAGAGCACTGGCCAGGAAAGAAATGAACATCTCACCTTTGATTTTACCACCATGGAGAAATGGAAAATTTAGAGGTCCCTAGAAGTATCTCTGAAAATAGCTGCACAAAACCCCTAAAGCCTGGGACAGTACATTCTCCACACTGGAAACAGATCCCTACCTTAACAAAGAGTTTAAAAGTTAAGAAATTGACTGGGAACATAAGCAAACAGCACAAAAAAGTCAGACCATAGAATCTTTCTTTGGTGACAAAGAAGATCAAAATATACAACCAGAAGAAGACAACAAAGCCAAAGCTCCTACATCCAAAGCCTCCAAGAAAAATATGAATCAGTACCATGCCATGGAAGAAAAATACTTTTCTCAAAAAGGATTTTGAGAAGCAAGTAAGAGAAGTAGAGGAAAAACTGAGAAGAGAAATGAGGTGATGCAAGAAAATAATGAAAAACAAGTCAACAGCTTGCTACAGGAGACCCAAAAAATACTGAACAAAATAACATTTTAAAAAATAGCCTAACCCAAATGGCAAAAGAAGTCCAAAAAGCCAATGAGGAGAAGAATGTCTTAAGAAGCAGAATTTGCCAAATGGAATAGGAAGTCCAAAAGCTCACTGAAGAAAATACTTCCTTAAAAATCAGAATGGAGCAAATGGAAGCTAGTGACTTTATGAAAAATCAAGACATTGTAAAATAAAACCAAAAGAATGAAAAAATAGGTGGGTGGGGAGAGAGGAAGGGAGAAAATCTGGAACCCAAAGTTTTAAAACAAATGTTAAAAATTGTTTTCACATGCAACTGGGAAATAAGATATGCAGGCAATGGGGCATAGAAATCTATCCTTTCCTACAGGAAAATGGAAGGGAAAGGTGATAAGAGAAAGGGGTGGAGATAGAAGGGAGGACAGATTAGGGAAAGGGACATTCAGAATGCGCACTGTCTTGGGGTAAGAGGAGGGATTAGAAGGGGAGAAAATTTGGAACTAAAAATCTTGTGGAAGTGAATACTGAAAACTAAAAAATAAATAAATTAATGATAAAGGAAAAAAGACTAACTTGCATCCTAGCATCAAAGCTTCAAAAATAAAATGCTTAAAGAAATTAAGAACTACACTATATCAGTCTTAGTATAGACTTTTGGAACCATAAAATGGATAACAAAGATCTAAGATTTCCAGATAAAGATCCATACAGTGTTAATGAATCACAGAGCTTATTACTTCACAACAGCTACAAAAAATTAACATTTCCCCATCTTAAAGGGGGTAGAGAATGGGTAGATGTTCTCAGAGTACTCAATAAACAGGGTACAGATTTATAGGAAGAACTGTGGAACAATTTTTCCCCTGTGTAATAGGAAAATGATTGACAACAAATATATGCTATTCTCTTTGTCATATGTAACTGAAGGCAGGTGTAAAAGGGGAATCAGAAGGTACTACATGTGTAATAACCACAAGAACTCAACCAACAATATTTCAACCAAAAAGCACAGGAGAAAAGACTGAGTCAAGCTGATGTGTTGATAAAAACAGGTATTTATGATAGCAATCCAGAATGAGCTCATAGCCACTAGAAAAATAAAGAATGTTGTTCTGAAGGAGACTGGATTTATTGACACAGGTTATATGACAAAATGGTTGCTGCAAGCTGCAAAAATTTCCATCTACCAGATACTTAGAAAGACATTTATTCAGAATTATATGCTAGAAGCTCTTTATCCTTTATAAACCAACAGGCGACAAATCCCCATGCTATGAATAGAAACTTAAAATATCCTACAGAACTGAACACAGCGCATTGGAACTGGAGCATTATCACAGGTAAAACTGATGGCCACCATGACTTAAGGCATAATATTGATCCATAAAAATGCAGCAGAATTCAAAATCACCCAAGATAAAGATGTGTATATTATCTCTCTCCTCTTTGCTACTGGAATTCCATGGTTTACAATTTAGAATGAGATTACCTTCTGTCACCAACACAAGCCAAGAATTATGAGAAATTTGAAAAGAGAGAGATGACTTCAGGCTGGGGTTATCAGGAAAAGCATTACAATGGAGGTGATATCTAAGTATAAGAAGGTATGAGAAAGATTTCAGTGAGAAGAAGAAAGAGAAATACCCATGTATGGGAACTGGCATGAAAAAAGGCATAAAGATAGAAAAAGTACTGGGAAATTTCTGAGATAGTGAGCAATTAATATTGACTTGCATGTAGGGTAAATGAAAAGGATCAAAAGAAGTAAAGAAGGTAGATTGGAGCTCAATTATAAGGGCACTTGAATGTCATGCTAAGGAGTTGTGACAGATTTAGGGAATATAGCACACTTAAGCATCTATACATAGGCTTAGATAAAACATATGGGAGGCAGTATGATGAAACAGTTAAAATACTAAATTTTGAGTCAGGGGACTTCATTTTGAGCCATGATCATGTTATATTCATGGGTCAATTAGGTGGTACAGTGGATAAAGTGCCAGACCTGGAGTCAGGAAGATTCCTCTTCCTGAGTTCATATCTGGCTTCAGACACTTAAATAGCTGTGTAATCCTGGGCAAGTCACTTAACCCTGTTTGCCTTGGGTTCCTCACCCATAAAAAGAACTGGAGAAGGAAAGAGCAAACCACTTCAGTGTCTTTACAAAGAAAATCCCAAAAGGGGACACAAAAAGTTGGACACAATTGAAAAACAGTTACACAATATCAACTAGATGGAACCAGCCTCTCACCTGTGGGTGGCCAGAACTGAACAGATCAGTCTAGAAACAGGAGAGTCAGGAATCAAACAGAAGTTTAATTTCAAAGTGAGGGAAACAGCTTGCAAGCAAGTACTTATGTGGTGGGGGGGGAGGGGAGAGAAAGACCCACTTTAGTGTAGGCAGATCTCAATACTTATAACTATGGCTATACAATGAAGGGTAATAGCAACAATGAAAGAAGTTTGATCCATAACAGAGCTTAATGACCAGAACATGGATATAGCAGGTGTGTGTCTGAGCTGAGAGAACACCTGGTGTTGGTCAAAGTAATACAATAATTATGTGAAACAATTTTGGGACTTTGCTGTGGCTGAGGTCATCCAGAGGGTGAGCACAAAGGATTGTTATGCCAAGTTCATGGCACAGCTTGCTTGCCAGGCCTTAGCTCTGCAAAACAGGGTGTGTCCTAATATCTTAACATTTCCCCCTTTTGGCCAAAGGGAGGGAAGTCTAGGTCTGAAGTAACCACTACCCTTATGGCCAATAAAGGAGAGGCAGATATAAGCCAAGATACCACTATAGGTCAATTGGGCCAGGATGAGCATTTTTATCCCAGGAGGACAGTTCCTTGAGGGGACCTATTCAGGAAGTGTCTACCAGATCACTGCTGGCCATTATTTTCTTGTAAACAGAAAGAAGGAGGGGAAGATGTGGAGGCAAGAATGTAGAGGGAGAAAATACCAACATACACTTGAATCAGGTGTTTGGTGTTTGGATACCAAACAAAAGGGAAGATGGGAAAAACTAGAAGAGTATACTCAGCCCTCATCCAGAATCTTGGGACAGCTGTCTCATCTGGATGTTGATTGCTTCTGGGTCCATACTAGATGAACTTTGAGGAACACAGAGGTTTCTACCATCCACACTGGAGCAGGGGCTTTCTTCAGATGATCCAGGAGTACACAACCACATATTTGTCAGCTGTGGGAGTAGTCAGAAGGACCTTTGGTAAGGTCCCTTAGAGAAAACTCCCTGTATCAATCTTTGAATTTGAGTTTCTGGTCAGCATAACATAGGTCCTTAGTTAAGAGTCTCTAAAGAAAACATAGAGATGATTAAGTTTCCCATTTACACAGGGCTAGGTTCAAACAATGCAATAAAATTTTTCTTTCTATTCCTATAATCGTATAATTACACTAAGTCATGTTAAGATCAAACTACTTAGAGGTCTCACAATGGACTAGTTTTGAGAAAGGAAATTTATAGAACCAACTCAACCAAGAAAACATAAACATAAACCATGCAAATCAATACAATAATTATCACAAATGTTAACTAACATCAAGTCTCCATGTATCCTAGTAACTCATTCTCAATATCCATTTAATCAGCACATTCTGAGTCTGAGATATCTCATGTAGTCATCTGGTCCCGAGATATCTTTTCTGGGACGATATGCTTTTTTCTCAGACAGCTCTAAAAGGGGCTCTGCTTCTCTGGTTCCAAAACTAGAGGTTCCTAGATAATTCTGTCAGTTATAGCATTTGAATTTGGTTCTCCAATTTTGAAACTTCAGAGAATTTCAGTTATATACCATTTGCTATTTCTATCCTTACCTAAATCCTATACCCAATATGAGGATCTTTTAAAATTTTATGGGGGTCCAATGAAGTTTTCTGTGTTTTAAAATTATCACTGTGTTACTTTGACCAGCACCAGGTGTTGTCTGTTCTCAGACAAGCACTTGCTATAATGTTCTGGTGATGAAGCTCTGCTATGAATCAAACTTGTCTCATTGTTGCTGTTACCCCTCATTGTCAGGGCTACAGCTCACTGCATAACCATAGGTATAAGTATTGAGATCTGCCTGCATTAAAACAGGTCACTCCCCCCCTACAAAGGACAGAACTCAGGCACATGCATCTTTGCTTGTATCCCATTTCCCACACTTTGAAATTAAAGTTCTCTTTGATTCCTGACTCTTGTTTGTAGCCTGCTTTGTGCAGCTCTGGCCACCCACAGATTAGAGTCCAGTTCCATCCAGTTGGCTTTAATTGGTGTCAGAAGTGGGACTGGGCATGGAACTGGGCCATTGGACACTCCAGTACCAATGGGAATGGACTAAGCAAAACTGGAGATTTATTTCTCCAGGGTCCAACCCCACCTCATCTGGTGAGTCCTTTGCCATTGTCCCTGCTCCAATCTTTGAGCCCCTGCCTTGGTTGAGCACACCATTCTTTGTGAGGAAAACTCTGGGGCTCTCCAGTAACCCACTATCATGTTGGGTCTCTCTGGTCAGGATATATGTTAGGGCAAGTCACAACATGTCTGTATCCCAGTTTCTTTATCTGTAAAATAAGGCAGTTGGACTATATTTGGTCTAAGACCCTTTTTAAGTTCTAAACCTTTAAAATTATGGTGAACTGAAGAATTCTTAATGGTGAAGAAAACAGCTGCTCTCATGTGTCATGGTGGTTAAGCACTAATTTTTATTTTTCATTTGTAAGTATTCTATGATTGTTAGCTACACATAAGTCTTGCCAATCACAAAAATGTGGTATGCATTTCACTCATCTGCTAATGAATGTTATAGTGTATTCTTTTTTGATACATTTTCTTCTTTTTTATTTGTAATTTTTAAAAATTAAACATTTTTAATTTATTTTTAGTTTTCAACATTCACTTCCACAAGATTTTGAGTTCCAAATTTTCTCCCTATATTGCCCTTCCCCTCACAGCAAGATTGTGTGCATTCTAAATACCCCTTCCCCTAATCTATCCTCCCTTGTATTACCTCCCCTTCTCTTATCCCCTTCCCCTTCTATTTTCCTGTAGGGTAGGAAATACCACATTGCCTGTATATCTTATTTTCCAGTTGCATGTGAAAACAATTTTTAATATTTGTTTTTAAAACTTTGCATTCCAAATTTTCTCCCTTCCTCCCTCTCCACCCTCATTCATTGAGAAAGCAAGCAACTCAATACAGGTTATACATGTGTAGTCATGAAAAACACTTTCACAGTAGTCATGTTGTGAAAAACTAAGTATATTTCCCTTCATCCTATCCTGCCCCCATTTATTCTCTTCTCTCTTCTGACTCTGTCCCTCCTTAGAAATGTTTGCTTCTGATTACACCCTTCCCCAATCTGCTCTCCCTTCTATCATCCCACCGCTCTCTTATCTACTTCTCCCACACTTTCCTGTAGGATAAGATAGATTTCCATAGCCAATTGAATGTGTATGCTATTCCCTCCTTAAGCCAAATCTGATGAGAATAAGATTCACTCATTTCCTCTCACCTTCCCCACTTCCCCTCCACTGTAAAAGCCTTTTCTTGTCTGTTTTTTGTGAGATAATTTACCCCATTCTACCTCTCCCTTTCTCCTTCTCCCACTATAATCCTCTCTCACTTCTTAGTTTTATTCTCCAGATATGACCCCTTCATCTTCAACTCATCCTGTGCCTTCTTATCTATCTATCTAGATAGATAGATATTTGTTTTCCCTCCAAATACCCCAATACTGACAAAGGTCTCATGAGTTATGAATATTATCTTTTCATGTAGGAATGTAAACAGTTCAACTTTAATAAGTCCCTTATGATTTCTCTTTCCTGTTTAACTCTTCACATTTCTTTTGAGTCTTGTATCTGAAAGTCAAATTTTCTATTCAGCTCTGGTCTTTTCATCAAAAATGTTTGAAAGTCCTCTATTTCACTGAATGTCCATTTTTCCCCTGAAGGATTATACTCAGTTTTTCTGGGTAGGTGATTCTTGGTTGTAATCCTATCTTTTTTTAAGCTCCAGAATATCATATTCCAAGCCCTCTGGTCCCTTAATATAGAAGGTGCTAAATCTTTTGTAATTCTGATTGTGTTTCCATAATACATGAATTGTTTATTTCTGGCTGCTTACAATATTTTCTCCTTGATCTGGGAACTCTGGAATTTGGCCATAATATTCCTAGGGGTTTTCCTTTGGGGATCTCTTTTAGGAGGTGATTTGTGGATTCTTTCAATTTCTATTTTACCCCCTGGTTCTGGAATATCAGGGCAATTTTCCTTGATAATTTCTTGAAAGATGATGTTTTGATCATGCTTTCAGGTAGTCCAATAATTATTAAATGATCTCTCCTGGATCTATTTTCCAGGTCGGTTGTTTTTCCAATGAGATATTTCACATTGTCTTCTATTTTTCTTTTCATTCTTTTGGTTTTATTTTATTATTTCTTGATTTCTTATGAAGTCATTAGCTTCCATTTGCTCCATTCTAATTTTTAAGGAAGTATTTTCTTCAGTGAGCTTTTGGACTTCCTTTTCCATTTGGCCAATTCTGCTTTTGAAAGCATTCTTCTCATTGGCTTTTTGGACCTCTTTTACCATTTGGGTTAGGCTATTTTTTAAGGTGTTATTTTCTTCAGTATTTTTTGGGGTCTCCTTTAGCAAGCTGTTGACTTGTTTTTCATGATTTTCTTGCATCATTCTCATTTGTCTTCCCAGTTTTTCCTCTACTTCTCTTACTTGCTTCTCAAAACCCTTTTTGAGCTCTTTCATGGCATAGGATTGATTCATATTTTTCTTGGAGGCTTTGGATGTAGGAGCTTTGACTTTGTTTTCTTCTGGTTGTATGTTTTGTCACCAAAGTAAAATTCTATGGCCTGACTTTTTTTATGCTGTTTGCTCATGTTCCCAGCCAATTACTTGAGTTTAAAACTCTTTGTTAAGGTAGGGATCTGCTTCCAGTGTGAAGAATGTACTGTCCCAAGCTTTGGTCATTTTGTGCAGCTGATACTTCTAGGGACCTGTAAGTTTTCAGTTCTTACAAGGTGTTTACTCTTTTCCTGGCCTGTGTTCTGGTCTATGAGTGACCACAAGTGCTCTTTTCTGCCATGGAACTGTGAGGAGGATTCCATGTCCACTGCCAATATGAGCTCCACTACGCCAGTGCTCCTTCTTGCCCCAGGATTGCCACTCAGAACTGCAACCCAGATCCAAGCATGGGGAAAACAAGAAAATCCTTCCTCAGCACCAGCAAAGAGATCCCTGCAATCCCTCTCTGATCAGTCATTTGATTCCACCTCAGTCTGTGTGCTGAGAGCTCTGGAAGCAGCCAACACCCCAGTGGCTGTGCTGGGACTGGAGCCAAACTGAGTTCCTCTCTCACCATGGTCAGACCTTTCCTACTGATATTATAAGTTGTCTTTAGTGTTTATGGGGTGAGAAGTCTGGAAACCACCACAGCTCCCCTTGATTCAGTCCCCTAAGGACTGCTTCTTGTTTGCTGAGGCCCCATCTTCATTTGTGTGGCACATGTCAAATTGTGCTCCTGTGTCAGCCTGGTGCAAGAGACCTTTACAAGCCATTGTCCAGGTTGTCTTGGGCTGGAAATTTATTTCACTGTCTTTTTGTGGGTTCTGCTGTTCTAGAATTTGTTTAGAGCCATTTTTAAATGGTATTTGGAGGGGTCTGGGGGAGAGCTCAAGCAGGTTATTACTTTTACTCTGCCATCTTGGCTCTGCCTCAAGTTTATTCTTAAGAACATCAAAAGAAATCAGACTAAGTTCTAGGCTATACAGTGACAATGACACAAGATCTGACTTGAAAAATTCCACTGTAGAATAGACATTTGCATACACACACATACACACACACACTGAGAGAGACAGAGAGAGAGAGAGAGAGAGAGAGATCGATCTTCTATCTCTCTTCCCTCTGCTACATGTGACACTATAGATATTTCAGAGGTAAGTCAGAAAACCCAAGTTTTGGTTTCAGTATGAAATTCCTTTTTAAATACTTGTTTACTGGTTTATTCAAGTAAGTTTCTAGGCTAAGTACCATTTGTCTATACTTTAATTTGAATGAAATATGGCTGCAAGATGCCAAGAAATATTCTAATTGCCCAAGGGAAACCAGAATTCAATATTATTTATTCTAAAGTAGCAAAAAGTATAGATTAAAAGAATAATATTTAGAAGATGACTGTGGCAATGACCCATTCTGTTAGTTCTACTCAGTCTCTGCTTATAGCTTATCTACTAGAGAATCAGATTATCATCTCATAAAATAGTGAGAGGCCATTATTATTATATTATTTCTGCTCCCAGAGTGAAATGTGAACAAAACAGCTTATATTGAGTATTATAAAAGGTAGTCTATTTAACTCATTCAATCTGTTTTTCTTTTGCTCTCTTTGCCTTTTAATAGAGCGTTACTATTCTATTATCAAAGGGGTCTCAGGATACTAAGCTGAAATCACAAGAGGGCTTGTTGCCAGAGTACCTGGCTTATCATCAAACTGAATTTGAAAATACCTCCTGAAAACCACCATATTATTCTAAACCTATGAGATGCACTGGGAATAATGGGAAGTGCACCTTACTTATAATTTTGTTGTTCAGTCATTCAGACATGTCTGACCCTTCACAGTTCCATGGATTATGTATAGCATGTCAATATTGTCCATGGGGCTTTCCTGGCAAAGATGCTAGAATTTTCTTCTCCAGTGAAGTAAGGCAAGCAGAAGTTAAGTGTCTTGTCCAGTGTCACACAGCTAGTAAGTATCTGAGATCAGATTTGAACTCATGTCTTCCTGACTTCAGTCCAAGAACTCTGCTAAGCCACTTAGCTGCCTCTACTTATAACATATTTTGATGTAACTATTTGGTGTAAAAGAAGTCAGAACTTTATTTCAGATCTTGATGTTTTAAACTGAGTCTTGATTGTCAACAAGTTCAAGCTTTATCACAATGATAGGAAAGGGACATAAAGATTCCCTGATACACTTTCCTCATTTTTCTTGATGAAGAGACAGAATATCAGATAGATCACAACACTTGACCAAGGTTTCATTGTTAGTGACCTTCCAGAGTATTATACTTAATTTTTCTCAATTTTATTTATATTATATCTTGCATTATGATAATTGCTATTTGAGAAGTTTTAGCTAAAGGGTAATAATACAGGAGTACTTTGATCAATAAAAAAAAAACTTTCCTAATTTTTGCAATTATTTTCAAATATTTTATATCCTGTCTTTGGAAATTTCCATGTGACACATATATGCAGTGTCTGGCAAACGTAGCACATCAATAAATATGATGCAGGAAAAGCATAGCAGATAGAGTTCATAGTTAGGAAGATCAGTGTTCAAGCGTCACCTCAGATACACATTGGCTGTGTGTTCCTGGACAAGTGGCCTAAACTGTTAGTGATTATGTATTGTTTTATTAAGCACCCACTCTAGCATTAGGCATCATGCTATGCAATGGTGATACAAGGCCAAAAGTGAAAGAGTTGCTTCTGCTTTTGGGAGCCAAGATGGTGGAGTAAAAAGTAAGTCACTCTCACCATCCCTTAATGACCACTAGAAACCCAGAAAATATAGCTCCAGAAAAAACCCTGAAATAGCTGAGCCAGCAGCAGGACAAGGTGCAGCAGTCTTGTAGCCTAGGAAGTTTGGAGAAATTAATGGGAAAGACACCTCTCACTCTGGGGGAGGGGGAGTAGTACAGGACATGAGGCAGCCCAGAAAGGCAGTAGCAAGGCCCACTTCAACATACCAGGGTGATGGAGCAGGCAAGAGACAATACCAGGACCCCTGAGTGCCTCAGTACAGGCAAGGAAACCAGTAGACACCAGCTCAGAAAACCACTGTGTACAACTGTTCTCTAGCAGTCAAATCTCCCAGTGCCTTAGCACAAGTCTTGGAAGCACAACTTTAAGAGGCAAAGCTCCAGGCTGACAGACATTCTTCAGTAGCCAAACATTCAAATGCAAGGCTCAGGTGAGCAGGAGCTAAACATTTGAGTGCAAGGCCCAGGTGAGCAGGCATCCCCCAGGGGCCAGACTCACCACTCCTATCCCAAGAGCTCTAGTGTTTCTGACCCTAGCCCAGCAACAAGTAAGCTGCCAGAACCCTACAGCCTGCAACTGTCAGTACCTGAGGCCCAGCACACAAAGTCAGTGACCAGGTCTCACCGTCTCAGTACAGGAAGCTTGGGTCAGTGTCCCCTGAACTCCAGCAGGAGAGCTCAACTTTCTTTTTAAATAGGAAAACACCATGAGCAAAAAGCAGAAATGGATAATGACCACAGATTCTTATTATGGGGACAGGGAAGATCAAGGCACAAATTCAGAAGAGGACAACATTGTCAATATACTCACATCCAAAACCTCAAAGGAAAATGTGAACTGTTCTCAAGCCCAAAAGAGACATCTTGGAAGAGCTCAGGAATGATTTTAAAAGTCAAATAAGAAAGGTAGAAGAAAAATTGGGAAAAGAAATGAGAGGTATGCAAGAGACAGTAAATAGCTAGGAAAAGAAAGGACAAAAATTGATGGTAGAAAACAAGTCCTTTAAAAATACAATTGGCCAAATGGAAAAATAAGTGCACTGGAGAAAACAAGTCCCTAAAAAGTAGAATTGGCCAAAAGGGGGAAAAAACGTACATTGAAGAAAACAGCTCCTTAAAAAGTAGAATTGGTCAATTAGAAAAGGAGGTACAAAATCCAATAGAATAAAACAAGTTGTAAAAATTAGAATTGGGGAAGCAGAAGCTAGTAACTCCACACAAGATCAAAAATCAGTCAAATAGAAACAAAAGGCTGAAAAAATAAAAGAAGACATAAAATATCCATTGGTTAAAACAACTGTCCTGGAAAATAGATCCAGGAGAAACAATTTAAAAATTATTGGTGTACCTGAAAACCAGGATTTAAAAAAAAAGCCTGGAGGCAGCTAGGTGGTACAGTGGATAGAGCACAGGCCCTGGAGTCAGGAGGACCTGAGTTCAAATCTGGCCTCAGACCAAACACTTAACACTTACTAGCTGTGTGACCCTTGGTAAGTCACCTAACCCCAGCTGCCTAAAAATAAAAATAATTTTTTAAAAAAGAGCCTGGATAGCATCTTTCAGGAAATTATCAAGGAAAACTGCCCTGAGAACCTAGAACCCGAGGGTAAAATAGTTATCAAAAGAATTCTCTAATCACCTCCTGAAAGAGATCCCAAATTGAAAGCATCAGGGAATATTGTAGTCAAATTCCAAAACGACCAGGTCAAAGAGAAAATACTGCAGGCAGAAAGGCAAAAATATTAAATGCACCCTTTTCAGATCATGATTCAATAAAAATTATATGTAATAAAGGGCCATGGAAAGATAACTTAACCCTTCTCAGCAATACAAGGATCTAAGACATCTCCAAAGGCCTCATGATGGAAAATGCTGTCCACAAAGAAGAAAGAAGTATGGAATTTGAATGCAGATCAAAGCATACTATTTGCTATTTTTTTTCTTTTGTTGTGTTTTGTTTCCTCTTTCTGGTGGTTCTTCCTACTGGTTCTAATTCTTACTTACAATATCACTAATGTGAACATATGTTTAATAAGAATGTATATGTATAGTCTATATCAGATTGTGCACCTTCTTGGAAAGGGAGGTGGAGAGGGAGGGGGAGAAAAATTTAAAGCTCAAAAGCTTATGGAAGTGATTGTTGACAAAGCAAAATAAATTAATAAAAAATTAAAAGAAAATACTGCAAGCCACCAGAAAGAAACAATTTAAATATCATGGAACCACAGTCAGGATTACACAGGATCTTGCAGCTTCTACATTAAAAGATTGTAGGGTGTGGAATACGATATTCCATAAGGCAAAGGAGTTTGAATTACAACCAAGGATCAACTACCCAGTAAAATTGAGCATAATTTTTTTAGGGGAGGAGTTGGACATTCAATGAAATAGGGGATTTGATAACCTTCCTGATGAAAAAACCAGAGCTCAACAGAAAATTTGATCTTGACATACAAGACTCAAGAGGCACACAAAAAGGTAAGCATTAAAGAAAAAAAACAACAACATGTTATTAATAAGGGCAAACTGTTTATATCCCTATAAGGGAAGATGACACTTGTGACTAAAAGGGGTATACATAGACAGAGGGTATGAGTATAAGTTTACTTTGATGTGATGATAAAAAAAAAAGTCTGGTGAAAAGTGATTGTGCTGGGAGAAGAGGAAAGGAGGATGCAGACAAGGCTAGAATGAAAAGGTACAAAAACTTATTACAATAGAGGGAATGAACAGAGGGAGATGAGCATTGTTTGAACTTTACTCTCACCAGATTTGGTTCAAAGAGGGAATAACATAATCAGTTAGGTATAGAAATCTAACTTACTCTATAAGAAGTAGGAGGGAAAATAGAAAAGAAAAGGGAGGGGGTGAATAGAGGAAAAGGAAGAAGTAGTAAGGGTAAAGGAGAAGAAAAGGGAGGGGTCTAATAGAAGGGAGGCAGTGGTCAAAAGCAGAACTCTAGTGAATTGGGAAAGGGAGAAAGGAGAGAGAAAAGCATAAATGGGGGTGGAGGGATAGGATGCAGAGAAAGACACAGATAGTAATCATAACTGTGAATGTGAATGGGATGAACTCTCCCATAAAACAGGAATGGATAGCAGAGAAGATTAAGAACCATAATCCTACAACATGTTTTTACAAGAAACATGTTTGAAGCAAAGGGATAAACACAAAGTAAAAGTAAAAGGTTGGAGTAGAATATTATGCTTCAGCTGAAATAAAAAAAAAGCAGGGATAGCAATCCTGATCTCAGACAAAGTAAAAGCAAAAATAGATCTAATTAAAAGAGATAAGAAAGGAAACTACATCTTGCTAAAAGACACCATAGACAATGAAGTAATATTACTAAACATAGATACACCAAGTGCTATAGCATCCTAATTCTTAGAAGAGAAGTTCAGGGAGTTACAGGAAAAAATAGAAAGCAAAACTATACTAGTGGGGGACCTCCACCTTCCCTTCTCAGAATTAGATAAATCTAACCACAAAATAAGCAAGAAACAAGTTAGGGAGATGAACAGAATTTTAGAAAAGTTAGATATGATTGACATCTGGAGAAAACTGAATGGGCATAGAAAGGAATATATCTTTTTCTCAAAAGTATATGGCACCTACACAAAAACTGGCCACAAACTAGGTCATAAAAACCTTGCAATCCAAAGCAGAATGGCAGAAATATTAAATGAATCATTTTGAGATCATGATACAATAAAATTATGTGTAATAAAGGGCCATGGAAAAATAGATTAAAATTAACTGGAAACTAAATAATCTAAATCTAAAGAATTAGTAGGTCAAACAACAAATCATAGAAACAATCAATAACTTCATTCAAGAGAATGACAATAATGAAACAACATATCAAAACTTATGGGATGCAGCAAAAGCAGTTCTTAGGGGAAGTTTTGTATCTCTCAATACTTACATGAATAAAATATAGAAAGAAGAGATCAATGAATTGGTCATGCAATTAAAAAAGCTAAAAAAAGAACCAATTAAAAATCCCCAATTAAATATGAAATTTGAAATTCTGAAAATCAAAGGAGAGATTAATATAACTGAAATTACAAAAACTATTGAACTAATAAATAGCTAGTTTTATGAAAAAAAACAATAAAATCAATAAATTTTTGGTTAATTTGATTGAAAAAAGAAGAAAACCAAATTATCAGTTTCAAAAATGAAAAGGGTGAATACACCACTAATGAAAAGGAAATCAAAACAATGATTATATATATAAACTATTATTACTATATAAACTATTTGGGAAAATAGAAGAAGAAGAAGTCCTAACAAATTCTTTTTATGGTACAAATATGGTGCTGATACCTAAATCAGGAAGAGTAAAACAGAGAAAAAAATTATTGACCCATTTCCCTGATGAATATAGATACAAAAATTTTAAATAAAACATTATCAAAGAGATTACAGCAACTTATTTCAAGGACAATACACTATTATCAGGTAGGTTTTATACCAGGAATGCAGGGCTGGTTCAATATTAGGAAAACCATCAGCATAATTGGCCATATCAACAACAAAACTAATAGAAACCACATGATCATCTCAATAGATGCCGAAAAAGCTTTTGACAAAATACAACACCCATTCCTATTAAAAACACTAGAGAGCATAGGTATAAATGGAGTCTTCCGTAAAATAATAAATAGCATCTACCTAAAACCTTCAGAAAGCATTATATGTAATGGGGACAAGCTAGAAGCATTTCAAATAAGATTAGGGATGAAATAAGGATGTCCATTATCACCACTGTTATTCAACACGGTACTAGAAATGTTAATGTAAGCAATAAGAGAAGAAAAAGAAACTGAAGGAATTAGAATAACCAAAGAAAAAACAAAGCTATAACTCCTTGCAGATGATATGATGCTATACTTAGAGAATCAAGTAAAAAACTACTTGAAATAATAAACAACTTTAGCAGAGTTGCAGGATATACAATAAACCCATATAAATCATTGGCATTTCTATAAATTATTAACAAAGTCCAACAACAAGAGATAGAAAGAGAAATTACTTTTAAAGTTACTGTAGACATTACAGAGTATTTGGGAATCTACTTGCCAAAAAATGAAACAAAACAGGAACTATGTGAACACAAATGCAAAACTCTTTTCACCCAAATAAAGTCAGATCTAAATAATTGGAAAAACATCAGTTATTCATGAGTAGACCAAGTTAATATAATAAAAATGACAATTCAACCTAAATGATTTATTCAGTGCCATACCAAATTACCAAAAATATTTTATGGAGCTAGAAAAAAAATAACAAAATTTATCTAGAAGAACAAAATGTCCAGAATATCAAGGGAATTAATGAAAAGAAATGCAAGGAAAGATGGCCTAGCTGTACAAGATCTCTGTCATTGTGTGGGTTCTGCTGCTCTAGAATTTGTTTAGAATCATTTTTACAGGTATTTGGAGGGGGTTGGGTGAGAGCTCAAGCAAGTCCCTACTTTTATTCTGCCATCTTGGCTCTGCCCCCATGATTGCTGCTTTATATTATAATATTCATGGATTCCTTCTCTAGCCACTGGTTCCACTAAATCCCAGGACAATGTTCTTTCTGTTACATCATGTTGAGAGATGGTGTGGAGTAGTAAGTTATCTAGCCTGTTCTTTAATAGTAACTGACATTTAAATAGCTCTTCAAAGCTAGTAAATCACTACGTATAAGTTTGTATAGGGGTTATTAGATACCAAAATTTTACAGTTAATTTATCACCTTATTATCATAATAAAAACCTCATCAGTAATTGTTCAGTTGACTATTCATGGCCCCCTTTGGGGTTTTCTTGTCAAAGATACTGCAGTTGTTTACCATTTTCCTTCTCCAGCTCATTTAACAGATGAGAAAACTGAGGCAAATAGGGTTAAGTGACTTGCTCAGAGTCACACAGAGGGAAACACTTTTCCAGCTCAAGACAACCTGGCAGGTCAACAGGAAAGGCGTGTTGCACCAGTCTGAGAGAGAGGCACAATCCAGCACAAAACACACCAGCAAAGACTGTGCCCCAGGAAACTCAGAGCTGGCCTCAGGGGACTGAATCACTGGCAGCTGTGGCAATTTCCACACTTCTCAACCCACAAGTAGGTATATGAAGAAAGAAGACTATTTTTTCATCTCTAAAATTTGTCCATCCTCAGTTTATCTAAATACCTCATTCTAAGTATCTTATATTCAATTCCCTTGTTTCCATTCATTACACTTTCATAAAAGTGTCTTGAAAATTCATTAACTTCAATTAAATGTTATAAATAAAAAATCATAGTGAGTGTAATAAGAGAGATTATTTTTCTCTTCCATATTTTAAAAATGAACAAAGCATTTAGTGCTAGCACATTTAACAAGAAAAACAATGATGTGAAAATTCCAATTACTAGGAAGCTAACTGAATTCTGAGACCACGCTGATTAAGCTACTGAACTACAAAGGAATAGCTATCCACAAAAACTTAGAAGGTCAAAAGGGAGTTTGGTGGGGGGGGGGGGTTCCTGGGAGTTGGAGGAGATACAAGATATACATTTTCATTTCTTGGCCAGAAAGATAATTGATTGAATACATATTAAATTCAACTTGTGTCCAAGTACTTGGATTACCTCAAAAGGTTAATAATATACATGTCACATCTGTTTGAACAATAGATATGGTAAAAACCATGAATTTGAAATTTAATGTTTCTAAGAATACCAGAAGAATTGACTTAATGACATTGGAATAGGCATGGAAGTTTCAACTTTATAAAAGGTATGCTTTTTTTCCCCACTTAGAGTCGTAGTTTTCATTTGCATATCACTTTCTTTTCCTTCAG
The DNA here is from genome assembly GCF_900497805.2 of Vombatus ursinus. Lineage (NCBI taxonomy): Eukaryota > Metazoa > Chordata > Mammalia > Diprotodontia > Vombatidae > Vombatus > Vombatus ursinus. The sequence continues at coordinate 6,808,583 of NW_020948910.1, read as the reverse complement.
TGAGCAACTTTTATTTGAATCCTTTTTGTAAAAAATAATTTTAGTGATATTTTCCATTTCTTGCATTGCTATGATATCCCCTGTATCCCTCTTCCTTCCCCTCCCAAAGATCCATCCCTTTGAATCCTTTCTTTTTCTCCCATATAATAGTATTTTATTTTTTCCAATTGCATGAAAATATTAACTTTTATACAATTTTGAGTTCCAAATTTTTTCTCCCTCCCTCTCTCTCCTTCCCCCATCTGAAGATAGCAAGCAATCTGATATAGGTTATATGTATACAATCATATTAAATGTATTTCTACATTATTCACGTTGTGAAAGAAGGAACAAAAGAAAAAAAAAAGAACAGAAGAGGAAAATCATGAGAAATTAAAAAAACAAAAAAAAGTGAAAATAGTGTTCAATCTACATTCAGACTCCATAGTTCTTTCTCTGGATATACATAGCATTTTCCATCATGAGTCTTTTGGAATTGTCTGAAATCATTGTATTGCTGAGAAGAGCTAAGTCTAGCATAGTTGGTCATCATACAATATTGCTGTTACTGTGTCCAATGTATTCTGGTTCTATTCACTTCACTCAGCATCAGTTCATAAGATTCTTTCCAGGTTTGCCTGAAATCCATCCGCTCATCATTTCTTTTTTTTTTTCAGAGTAACTCCAAGCTTTTTTTATTGCCACTCCAAAATGGGAAAAAGTCTCAAAAGAATAGAAGAGTGTTTCATCTCTTTTCCAACTTAATCTCAAATCAAAACAACCAATATGTAGAATTGTGTTTTGGTTTTGTTTTGTGACTGTTCAATGTAGTAACTGTTGTGGTTTTCTTGATATATTGTAGAACCTTTAATAATTGTCAAAAATGTAGGACTTCATTCAATAAGTCAATCAAACAAGCAAGACTGCATTTATGCATCCATCATTTTCTGGATTGGTGGTAACCTGTGCATGTTTTCCCCAGATAACTTTGCCTCCTTGTGTCACAAGGCCCAGCTCACTCACGTTCACTTCAATGACAGTCCCTTTGGTAATAGCACCCAAAGTTGTATATAGTGAGGAGGAGGGATTCTTCTTCACACCAAGTATGGGTAGGCAAAAAGTGTTTTTAAGTTCAGGATGAGTTACATGAGTCTTCTTAAAACATAAACCCACTAGCCTAATAAATCTTTCATATTTCACTGATCCCCAACAAATCAGACTTTAGTAACCATTCTCTTCCAAGCCTTCTTCTTTCTCTTTCCTATTTGAATAACCATTAACACTTCTGTTTCTCCCTGGGCATGAACTTTTGGCAAGGGCACTTCCCACTTACCAGCTTTCTTTTTTCATTTATGTTTAATCATGTTGGAAAGCACTTTGGCTCAGGATTGTCGCTCTCTGTCCAGCAGATATGCAGGCACTGCTCCCTAGGGAGTTTTTCATCATTCTTTCACTTGGTATTTCTCTTTTCATGCATCTTGAGAGTCTTTTTCATCTGAATCTTCTCAGCATGATGCTGTTTATGGTAGAGTTTGGCCCTCAGACCAATCATTTTCTTTGCTTTCTTTGAACGTTCATGAGCCTCTCAACTTTCCTTCTTTCTCTTTTTCTCATGGTAATACAAGTGGTAGCCATATCGTTTTTGTTGTAACTCTATATATATTCGTTCTGTGGCATGTTGATGGCTGGGCACCCGTCGAAGGGCCACTGAAAATGCTTCCAAACTTCAGACCCTCAGCAGTTAGTGATCAACTCCCCAAGAGCCAGAAAAGAAAAGGTGCTCATCATTTCTTATAGCACAATAGCATTTAATTACTTTCATACATCACAACTTGTTCAGCCATTCCACAAATATCATCATCCCCTCAATTTCCAATTCTTTGCCACCATGAATAGAGCTGTTATTAATGTTTTACTTATGCGAATGTAAAATGTATGTCTAAGATTGTTATTAGTAATTGAGTAGTTTGTAAGAAAGATTGGGGTAGACCTCAGTATGATATGACTTTTAAAAGTAAAACCATTTAGGAACAGCTAAAAACACCTACAAATGAGATGGGAAAGGAAGAACCAACACAGAAGAATTAAATGGGGGAGGAGGGTTGTTAGTTCTGAAAACCTACTTTCATCAGGAATGGGTTCAAGAGGGAATAATACATACACATCTAGAAGCCTATAAAAGTTCTAAATTCAGAAAGAAATAAAACATTGAGGGTATAGGGAGTGGGGAGAGGATAATAGAATTATCTCTAAAGGGGAGGAGGAGGGAATAAATTAAAGGGGCATATAGAAGGGAATGGGAGGATAAAAGAGGGATCCTTGGGGAGTCAATTAAGTAATAGGAGGGCAAGGTAATGGGTGGAAGTAAAGTAGAGGAGTCAGGAAGGATAGGAAATAAGAGATACACACAAACATAAAAAGAAAAATGAGGAGTAGAATTTGTTAGGGAAAGTACATGTCTACATATGTAGAAAGTGTACAACAGAAAACAAAAGAAAACTTGTAAGGAAGCAAAGATAGATAGCTCTCAACACAACTTGTATTATTTATTATATAGGCTTTCTTGAAATGGAAATTTTTGCTATACATTTTGAATCCTCTCATGTACGGCTGTGCACATTACATGCTTTTTTTCTTACTTTGTAATTAAAGTTTCAATATTTAAGTTTATGATTTTTTTCTTTTCTTTATTGTGCATTTGAGTTTTAGTGCTTAAGTCTAAAATTTAAAAAAAAAAAGAAGGAAATATATACATCTCAATTGAAGCCATAACAGGGACTGACACGTGCCTAAGTGGCCTCTGATGGGGTCTCCTCTCATGGAAAGAATAGAAAGCTTGCTTCCAGACATGATGATATATAATTGAAGTGCCTTTAAGAGACTATGGAACATATGTAGACATTCTCTAACATGTTCTAATCATGTGATAAAATTGGAGACATTTATTGGCTGCAGAAGCATTAATAAAAGACTAATTGATGACAGTTCCAGCCATTTTTCAGGTTTTTCATCATCAGCTGCTCTCTCTTGAATTCTCCCCTGTAGGGAAAGAGACCTTGGGCCATTTTACCATCTGAAGGCATGTGACCTCATGAGAATGAGCTTTAATTATTTTGATTTTCCATTTATTCACTACCATTTTAAGTGAAGGACATTATTTAGAAGGCTCCAACATTTTTGTGCTTTGAAATGTCCACAGAAAGACCCTTCAGGAGACCAAGTTTAGGCCAGGTTTCACAATCATTCTAGTGCTAATTATACGAGGAAAATGGATTCAACTTTAGGACTCATTCAAGTCATAGCTTAGATGAAAGATCATATGCCAGTGAAGCCTCATTTAGAAGTCAAAGTAATGGGACCAATATTCTATATAAAAAAAAAACTGCACTAAGAGTGAACTCATTACTTCCAGAAACTGAAGTGAAATAGTGGAGAAGGTGCCTTTGAGGTATGGTGGGTAATCTTTGCATATTTTTTTAATTATAACACTTTGAAGTAAATATTCTCTAAAAGCTAACTGATGTTAATTGGTTAAATGGTACTGGGCTGCTACTTACTCACTGATGACTAATAGTTGAGAAACATAACTCATGGGGGCTTGAACTAATGGCACTAAAGGAGACATCCCTCAACACCTTGGAATACTCCTATAATCCTGAGGGAGAGACATAGTAGCCTAGCAGCAATGGAATGGTTCACAACAGCTAACAGGCAGAATTATTATGAATCTGGCAGACTATCCATGGATCACAGCAGTAGATTGATGCCAGTTCTGCCTATGAATAGAATTAGTGCTGAATGTGAACTTTTATTGAATTTTCCTCCTTGGTGTATTCAAGAACAGTATATGCTGTGATTAATTAAATACCAACTATCTAAATTAGTTTAATTGGCAACATAATTCAGGAGTATTATGAAGAACACCTTGTCTTTGAAGAACTTTAATTGCAAAACTGATTTCCAAGGTAGTTTTCCTAATCTCTTTGAAGTTTTTCACAGTAAGGGACACAGACCTTTGTCAGAGATCTTTTAGTAACTGGGTTCTTATAAAAAAAAAAACCAGTTGGGAAAAATAAGATCTGGAAGTCCACTCTAAACCTATTGTTTTGTTCATCAAAATGGTCACATGCTGAACTTATCATTATTAGTAATAATAATGTGATATATATGTATATATAATATACATATTATACTATGTTGATATGCATGTAATAAGTATAATAGGGTGTGATGATAGTACAATTTAATATAATATATCAATAAAAAGGGACAGTATGGCATAGTGAATGAAGGGCTGTCTTTGGAGAAGCCCAATTTTATAGTTGGGGAAAATGAGTATCCAAAAGGTTACATAATTTGTTCACTTCAAATCAGTAGTAAATTGCAGAATTGAGATTAGAATCCAGCTCTGAATGCAGATCTTGTGTTCATTCCATTATACAGAGTTTAAGTTGTCTATAATTATCTAAAATACAATGCAGAAGCATAATAGAAAATGACAATTGTGGCATAGATATTTGATGAGGATTTGCACATTTAAGGTACAATTTAAATATTTTGATTTCCAAGACACCTTTTTCTCCTACTCTGCTTCTGACCATCTCTCTAGCATCTATTTTGGAGGTGTCATATCACATCTTTCTGGGTTCAATGAGTTTTCTAGGACTTGCACCAGCGATCTCATGTTCTCCATATTTACTCAAACTGTAATAATGCCATTCACTACCACAGTTACAATTTAGGATTTGTCAGTATGTGTCTAACATCATTGAAGACCTTAGACTTTCAGTCCTTATTCAAATGTCATCTGATGTGGAAAGATACTAGCAAGATTTTTTATTACCAATTCAATGGATTATCATTCCTCCCCAATCTTCTCTCTCCCGATGAGAAAAGTCATTAAGTTCATGAAATTCCAAACAGTTATTTTCCATCACTTGTAACCTCCTTATCCCTTAAATTTTCAACTAATTGATCACCCTGAAAACCCCTATCATGATCAGGTTCCCGGTAACAAGATTATAGAATAGGATTTAGAATTAGAAGGAACCTTAGAGATCATCTATGGTAACATTTCACTTTACAGTTTTATCACCACTCTTAAAACCTCTTCTACCCTGTACTTACTCCCCATCTCCCACATCTCCCTAACTAGTCAGTCCTTAATATATTATAGCAATCATATCTTAAATATATGGCAGAAAACATTGGAGAGGGCTTTATAATGAAGTACTACATAAATATGAGCTATTTATTTATGACACACACTCTCTTCTCCTGCTTTTTACACATAATTTGTACAATAGATCAGTATGTTTATAGAAATATATATGTAATATTTCAACAATTCAAGGATCTGTGATTTCATTTTTATAGAGATTCTCTACCTATTCAGATCACAACCTCTCTGCCATAGTAGGTCACCATCATGAGTTAATGAGATAAGGTCAATTATTTAGAGCTGGAAAAGACATTAAAGGCCATCAAGTCAAACCCTATCATTTTATAGATGCCAGAATAAGAGAAAGAGTTTAAGTGATGTGGCCCAGATTAGAAAATTGGTAAGTTTATAAGGCAGGGTTTGAACCTCAGGTTTTCTGACTTCAATTCTGGTGTTCCATCCACTACTCTATGCCAGCACTATTGGCTGTGGACAATCTTATGTTGATAAACCTCTCTCCACATTTTGTTAGTCTGCTTTTTGTCAAGAACAAAGAGCATTATCTGCTCTGTATTTGAAGTATTACCAGCTCTGTAGGACCTGCCAGAGTTCGAGGTCCCTTGATATTGCCTTTGGAAATATAAGTTCTTCCATACACCACAATGAAGCACCATAGATGGATACAAGTAGAGAATGTACACATATGCCTAGAGTCAATATCCATGTAGTATCCTAACATAAGTCTCTATTGATTGTATTATTGGTGAGAAGCTATTGAAAAGACAATATAGCTGAATAGATGAAATTTGCTCCTCTGGAGTCCTAGAGTCATTATGGAGTATATTTTTTAATGTAAATAATTAGGGATGGGGGGAGCTTTTATCTCGGGTCTTTGTATGTCTCAATACCATTGTAGATACAGACCTGAATACTATGCCAGATTATTATTATTAAGCTGACCAAAAGTTAATTCCCTATAAGTAACGATTTAAATGAACTTCAATTAGTATCTAAAAATTATTTATTAAGTTCCCAAATGTGTTTGACAAGATCTCTGGAACATAAATGTGATACATTGGCCCTAGCTCTTCTGTCCATTTTTCTCTAGGCATGTGGAGAATGAATGGTGGGCTACAGTCAACAGTAATTTTTATATTCTGTTAAATTATAGCATCCCAAAGCTCTGGGAAGCATTATCTTTATTCTCCCATAAGACAAGTGTTGATAACAATGCCGAACAAATGCTGTTGGCAGAAGTCCCTGGCGGGGCACATTTGATTTATAGTGTGGCTCCCAGAAGGGGCTGCTGAAGAAGACACAGTTCAATAAATTAGAACCACCCAGATGTCAGGTGAATGCCTGCCAGCCCTGGCATGTTTACATGATTTACCTTGTCACAGTCAAACTCACAAGAAGGGATTATAGGAAAAAACCTACTGGATAATAATATACAATGCAATCCCCCCCACCCCTGGGAATGCATATAGAATACTCAACTGTACAGAAATGACCTGGAGAGTATTCCTTCAAGGGAGGAAAGAGCACATGTCTTAGACAAGAGCTAGTCTGTTGTAGCTATTCTGTTTATCCCCTGGGACCTGTGGACCCATAGAATCATAGATTCAGAGTTGGAGGAGGCCTTATAAAACATTTAGTCTAACTTTTCATTTTACAGAGCAGAAAATGGATGTCTAGAGAGTTGAAGTAACTTTTCCAAGGATACATAGGTAGTGACTAGCAAAGCCAAGATTTTAATTTGGGAGCTTGACCTGTAAATCAAGAACTCTTTCAACTTTACTTCCTCTATCTACCACTCTAGCTGCCTTTCCATCTCTCTCTTAGCTGGATAGTATCCTCCTTTGATGACCATTTTATTAATTCATTCTATAAATATTTATGGAAATCATTTCCTAAGTGTTATAAGAAACACAAACACACCACACACACGGGGGATGTATACACATGTGTACTATATATTTAGCTTTCATTTAAGTTTTAATAGCTTAAAATTCCACTAAGACTTCTTTGGAAATGATGTATAGTATATATCTAGCACTAACAACTAGCATTTATAAAATGGTTTGTGGTTTTCATTGTGTTTTTCTCACTATTACCATATGAAGTAGGTAGGGAACTATTATTTTCTGCATGTTACAGATGCAGAAGTAAAAGATCTTGGATGTTAGTGAGTTGTCTAAGGTCACAGAGCTTGTCAGCTAAAGAATGAAGAAGGCCAATTCCTTCTCTGCTACATTGAATGGCCATGGAGGTCAGAACTGGGAGCAAAGAGTAAAAGTTGCATGGGCACAGATACAGGCTTGCTCTAAGGAAAATCTTCCCCAAAATTAGAGCTAGCCCAAAGTGGAATGGATTGCCTTAAGAAAATGCTTTCCAGGGGCAGCTAGGTGGTGCAGTGGATAGAGCACCGGCCCTGAAGTCAGGAGGACCTGAGTTCAAATCTGGCCTCAGACCAAACACTTGACACATACTAGCTGTGTGAACTTGGGCAAGTCACTTAACCCCGATTGCCTCACTAAAAGAAAAAAATGCTTTCCATCGCATTGAAGGTCTTTGAGAGAAGGCTTAAAGAACAGTTGTAGGAAATAGAGTAAAGGGAATTATTTGTTTAAAAGGTATGACTTGAAATAGTTGGTAACTGATGTATGTGCCAACTTAATAATTATGTGATTTTAATGAGGGACAGGAATTCCTTAGGGAGTTCTGCATAAAAAAAGAGGCATGAAACCTAGGTCTGAAAGATTTAGGAGGGCTTTGATAAATAAAGATGGGAGAAGGTTTTTTTCTGATTAAGGGAACATCATTAGCAAATATTCACATGCAGTAAAGCCCTGAGTCATATTCTGGGAGTAGTGATAGGCCCATTTGCCTGAAATACAGAGTAGGCATAAAAATGTATCATAAGTATTTTTAACCTAGGTCCACATACTTGATAAGTATATTTTAAGGCATTTGGTTTCTAAAATAATTCCATTATTCCATTATTACCCTTATTATTCCATTATTATTCCATTATTACCCTTAGAAGGAGTCTATAGGCTTTACCAGAGTCCCAAAGGGGTCCACAACACATTCACACAAAGATTAAGAATTCTTGATGTAGTGGGAAATATTAGACCATCAATGGAAGAATATTGTTAAAGGAATGGATTTTATGTTAGTGAGCAGCTTGGGGTCATTAAAAGAACTGTTCAGATTTTCCAAATACAATCCATCTTAATCTATTCTCTTCCTCCTATTCAAATCTGGGTCCAGCTAACTGTCCATTTGCAGCATTTCTTGAAGATATACGTATAGAAGAACTAACTTGAGGGGTTCCTCGTCAATAAATAAATAATATTTATTAAATGGCTACTATATGCCAGGCACATGCACTGGCAACACTGACAATCCAGAAGGAAACAGATACATGTCTTTGATGATATTAGACTTAAACTGGGTTTATATTCACTTGCATTAGAAAATTTTTCTGTAATGGAAGAATAGCACTTTTTCCAATGCAAATAAAAAGGCACTACAAAGTTCAACCATCTTCTCGGATGTCCTCAGTCCATATAACTCTTAGTATCAGTGAAGGGCACAGGCCTTGTTTGCTACACCTAATTTTAACTATATGACTCAATATTTCTTGGTCCCTGACACTCTTTTGGTCCTTTGGTCTTCTGTTACCTCCCACACCAACCCCCTCATTTTCCTTGTTCTGTCTCTCACTCATTAGCCAATGTTTCCAGATGGGCATAACCTTGCTCTCTCTTTGGAATGTGTGTGGTTCATCTCTGGTCAAGTTTTTGTCCCCCATTAGGGTATGAAAGTTCCACTTTTCTGTGGGTACTGCTTATGATTCTGCCACTAGTATTCTAATCTCACTTTTTCTCAGGAATATTTTGTAGCTCTTACAGTAGCCAGGGCCAACATAATGCTGGGCTAGTCATCACCTTTCAAGATATTTTCTCTTGGTAGGAACTATAACCTCACCACTCCAACAGTGAAAAGACACATTAGTTAACTATGCAAGCCTCTATACTTACCCATCTCAATGGTTTACAGCCCTAATTCCTGATTTAAGGTGACCGAATTCCTTAATTTATTGTGAGTCTCAATATGCAAACAACACACATATATAACAACAGCTAATACTTTCGGACACTAGGGAAAGTATTTGCACCCTTTTCTATTTATCTTTTCTGCTCATCATTCTTCTATACTCCCTTTTCTGTGTAAACCCCTCCTATCTAAGACCAAGTCATAGAGATTTATACTGAGACTTAGTAAATCAAGAAAACTTTAGAAATAGAGGAGGAGAAATGAAGCTGGAGACTGCTCTCAACTGCTCTGCTACCATGGCAAAGGGTAACATTCCCATGGATATCCTCAATGTCTATTTTGGAGAAACAAAAAGTTTCTTTATATTTGATTGGGTCCTCCAATGGTTTTTCTATCTTAGGTTAATATAAAGATGACTATACTTCTTCTTAGAATACTATATGGCCTTCTCAATGATATCAACAATCATTCAAAAGAGATTGTCATAGTAGTCCAAACATAAGAAACCAATGAAGAATGTCTATTGTCTGATTATGAAGTGTAATCTTTATATATAAAGGCTTTTCTTATTCTTCCTCCAAAGAATCAAAATTTTGGTTGCCCAAAATCCAATGAAGGAATATATGTTGGGTGTAACTAGGCAGCAACTAATTTTCAACAGTGACATGTTAAAAAAAAAGCATTATAAAATACTTTATCCAAACATAAAGGGAAGTGTACCAGGTGTGTAACAAGAACCAGGGAAAACAGATGGACAGTCTAAGTGCTTAAATTAATACATAACTTACGCAAGGTATCAAAAAGTTACAGAATCATTTAAGTTAGTTACAGGTCTCTAAAGGACAAATATGACAAAGAAAACATCTGCCTGTTGTCCCAAAAATAAAAGTCTGAGCCACTTACAGAGCAATTGTCAAACTAAAAGGACTAGACAGGGCTGATTGGATGATGATAGCAGTTTCTGTTATTATTCTGTATCAGCTACTAAAAAGAGCTGCTCTTTGCAATGTATTGCCTTGATTCCTATATAAAGGTAAGACAAGGTCTTAGAACTAGTATATTGATCAAGGAGTTAATATTTATAGGAGAAATTATCCAAAAGGGAATTTAGATGCATACTCACAACCCAGAAGGATAAAGGCACACATCTTCTATGATGTTGGACTTAACCTAGGTTCTTCACTTACATCAGAAAATATTTCTATAGCAGAAGAGCAATTGCTAGCACATATTCCAACCCAATGCAAGCTAAAATAACAATTTCATATAATGAATATTTAACCTCAATATTTGAATATTTCTATACTTCATATCCCATAGCTTTCCTTAAAATCTTACTGTGACGTGTCATGTATTGTATTCTTGAAGAGTGGCAAATATGTGCATGTTTTAGCAAGAGAATGAGTTAAAGTCCCTTTCCTATTTAGTGTCATTGATCCATGGAGATATGAGGGAATATTATAGTATGTGAACATAAATATAAGGTAATTTATTTTTATGACAGGAAAATAAAATGTTATCATCTTTTAAAGTTAAGATTAGAGATCAGTGCATATAAAATGTACTTATTGTTTAGAGAGAAAGATAGATAAATAGAAAGAAAGAAATGGAAGACAGGTATAAATAGATGATAGAGAAATAAAAATAGATGGCAAAGCGGATAGAAACTGGCTTTTGTGTAGAGAGATTCTGGGTTTATTTCTCAGTTCTGCCACTTGTTGACTGTATGTCCTTGGGCAAATCATTTAACTTCTCAGTGCCTCAGCCAGCAAGTCTCTAAGACATTTACCAATCTTCAAAAGTGGAGGGAATTTTCTCATCTAGGAACTCCCTACACTAATCAAATCACAGATTTAGATATCCTGGATCTCCTCTTCCTCCTCCACCAGGGAGTTGGGTGGGGTGGAGGTGGTAATAGCACTCATGCCTCTTTGAGTCTGTATACATGTCTCTGCATGTGTATCCTAAAAAGAGATAGAGATATGGAAATGAGCGGTGGAGGTTAGAACTAGGTAATGAAAAAGAAAAAAAAAATTACATAGGTAATAAGAGGAAGGAGGAAGGAAGAAATGATATAGGTAATAAAAAAGGGAAGAGTAGGAAATGGAAGTGAAAGAAGGAAGAAAAGAAGTAAAGGAGAGAGGGATATATAAGGTACAGAAAAACAAAGAAGGAGATAGAGGCAGGGAGAAGGAAACCGTTATATTGAATGTATTTTTAGTAACATGAGATGTGTTGCTGATAATTGTATTGTGTGTGAAATTTGTTGGTGAAGATATTTGCATTGACCTTTACAAATGTTAACAGTTTAGCACGCCAGACTGTTTTGTGAGATGTGGGGGAATATTCTAATAGCAACAGCAGGGAAAAATTGCCTGAGTGTGAAAGAAATTAGTTACAGGCAGACAGAGAACATCTGTGCTATAGTGGAACAAGCAGTAGATTTGCATACAGAGGACCTTGGGCTAATTTACAGACTCTGACTCTTATTAGCTGTGTGACCTTGGAGAAGTTACTATACCTCTCTGTTCCTCAGTTTTATTATCTGTAAAATTTGAAGGAAGTCTGATTTAGATGATCTCTAAGGTTTCTTCTAATCATCAATCTATTATCTTCATGCTAATAGGTTTCAGCCAAGAGAGATTTCAGATAGAGTCAATAGGCCTTGCTGGATAAAAACTATATGTTACCTTACACTGATGAGATTGGTTAAAAGAATTCTATCAGTGAATAACAGTTGAAAGTGCTTTCAGGAAGAATAGGAACAGCTCTAGAGATTGGGAAGAGATTATATCTTAGAACTAATAGGATGAACAAATTCATACCTACTTTAATTGAAGTTTCTCATGCTTCGGATAAATTTATTCTACTTGATCTTTCTAAGTTCAGTGCTTTGCCATTTCTAATCCTTTTTGGAAGTAGATAATGATAAATCATTAATTTAAAAGTATCATTATAGTTAATTATTTTTAGTATGTATAATTCAAAAGTTAAGAATCCACTGCCTGTTTTATGTCTGTCTCTGATTGATGAGGTCTCACTTTGAGAGAAAGGGTTAAGGTGGGGCTCAGACTCATACTCTCCATTGCGAGTCTAGTCAGCCTCACATATGAGAACTCGCCTGTTCTTTTCAGTTGCCATCATCTGAGATAATATTGCCAACTTGATACATCTATTTTGACTCCTTTCAATCACCATCAGACAAATATAAAAAGTCTCTATTCTTCTAGCAACACACACGCATGCACACATGCACATTTATTTTGAGCCATGTGCCTAAGTGCCAACTTTGTTTAGTTGTTCAGTCGTATCCAACTCTATGTCATTTTCTTGGCAAATATACTGGCGTGATTTGCAACTTCCTTCTCCAGTGTGTCTGTCTCAATTTTACATGTGAGGAATAGAGGCAAATAGGGGTTAAGTGACTTGCACACAGTCACATAGCTAGTAAGTGTCTAAGGCCAGATTAGAACTTGGATCTTCCTGACTCTAGGCCCCGTGCTCTATCCACTGCACCATCTAGCTGTCCTTGGATCCCCTTAGAGAGAAACATATGTACACTCAGACAACTTTGGTTTGATCTGTAGTCATGGCACAGGAGTATTGCTGGAGCTACCAATTTGTGTTTACTTTCTGAATGCTCCCACAGAGTTCTCACACTTCAGAAACAATCCAGAAATACTGGAAAATAACTGATCAGATCAGTAAGCCCAGAAAAAAAAAACATAGAATTCTGGGTGGTAATCACAGGTACTCCGTGGTCATTGATGCATCTGAAGCCAAAGACTGTTTATTGTGTACAGACAAACCACATCTGCCATTGATTTTGTAATCCAGAATTAGGAAGGACATGGTCTCTCTGTACTCTACCCTGGTTATAACACATTGGAAACATAGGGCTTCTGAGGGTACTGCTGTTCAGGTTTGGATCCAAGAGCTTATAAGTGCATTGCTGATGAGGTATAGGGTGTATTAGAGAGCCTCTGAGGACTCTTCTAGCTCTACAACCATTAACCATTACCTATGAGCTTGATCTGGGCTAGTGCTATAGATAGTAAGAACTTAAGGCACCAGGTAAGAATTCTTAGATAGGACCTGAAGAAAAATAATCAAAAAGCTCTTCAAACATTAAAATAAGATTAGAAGTAATGAGTAATGTCATGTATGTTGAGAATATGTTCTAAAATCTGCTACAGGATTCTTATTTTATTTTTTATTATAGACCTCTTTGGCTACTCATAGTAAAATACATTTACATTATATTGGGGGTGGGGGAAAAAAGAAAACAAGTTCGCAGCCTAGATACCATTCAAGGAAGAAGTAAGGGGAACTCAGTTACCTCAGGCTTGAGTGAACTAGTCAAGTAACATTTTTTATTTCATACAGCTATTCATTTGGGCTATGGACAAAAGTAAGTCATTGTCTTCTGAAAAACTGTTGAGGTCTCTTTAGGATTGAGAAGCTCCTTATTTGATGTTTTAAAACAATTTTTTTTCAAGTAAAAGCTCATTTTCCCATGGAATTCTGGAGATTTAAATGGAACTGGGGATACATAACTTCAATTTTAGAATTTACTTCAGAAGTTTAAATGTGTTGACTAATTTCCTTGTCATACATAAACAGACACTTAGGTGTTGAATAATAGTCCTGTTCTCTAATCTTTGGGTTTTTTTCCTAAAGGTTTGTTTTCCTAAAGCTTCTAATTGGTGGCAATATCACATTCCTGCAATGGTCTGTCTGAAACTGAGCTAAAGGCTGGCCCCCATCCTATAGCTAGATAACCTCCATCACTTTGCTTTAGGGCATCATTTAGATTGGAAAAAAATAATTCTCAATTATATGAAATTTCTATTCAAAGTGACCATTATCTAAATATATTCATTAAAGTTTCAAACCTCATTTTTCAAAGATTACTTTTAGAATCAAACTTTTGGTACCACAGAATAACCATCATCTCAAATTTGGATATAGGAGTGGATGACAGACACAGTGGGTGCTTAGATACCTTTCCCAAACCCTAACCAGTTCTCCAATATGGAAAACATGGCTGGTTTCTAAATTTTTTTGGATTGGAAAGATGCCAGATAATGCTGCTTTTAATGATCATGGCTAAACTATTTACTCTGTTGAACTTTTTTTTTTTTCCTTTTTGGTGAGGCGATCAGGGTTAAGTGACTTGCCCAGGGTCACACAGCTAGTAAGTGTTAAGTGTCTGAGGCTGGATTTGAACTCAGGTCCTCCTTACTCCAAGGTCAGAGCTCTATTCACTGCGCCACCTAGCTGCCCCTCTGATGAACTTTTAAAATGCAGAAAATTCATCCTAAGAAATAAAATATGATTTGCTGTGACTAAGACAAGAGAATTAATGCGGAGCCTATGAACAACAACAAAAAAATGTACTTGAATCTTTCCAAGACTTGGAACATGACACAATGGGATCAGTAGCTACCAGTTTTAACTCAACCCCAATACCCTTTCTCTTAAAATCTTACCATTTATGTTGAAATCTGTCTCTTAAAAATATACCTTTGTACCATTTTTATGAAAGTTCCTATATCCCTCCTGGCCTGATGCTTCTTGTGTTTTAAATAGTCTATTAATCAGTTACATTAGTTAAAGGAAAAATCCATTTCCTCAAGGCAATTGCTATTGTACTTGAAACTGCCAAGACATAAGAAAGGAGCTGTCTGCACAGCAGTAAACTCATGCTGAATATTAAAATATATATATATGAAGGGCTCCCCAGGTAGCAGATCAGCTTTTTAATCATAGTGTTTGACTTCTTATATCTGATTTGTTGCTCCTAACGTGGCAGGAGGATGGACTTGGAAGCTCTTTTATCTCTAATTTCTTGATAAGCACTACTATCAACCTGACAGCTTGGACTGATTAAATATCACCATTCACATGCAGAGCATAACTACTGCCTTTAGGACTGTCTGAAGCTAAAATTAAATGTAAATTAACAAAAACTCAAACCCCTACTCAGCTTCTTCCCCATCTCTGCTATGCTTTGTGTTTTGTTTTGTGGTGAGGAGATAAATCATTTACAAACCACATTTTTTCCACATTAGTACTTGGATGGAAGCAAGAAGGGATACACCAAGGCATGTTAACAGGACCAGGAATTTGGCTAGGCAGAAGAGAAACTGGCAGGTACCATAAGTTGAGTGGGCTAGCAGCCAGGTACCCAAAAATGAACAGAGCCTAAATAAGACATAGAAGCCCATGTCAAAGAGTCTAAACAAGAAAAGGTTAGTATATAAGCAAGAGATACGAATAATACAAGTAGCTCAATAGCAGCACGAATGGACTTTGATATTAAGTCAGATGCAAAACTATTATATTCTGCTACTTCTACCATAGTTCTCTCATTATCTTCTACCCCAGACCTATCACTCTTGAGATCTTATCCAATTCTGTCCTCCCCCCCCATCCATTGTGCCTTCTGGCACTCTATACTACACATTCTTTTATTAATAAACTTCCCTTTCTTCTTGTGCTCCTTCAATATCCTTGAACTCATGGAAATCTGACTGCCCAACAATAATAACAAAACAACACATCACTAGCCTCTTCACTACTCAGTGCACCTTTTCTCATGCCCCTGGATATAAAGGACCAGAAATAGTTGGCATATGTCTCACTTCTCAGTGACACTTCCAGACCCTTCCTCTGATATCATTATTCAGCAATTTTCCTAATTTCTCGAGGAGTCATTTTCCTTCCTTCCCCAAGGAGTTTAGTAACTAGTTAGCAGTCTTCCTCTCCACACCAACTCCAGCCCTCATGCTTGGGGACTTCTCAAAGGATCACAGATTTAGAAATATAAGAAGGCCTTTAAATTCATTGAGTTCAACTTCTTCTGTAAAATGAGAAAGTTGAACTTGATGAATTTAAAATCAAATAAAAACACATATAAAATACTTAATCAATCCTAAAGAGTTATATAAAAACTAATTATTATTTATCATCATTTTCCCTGTTCTATATCTTAAAACTTTTTTTTTTTTACATAATATGCCAATTCTTCTTTTCTTGTTTTTCAAAGTCCTCTAAAACATTGATTCAATACAACATGGTATGGGGAAAAGAATTCTGGATTTAGAATCAGAAGACTTGAGTTGGAATCCTGGTGCTATCACTTATTACTTGAGTACCCATTTGCAAGCCCTGGTGCTCTATGGACCTATGTTTCCTCACCAGAAAAATGAGGGGTTTGGATTGATGACCTATCACTTCAAGCTTTAAGCCTATGATTGGATCTTTCTATTTTTTCTTACTATATATCCTATACTCAAGGAAATATAACTTCAAGAAAGGTAAAAGTCAGGGGGTAGAGACAAGATAGATGAGAAAAGGTAAGGAATCTCCTGAGTCCTCTCAAATTCCCCTTTACTTTAAGTAATGCCTCAAAATGAATCCTGAATCAGTAGAACCCACAAAAGGATGAGGTAAAAATATTCCTAACCCAAGATAGGAAAGGTCTGTCATACCAGGGTGAAAATGGAGCACAGTCCAGTGCAAGCCTTGCCCCAGCAAACCAACAGCAGGCCTTGGGGACAAAACAATCAGTGGAGGCAGGGGAGGCCTCCAGAGTTCTCAATCCACAGATGGTAAGGGTCTCTGATATTTGTTCACAAGGAGATTACAGTGGACCCTTTGCTGGCTCTAGGTGCAGGACTCAGTTGCATTGCCCACATGAGTATCCCAATTGCAGTCTAGAGTCACAGATCTAGAGTAAAGAGGATCACTACCACACCAAAGCTTGCGGCCATGGAGGAACAGGTACCCTGGTCATAGTTCCAGGGTAGAAAAGAGTGCTTACGGTTGCTCACAGACCAGAATACAAGTCAGGAGAGTAGTAAACACTACTCTCCTTAATTCATATTAGAAAACATACAGACCCCCAGAACTAGCTCTGAAAACAGCATCACACAAATATCTAAAGCTTGTGACAATAACCTAACCATTCTAGAAACAGAGGCCCATTTTAGCATAAAGTTAAAAAGTCAAGAAATAGAATGAAAAATCAGCAAATAGCAGAAAAAAATCCTGACAATAGAAAATTACTGTGGTGACAGGGAAGATCAAAACACAAAGTCAGAAGAAGACAACAAAGTCAAAACTGCTACATCCAAAATGTCAAAGAAAAATGTGAATTGTTCTCAATCCCCCCCCCAAAATCCTGAGAGATCATTTTTTAAACCAAATCAGAGAAGTAGATAAAAATTAGGAAAAGTAATGAGAATGAATTAAGAAAATCATGGAAAAAAGGTCAACAGCTTGGTAGAGGAGGCACAAAAGATACAAAAGAAAATAACACCTTAAAAAACAAAATAGGCCAAATGGTAAAAGAGGCACAAAATATCACTGAAGAGAACTTAAAAATAGAATTGGCCACATGGTAAAGAATGTAGGAAAAATCACTGAAGAAAAGAACTCCTTTGAAAGTAGAATTGGCTAAATGGAAAAGGAGACACAAAATCTCAATGAAG
Organism: Vombatus ursinus; assembly: GCF_900497805.2. Taxonomy (NCBI): domain Eukaryota; kingdom Metazoa; phylum Chordata; class Mammalia; order Diprotodontia; family Vombatidae; genus Vombatus; species Vombatus ursinus. Next base: position 6,790,883 of record NW_020948910.1, on the reverse strand, counting down.
AAAATAATTCCTTTAAAATTAGATGGTAAGTAGAAGCTACTGACTCCATGAGAGATCAAGAAACAATAAAATCAAATCAAAATAATGAAAAAAAGGAGAAGAAAATGTGAAATATCTCATTAGAAAACAACTGATCTGGAAAATTGATCCAGGAGAGATAATGTAAGAATTTTTGGACTATCTGAAAGCCATTATTGGAGAAAGAGCCTAGACATCATTTTTCAAGAAATTATCAAGGCAAACTACCCTGATATTCTAGAATCAAAGGGTAAAGTAGAAATTGAAAGAATCCATCTCCTGAAAGAGACCCCAAAATGAAAACTACCAGGAATATTATAGCCAAATTCCAGAGCTCTCAGGTCAAGGAGAAAATATTGCACAGCTAAAAAGAAACACTTTAAATACAGTGGCGTCATAGTCAGAACACTACAAGATTTAGAAGCTTCTACACCAAAGATTGTAGGTTTTAGAATGTGATATTCCAGAGCTGCAATTACAACCAAGAGTCACCAACCCAGCAAAACTGAATATAATCCTTTGTGTGGGGGGGTGGGGGTGAATATCTAATGAAATAGAGGACTTTCAAACATTCCTAATGAAAAGACCAGAACTGAATAGAAAATCAAATACAAGACTCAAGAAAAGGATAGAAAGGTAAATTCCTAGGAAAGAGAAATCATAAAGGATTCAATAGTGTGAAACTGTTTACCTAAGTATACATAGACAGAAGGCATGTAGATAGACAGGTATAAGTTGAATTTGATGATATGATATCTAAAGAAGAATTAAAAGAAGAGAAAAAAGGAATGCACTGGGTGAAAGGGAAAGTGAGAGATTGAATAATCTTCCATAAAAGAGGTGCAAAAGAGCTTTTACAGTGGAGGGGAAGATTGGGAGAGGTGGGAAGAGCACTTGAACATTATTCTAATCAAATGTTTTTAAGAGAAAATAACATTCATAGTACAAGAAAGTAGGGAGGGAAAAGGATAAGAGTCAAGATGGATTGATAGAAGGGAAGTCAGATTGGGGGAGGCAGTAATCATAAGCAATGAGAGAGAGAGAGCAGGATAAAGAGGGGGGAAATAGGATGGAGGGAAATACACAGTAACCATAACTGTGATTTTTTTAAAACTTAGTTTCTGTGATAAAGGCCTGATTTCTCAAATGTATAAGGAACTGAATAAAAATTATAAAAAATAAGAGCCATTCCCCAACTGATAAATGGTCAAATGATACAAACAGGTAGTTTTTGGATGAAGTAATCAAAACTATCTATAGTGATATAAAATATTCTAAATCATCATTTATTAAAGAAATTCAAATTTTAAAACTTCTGAGGTACCTCACTCCTATCTGATTGACTAATATGGCAGAAAAGGTAAATGATAAATGTTGGAGGGAATGTGAGAAAATTGAGACACTAATGCACTGTTGGTGGAGTTGTAAACTAATTCAATCACTCTGTAGAGCTCTTTGAAACTATGCCCAAAGAGCTATAAAACCACGCATATCATTTGACCCAGCAATACTACTACTAGGTCTACCTCCCAAAGAGATTTAAAAAAAATAAAAAAGAAAACCACAAAATACAAAATACAAAAACTATTTATAGCAGTTCTTTTTGTGGTGGCAAAAAATTGGAAATTGAGGGGATGCCCATCAATTGGGGAATGGCTGAACACATTGAAGTATATGATTGTAATGGAATACTATTTTGCTGCAAAAAAAAAAAAATGATGAGCAAGATGTTCTCAAAAGAACCTGGAAAGATTGCATGAACTTATGCAAAGTGAAATGAGCAGAACCAGGAAACCATTGCACACATTCACAGCAATTTTGCATGATAATTAATTGTGAACAACTTAGCTATTCTCAGCAATACAATGATCCAAAACAACTCTGAAGGACTTATGATGAAAAATGCTCTCCACCTGCAGAGAAAGAACTGATAGAATCTAAATGTAGATTGTAGTATACTTTTTTTAACTTAGAAGGTCAGTGGAAAAAGTCTGTGATTGTGGTAAGAGAGGAGCTAGGTCTCAGCCTCAAGTCTTGAGCGCAGCCCGGGGCCGTGGCTTTTTCCTAAGCTTCCAGCCCACAGACTGAGGGGGAATCAAGTGACTGATCAGAGGGGGACTGCAGGGTTCTCTTTGCCAGTGCTGAGGCAGGAATCTCTTGCTTTGCCCATTCTTGGATCTGGGTCACAGCTCTGAGGGGTGGTCCTGGGGCGAGGAGGAATGCTAGTGTGGTGGAGCTTGCTGTGGCGGTGGAGAGAAAAAACCTCACCCCTTATCATACCACCTTGGAAGAACTGAAAATTTACAGGTCCCTAGAAGTACTTCTGAAAACAGCTGCACAAACCCCTGAAGCTTGGGACAGTACACTCTTCACATTGGAAGCAGACTTTTACCTTAACAAAGAGTTTAAAACTCAAGTAATTGGGTGGGATCATGAGTAAGCAGCGCAAAAGGAGTCAGACTATATTATCTTACTTTGGTGACAAAGAAGATCAAAACATACAACCAGAAGAAGACAACAAAGTCAGAGCTCCTACATCCAAAGCCTCCAAGAAAAATATGAATCAGTCCCAAGCCTTGGAAGAGCTCAAAAGGGATTTTGAGAAGTAAGAGAAGTAGAGGAAAAACTGAGAGTGATGCAAGAAAATCATGAAAACAAGTCAACAGCTTGCTAAAGGAGACCCAAAAAAATACGGAAGAAAATAGCACCTTAAAAAATAGCCTAACCTAAATGGCAAAAGAGGTCCAAAAAGCCAATGAGGAGAATAATGCCCTAAAAAGCAAAATTGGACAAATGGAGAAGGAAGTCCAAATGATTACTGAAGAAAATACTTCCTTAAAAATTAGAATAGAGCAATTGGAAGCTAGTGACTTTATGAGAAATCAAGACACTGTAAAACAAATCCAAAAGAATGAAAAATTAGAAAACAATGTGAAATATCTCATTGGAAAAACAACTGACCTGGAAAATAGATCCAGGAAAGAGAATTTTAAAACTATTGGACTATATGAAAACCATGATCAAAAAAAGAACCTACACATCATCTTTCAAGAAATTATCAAGGAAAACTGTCCTGATATTTTAGAACCAGAGGGCAAAATAGAAATTGAAAGAATCCACAGATCACCTCCTGAAAGAGATCCCCAAAAGGAAAACTCCCAGGAATATTGTAGCCAAATTCCAGAGTTCCCAGGTCAAGAAGAAAATACTGAAAGCAGCCAGAAAATAACAATTCATGTATTGTGGAAACACAATCAGGATAACACAAGATTCAACTGCTTCTACATCAAGGGACCACAGGGCATGGAATATAATATTCTGGAGAGCAAAGGAGATAGAATTACAACCAAGAATCACCCACCCAGAAAAACTGAGTATAATTCTTCAGGGGAAAAAAGGGTCATTCAGTGAAATAGAGGACTTTCAAGCATTCTTGATGAAAAGACCAGAGTTGAATAGAAAATTTGATTGTCAAATACAAGACTTGAGTGGAACATGAAGAGGTAAACAGGAAAGAGAAAATCATAAGAGACTTATTAAGGTTGAACTGTTTACATTCCTGCATGGAAAGATGATATTTGTAACTCATGAGACCTTTGTCAGTATTAGGGTAGTTAGAGGGGAAAATTATATGTATGTATATATAGATATAGATAGATAGATAGATAGATAGATAGATAGATAGATAGATAGATAGATAGATAGATAGATAGATAGATAGATAG